>NW_023270415.1:81689797-81723296 GCF_011800145.1 Mirounga leonina
CGACCCTGTTCACACACTGGTGAATAGAAAGTGTGCAGTCCTCCGATCTCGACACCACTTACGATGAAAATATACGCCATCTACGCTCTCCGTGAAGTTAGGGTTTTGCTGTGCCTGGAAGTCAGCGCGGTACCCCGTGTCTGGGCGCCCTGGTGATGGGAGGCGGGGTGGCCGAGACACCGAAGACCCTCTTTCCCAAACTGCTGTGTTCATCCCACGCGACTTCCTTTCCCTGCGTTCGTTTCACCAGTTACGAATTGGTTGGTACAGTCAAAATCTGTCACGTAATTTGTATTCTGTTGACCATAACACCAGATTAGACAGGCTTTCCTAAGTCATTATAGTTTTTCGATTTTGCTTTTTTGTTTTTTACTTTGCTTCAATTTGGAGAAACTGCTTTGCTGAGGCAGTAGCAACTGGAATTGTCAATAAAATCCCAAAAGCAGTACTTAGATCCAGAAGTGAACCGGGGATTTTATACGTCACATTCCCACATTGTGAGAGGGCTGCATATGATGATTAACCGGCATTGCAGAAAATGTTAGCAAATATTTTAATTCAAATTTAAAATCCTCAACCCCATGGAGTGTCATTTACCATCTCTTACAGCAGCAACATACAATATTTCATAAGTTCTTTCACATTTTAGAATGCTGGAATATTATAAAAAATCAATTTATTTACAACTTTTTTTAATTGGCATTATGCTTTCATCTGTAACAGAAAGTCATTTTTGTTAAAATTACATTTGGGCTTTTTAAATTTTTTTATTTTTTAATTTAACTTCAGTTAATTAACATATAGTGTATTAGTCATTTCAGAGGTAGAGGTCAGTGATTCATCGGTTGCATATAACACCCAGTACTCATCATATCACGTGCCCTCTTTCATGCCCATCACCCAGTTACCCCATTCCCCCCATCCCCCTCCACTCTAACAACCCTCAGTTTGTTTCCTATAGTCAAGAGTCTCTTATGGTTTGTCTCCCCCTCTGATTTCATCTTATTTTATTTTTCCCTCCCTTCCCCTATGAGTCTCTGTTTTGTTTCTTAATTACCACATATGAGTGAAATCATGTGATAATTGTCTTTCTCTGATTGACTTATTTCGCTAAGCATAATACCCTCTAGTTCCATCCACGTCATTGCAAATGGCAAGATTTCATTCTTTTTGATGACTGATAATAATCCATTGTATGTATATACCACCTCTTCTTTATCCATTCATCTGTCGATGGACATCTGGACTCTTTCCATAGTTTGGCTATTGTGGACATTGCTGCTATAAGAATTGGGTTGCAGGTGTACATTTGGGCTTATTTTTGTGAGAATTTTCTCCATGGTCATACAAACATTTTTGTTTCTCATTGTTTCAACTTCACATATTTATTGGAACATTACTCTTGCATGTTTCTTCTTTTCTTTAGGATTTTATTTATTTGTCAGAGAGAGAGAGAGAGAGGGCACAAGCAGGGGGAGCGGCAGAGGGAGAAGCAAGCTCAGGACTCTGGGATCATGACCTGAGCTGAAGGCAGCGGCTTAACAGACTTAACCGAGCCACCCAGGTGCCCTCTACTCTTGCATGTTTCATGTGCCGTTTCCGTAAGTTTAGAAAAACATTTTCTCTTAAATTAAATGAATCTATTTTACTTTATTTTTTTTTAAAGACTTATTTATTTATTTAACAGAGAGAGAGCATGCACAAGGAGGGGGAGCGGGAGAGGGAGAAGCAGGCTCCCCACTGAGCAGGGAGGACCCCGAGATCACAACCCCAGCTGAAGGCAGCTGCTTAACTGACTGAGCTTGAGTTTGAGGCTTGGTGGAGGAGTGCTGACCACACTGACTCCATCTTGCTCATGCCCACACGGTGACCTCCCTCAGGGCTGGTCAATGTAGGGAGGTTAATGCAGGCCCTGTTGGGAGTGTGGGAAGGCTTGTTCTGATCTTCCTTAAAGTGGTGCACAGATGGCCCCACTTTGGATGACTACCCTTTGTTGTTTGCTTTTTCAAGGTTCAAACCCTCTGCCCCTCTTTCCTCCCAGCCCAGTGGTTCACAAGGATTGAGGGGGTGGTTTTCATCTTGCTTTAAGTCAAGAAGTCACAAACGACATTTTTTTTTCTTTTTGATTAAGGAAAAAAACCTCCCACTTTTTGACTATTGTGAATAACGCTGCTAGGAACATGGTGCACAGATATCTGCTTGAGTCCCTGCCTTCCATTCTTTGGGGTGCACACCCAGACAAGGGCGCCGCAGCCGCCCCCATCAGAACCTGACCAGTGGGGCATGAGGGCACCGATATGTCCACATCCTTGTCAACACTTGTTGTTTTCTGTGTTTTTGACAGTTGTCATGTGTGGTATAAATGCACGGTTTTTGAAAGGGAAAAAAAAAAAAACTGGCCTAAGTAGTTGTTTTGTGTTACTCAGTAGTCGTCTGCTCCACGCTCCCTCACTCCTTGAAACAGACTCTCCCATGAAATAAACGTGGAGAGTATTGTGACCTGGAGCCAGCCGTGCCCACATCTAATGTCTGGACACGCGGTGCACAGACCCAAACCAGTGTCTGTTACAAGCGCATTTCATTAGACCACATCAGGGCAAAGACACCAACAACCAATATTTATTGCCTATGATGATGAATTTCCAAAAATGAAAACAAAGAAAACATTGGTGAGTATTTCACTGATTTTACTCATAAAATGGTACAGGCTTTGACTTAATGTGAAAAGCTTTAAAAAAAAACACAAAACACTGGGTGGCTCAGTCAGTTGGGGATCAGCCTTCGGCTCCGGTCGTGATCTCAGGGTCCTGTGATTGAGTGTCAGGCTCCCTGCTCATCAGGGAGACTGCTTCTCAATCTCCTCCCCACCTGTGCTCTCTCTCACTCTGTCTCTCTCTCAAATAAATGGATAAAAACCTTTAAAAAAAATAGGCTTAGGCAGAAACTAAATAAAAAAAATAAACATTGGGATGCCTGGGTGGCTCAGTCGTTAAGCATCTGCCTTCGGCTCAGGTCATGATCCCAGGGTCCTGGGATCGAGCCCCGCATCGGGCTCCCTGCTCCGCGGGAAGCCTGCTTCTCCCTCTCCCACTCTCCCTGCTTGTGTTCCCTCTCTCGCTGTCTCTCTCTCTGTCAAATAAATAAAAAAAATCTTTAAAAAAAAAAAAGAGTCAACTTAAAATGGATCAAAGACCTTTAAAAAATCTTAGAAGAAAACAGGGGTAAATCTTCATGATCTTGGTTTTGGCAATGGATTTTTAGATATGACATCAACAAAGAACAAAAGGAAAATAGACAAATTGAATTTTATCAAATTTTTAAAATTTGTGCATCAAAGTATACTATCAAGAGACTGAAAAGACATCCCACAGGGGCACCTGGGTGGCTCACTTGGTTGAGTGTCCAACTCTTGGTTTTGGGTCAGGTCAAGATCTCATGGGTTGTGGGATCGAGCCTACTTGGGATTCTCTCTCTCCCTCTGCCTCTCCCCGCCCCCTTCTCAAATGAATAAGTAAATCTTAAAAAAAAAAAAAAAAAACAAAAAAAAAAAACAAAGAAAAGACATCACACAGAATGGGAGAAAATATTTGCAAATGATATATCTGATAAGGGCCTGGTATCCAGAACATATAAAGAACCCTTAAACCGGGCGCCTGGGTGGCTCAGTTGGTTAAGCGACTGCCTTTGGCTCAGGTCATGATCCTGGAGTCCCTGGATCGAGTCCCGCATCGGGCTCCCTGCTCAGCGGGGAGTCTGCTTCTCCCTCTGACCCTCCTCCCTCTCGTGCTCTCTGTCTCTCATTCTCTCTGTCTCAAATAAATAAATAAAATCTTTAAAAAAAAAAAAAAAACCCTTAAACCCCATAACAAAAAGACAAAGAACTCAATTAAAATTGGGCAGACTATATTTTTAAATGATTTTTTTTATTTATTTATTTTTAAGGATTTTATTTATTCATTTGAGAAAGAGAGAGAGAGAGCACGAGCAGGCGGGAGAGGGAGAAGCAGGTTCCCCAATGAACAGGGAGCCCGACATGGGGCTCGATCCCAGGACTCTGGGATCATGACCTCAGCTGAAGGCAGATGCTTAACTGGCTGAGTCACCCAGGTGCCCCTGGGTAGACCTTAATGGATATTACTCCAAAAGTATATATAAATGGCCAACAAGCATATGTTCAACCCCTCAGAGAGGTGCAAATCACAACCACAATGAGATACCACTTCACACCCACCGCAATGGTAATAATACTAATACTAGTAGGAAAACAAATGTTGAGCGTGAGAAGAAACTGGGACCCCTGTGCACTGCTGGTGGGAATGTAAGATGGTGCAGCCACTGTGGAAAACAGTTTGGTGGTTTCTCAAAAAGTGAAATACAGAATTACCATATGACCCAGCAGGTCCACTCCTGGGTATACGCCCACCAACCACGAGAAATGAAAGATATGTCCACACAGAAACTTGGACAGGAATGTTTATAGTACAGCATACATAACAGCCAAAGGGTGGAAGTAACCCAAATACTCGTCAATACCAAAATGTGGTGTACCCACACTGTGGAATATTCTTTGGCAATAAAGAAGAATGAAGTACTGATTCTTACTACGGCATGGATAAACCTTGAAAACATTCTGTTAAATGAGAAAAGTCACACACAGAAGGTCATTACCGTATGATTCCATGTATATGAAATATCTAGAATGGGTAAATCCACAGAGACAGAACGCAGACGCATGGCTGCCAGGAGCCGGGCTGGAGTGAGGGGAGGGGGGAGGGATGCACCTGCTTCATGGGTACAGGTCTCTTCTCGGGCGGTTGACAATGTTCTGGAACCAGATGGTGGTGATGGTTGCACAACTTTGTGAGTTATCCTGAACTCTATACTTTAATATGGTTAATTTTATGTTATGTGAATTTCAACTCAGTTAAAAAAAAAAATCAATCTCAGGGGCGCCTGGGTGGCTCAGTCGGTTGAGCGTCTGCCTTCGGCTTGGGTCATGATCCCGGGGTCCTGGGATCGAGCCCCGCATCGGGCTCCCTGCTTCTTCCTCTCCTTCTGCCTCTGCTCCCCCTGTTTGTGCGCGCTTTTTCTCTCTGACAAATAAATAAATAAAATGTTTTTAAAAAATCAATGTCAGAGAGAGGAGGTGACAGATTTGAGAGCCATTTCTGAGGAAGAAAGCAGAACATGGCAGCAGTCCAGATGCGGGCAGTGAGGGAGGGTGTTTAGGGTGAGAGTAAAGTATATACATTGGGGGGATTGGTGGGTGTACAAATGGGAAGAGGGTCCGCAGGAGGATGAACAGTTGTGTTTGGAGGTGAGAGGGAAGCCAGAACTGAGGAGGGTCCTCCCCGTGTTGAATCTGAGTTATCTCCAGGACATGTAATTGAAGGTCTCTAGTAGGTGGCTAGCGGAGGCTGAGCATCTGGAGAGAGGACGGGACGGGGTCAGGGCAGAGAAGACAATACTGTTTCATTCCTGTTGTTGGATACACCGTCTGAGAAGAAAAGAAGGCTGCGGATGGCACCTGATTTCCAGAGAGGAGAGCCTGACTGCCTCGTCTCAGTCACATGTGGACCAGATGGCACTCCCAGGTTGGTAATACCACGATCCGCAGATCCTAGGAAGTGCCACAAACCAAAACTGAGGTACTTTTCCGAAGAGAAAGGGGGAGGGGATAGGTGTGAGGCTAAAACCAGAGATGGTCATTACAGTCCACCCCCTGACCCCCCAGCATCCACAGAAACCCATCTTCCCCTACAGCACTCAACACCTTCCTCTCAACCCTTCCCAACATAGTGCAGTTACCACACACGGCTGAGCCCCCGCCCCACAACTCCGGCCTGGGAAGATACCCCAATGTCTGGCCCCGGCTACACCCTGTCTCACAACTGGTATTTCTGGGTCACACCTTCTCCAGTTTTTCTGGCGAGATTCCTCCATCCGTTTGCATCTTATGGACTTAATGTTGACTTTAACTATTGAGACCACACCCTGGGAGAAAGAAGCTAGAGCAGAAAGGAAATTAACTTCATTTTTTTTTTAGGATTTTATCTCATGTTCTTAAGTAGGCTCCATGCCCAGTGTGGGGATTGAACTCACGACCCTGAGATCAAGAGAGGCATGCTGCACCGACTGAGCCTGCCAGGTGCCCCCCTGAAGTATGACCAGAACACAACGTGGCCATGACGGCGACCCATTCGGGTAATAAATATGGAAAGAGCTGCAGTCCCTGCTAATGAAGTCTGAGGCAAACGGAGTCTCTCCTCCGTGAGCAACCTGCTTCCCCTTTTCTGCGTGTGTGTAGTATTTTATCTTTGCATCTCAGGGATTCCATCAGCCGCGGTCATGCTGACTACACTGTAGGCCTCTCGGCTGTGAGATCCCTTGGTCCTTCAGCTCAAGCAGGTTCCCTTCTGTCCAACTGCAGGCTCCGCAGCTGGGGGGAGGCACTGCGGCCCGCGCGGAAACCCCCTAGGCCCTCTTCCCCGTCGGCTGACCTGGTGGCGTGAGGATTCCTAAAGAGCCAAGATAACGCCTCACACTACACTCCCTTGCAAGTTTCTGTATTTCTGTATTTCCTCCAATGGCCATGCAGTGACTGCTTCTGTGATTATTTCGCGTGTCTGTGAGGAATCGGCAGGACACATTCAGAGTTTGGCTGTGTGTGGTGACCCTTCCTCGGCCTGGAAGTGGCAGTGTGAGCAGCCAGGGAGGCCAGGGGGTCACACGCCCCTTGCCCACCCAGCCCTCACCTGCCTCTTAGACGCTTCATGACCTCTGGCCTAGGGATCTCGTCTCCTATTTCCACCATGTGTTGTCATAGTTTTTAATGTTATTATCGTATAGCAAACATCCATACTGTACAGACTTTTTCTCTGGAGCGACAGGCTAAAAAAGAAGAGTTTAAACAAAATGCACACCTTCAACATTTCATACTGCCTGACTTAAGCAAAAAAAAAAATCAGTGCCCACCAAAGTGACTGCAGGCCACCAGCGCCTACCAGTGTCAGGCCGAGCTGCCCAAAATGGAACAATCACATTCTGTGGCAACAAATCAGCATCTGAAAATAAAAAGCCAGAACTGAATGAGGACTGGGATCTTGTCACCTGCAGATTCACTTTGCCAGGTGCTCGTGGTGCATTGTGGGATGAAAGATCATCGAAAAACCCTATAGCCCATCTGGGTGCAAATGGCCTTCAGAACCCACCTATGTTGCAAATATAGACAATGACGTAGGTTTAAAAATACAACCCAGATTCATTTGAAAATGGTAGCTTTCAGAGCCTCGGTTTGTCCAGGTTGGTGTTACAACGGGGCAGACGAAGCAGGCTGCAGGATGGTCCTGCTGGTGGGCCTGGCAGCTTCCTGCCCTGGGAACAGCCTGACTTGTTGGCTTGTGGTGCGGAGAGGCAGTCTGGCCCCCCCGCACTGCCCCTCACCCGGGCGCTGGCTGCTTGGGCTGGCCCTGGGGCATCCTCCTCCAGCCCCCTGAGCTAACAGCCCTCGGGCTACGCAGCCCTAAGCCACCCCCTCCGGCAGCTGCTTCTAAGTCCGAATCCGCAGAGGATTAACTAACAGGTCAGATGCTTCCTGCTTTTCTTCCTGTTTCCATCTGTGATTCCAGGAGTCCTCAGAAATTCATATAGTATTTGCAATAGTTGCTGAGGAATATTTTGCAATATTAATTCATATTCTCTTGCATTTATATATATGTAGGTCTAGAGGAAACATGCATTTGACTTAAGGTAAGGACTGGAAAAAAGCAACAAACAATTTTAGGCATTGATTTAAAACGTTATTGAGGGCAAGAAGATGACCCTGGTGCTGAGAAGGTTGGAGAAAATGAATAAGCCAGAAGTTTTGGCCAAAATCCAGAAGCATTTTTTTATGCTACGTATCATGTCACTGGGAGACCTGACTTCAGTCGTGCTGATCATGACGACATTCTCTAGAACAACTAAAAGATCAAACACAGTATTTTCTGGATCTGCCCAAAGATGAAACATCTTGGAAAAACACATCACATTCAACCTTGTAACTAGGCTTGGACGTGTGTTGGGAATGCTAAGTGCTTGGAAGCACATACGTCTAATTTGGATACCGGAAGGCTCTGAAGAGCTAAGCAAAACACCGCAAGATTCTCAAAGAGCAAATCGTGGTCTCAAGTGGAAAATGAAGTTACTCTTGAACTTGTACCACCCACAGATATCTGAAATGGACTGTTGCTTATTAATAATATTGACAAAAGTTTAACCAGAAAAATCCAAGTCTGGCTATTTTACTTTTTTTTTTTTTTTTACAACTGATGAGCCAGTATCGATACATCATTATTATTAACTCCAATGAATTGCTTCTGTACCTTTGTCAAAAATCAGTTGGACATGGGTTCTGTATTCTGCTCCACAGATCTCGGTATCCATCCCCCCACCAGTGCCATACATATTTGATTACAGCAGCAATGTAGTAGGTCTTAATATCAGGTAGAATGAGCCTCTCACTTTATTCTCCTTTTCCAAGATTGATTGATTGATTGATTGATTGATTATTTTTAGCTATACTAGGGCCTGTCCTGTCCGTATAAATTTAAGAACAAGTTTATCTGTGTCTACTAAAATTCTTTCTGGGATTTTGATAGAAATTGCATTAAACTTTTAGATTAATTTTGGGAGATTTGACATCTTTTTTTTTTTCCATCAGGATAAGTGCACTTCTTAATCCCCATCCCCCCATCCCACTGAGCAGGAAGCCCAACATGGGGCTCAATCCCAGGACCCTGGTGTCATGACTGGAACTGAAGGCAGACACTTCACCGACTGAGCCACCCAGGCGCCCCAGATCTTGCCCGTTTTAAGAAAGGCTGTCCTCTCTCCCCTGAGGCATCTGTAAGAGGCCTCCTCCTCCAGGAAGCTTTCCCCTGCTGTGCTAAGGGTGAAGGGGTTAGGAACGTGTCCTCAGGGCCCAGGGCCCCTTTTCACATTGCTGATTATAACAGCTCCTGGTGAGTCCTCCCATGCTCCCAGCATCTCACACCTTGTGAATATTGTCCTTCCCCAAATCCAGTTAGATTTTGTTTTGCTTCAAAAACCTTGCTCTGACTAGGCTATTCTAATAGTCATCACAACCCAGATGTGGGCTTGGGGTCCCCTGTGCAATACAGGGGGGGCACAGACAGCCAGCAGTTAATCAGAAGCAGCATAGCTGGTCCCCTTGGGTGGCATCTGTCATCTGGCACCAAGTTCTCATGGCAACAGCTCTCTGCAACCAGACTCAAGCGCCAGAGAACTAGTCTCTTCCCAGGGGTTAACAGGTATTAACTCCCACAGGAGCCTGATGGGCAAAGGCAGGTGGCCCTCCCACAGTGACAAACACCTGGGCACCGTCAGCAGAGTCCTTCCCAGGAGACACGCCCTGTAAGAGAAACTACGCAACCCCAGCAAGCGTTTTTGTAGGCTTGAGATGAACACATGCAGTTTCTCCGGTGCCACCTCTGGAGGCTTAGCCAGAACAGCCCCCATGGCGCCTGCAGATCCGATCCAGGGTGGGCTCTGCCCCTAGCCAGCCAGCCTGCCTCCCACTGACCCGCCAGCTCCATGGGTGCAGCCCCAGGCCTGTGCCAAAGGTTGGGAGAGGTCCAGCTCTGTTCTGACCCCTTACTCTCAACCCGTCCTATTTCTAAGACTTTTTTTTTTTTAAGATTTTATTTATTTGTCAGAGAAAGAGAGAGCACAAGCAGGGGGAGTGGCAGGTTCCCCACTGAGCAGGGAGTCCGATGTGGGACTCCATCCCAAGACCCTGGGATCATGACCTGAGCTGAAGGCAGTCGCTTAACTGACAGCCACACAGGTGTCCAAGATTTTTTTTTTTTTTAAGTACTCTCTACCCCCAACATGGAGCTAGAACTCACAACCAAGATTGAGGAACAAGCTCTGCCGACTGAGCCAGCCAGGAACCCCTCTAAGTCTTAAGTAGGGATGGGTGGGTGTTTCTTTGCAGTCCTCCCCTGTGGACCACACATACGTGTAATCACATTGTTATAACTCCCTATGTATCACGACCCATCACTTCCTAGTTTACCCACACACGCCTCCACTCACTATGGTTGCAACACTCATTTCTTTTCAGTACCATTCTTCTCAAGACACTTTTCTATGACAAGGCAGTATGTGAAAGGGCGGGTTGTTTAACTCACTTTACGGGGATATTGATTGGCTCATCATATGGAAAAGGATAAGATTCCAACATCTCATCATATTCAGAAATAAATTCCAGATGGTTGGAAGGCCAAGCATTGAGAGTAAAAATGTTAAGGCTCTCTGAGAAAAGACAGCACCGTGAGGGTCCTGTGACAGAGGGAGGAACAGAGCACACATCACAAAGGAAAAGACAGACAAGCCTGAACACACCAGCGTCAGTGAAGGGCACATGTAACTCTGTGAGCAGATAAAGGCAAGACATTTGCAACATACGTAATATGTCAATAATTTGTATCCAGACTAAAAACTAAACTCCACCAAATCACAAAGAAAAAGCCAGCCCAGTGGAAAACGGGGCAAGGTCATTTCAGTCAGAGTCCATCAGTTCAAGTGACTAATAAATATGGAGGTTTGGCCTGATTATAAATCAGGTTTGTTCACTGAAGCAGCTGGAGGGGTCGGGGAGGAGCCCAGGGGACCACTTGGGGAGGATGGTGATGTTTTATTGCAGAGCTCACATAGGAGGATACATTTGGCAAAACTACTTATCACATGTATTTATTAAAAACAACTGCATATGGGGCGCGTGGGTGGCTCAGTCCTTAAGCGACTGCCTTTGGCTCAGGTCATGATCCCAGGGTCCTGGGATGGAGCCCCGCATCGGGGTCCCTGCTCAGCGGGAAGCCTGCTTCTCCCTCTCCTACACGCCCCCCCCCTTGTATTCCTGCTCTTGCTATCTCTGTCAAATAACTAAATCTTAAAAAAACCCCAAAAACCTGCATGCTTGTAAATGACGTCTCACTGAATTCGATAACAAGAACAGGATACTGCCCTTCACCCCTTAGATTGGCAAATTTCAGAAAGTCAGACACTAAGTGCTGGTGAAGATGCAGGGAAACGAGCTCTGCCACCACCGTAGCCGGGGTATCAATTATGACAGTCGCTGAAAAGCAAACCCGGCAACATGTTAAGCTACAATCTTTACAGTTAATCCCGTCTCTGGGCCCGTCGCCTAGAGGAATCCTTGCTCGGACGTGGGAAAACCGTACAAGGATCTGCTCTCTTGCATTCTTTGCAGTAGAGAAAAGCGGGGAACAAACGCAACGTTCATTGATCAGGAGGGGTACAGAGCGCAGCTCGAGTGGGTGGACCAGACCAAGTGTGCGCGTTAACGCGGGCTGATTCGGAACAACGCTCAGTACAAAGAGCCAACCGCACAATGAGGGGATAGGTACACCTGCCACCTGGGGGCTTAAAACGCACGCACGGAACGACGCCCAGTGTGGCCGCACACGCACGGGAGCCGGGAGGGTGGCGCGGGCCGCCGAGCCGGCCCCGAGGACCGGGGCGGGGGCGGGGGTCTCTCGCTCCTGCTCGCTCCTGCCATGGCTCTGCCTTGGCCGCCAGGGCCCGGAGTCGTCCAGAGGGTCCCGTGCATCGCCCGCAGGTGCGGACCGGGAGCGCGGGAGTTCCGACCGAGCCGCCCCGCCGCGGGGGGCCCGTCTCCGGAGGCTTCTTCTGCCCCCCCGGGACCAGCCGCACGGCCAGGGTGAGGGCGGGGCCCCAGGGGCGGTCGGCTGGCCGCCCACTAGCTGTGCGAGCTCGCCTCCGAGCCCCGACTGCTGCTTCGGCCCCTCCTGCAAAGCGCGGCGCGCGAGGGCCTCCCGCGGGGCTGTGGACGGAACGCCCCAGCGGCGGGGACAGGAGGCCCCGAGCCGGCTCCCCGGCGGAGGGGCGGCCCCGGGCGGCTCGCAGGCCCGCCAGCCGCTCAGAGAGCCTCCGCCGGCCGGGGCCCCACCCGCCCCGTCGAGCTCCGCCCGGCGGCACCGGCAGCTCCGGGGGACGAGACCGCGCGCGCGCACGTCCGCTCGGGCACCGGCGGCACCGCACCCCGGCCGGCGGAAGCCCGAACCACCGAGAGGCCGGCGGCCCGGGGCGCCTAGAGCGGCCCCGGAAGCTGTCGGGGCGGGGCCTCGGCCGACTTCCGGCCGCGGCGTGTGGGCGGCGGTGCGGGCTTTGTCGGCGGGCGGGCGTTTCGCCGCGGGCGTCCCGGTGAGTGGCCCGTTCCCGGCCGCGGGCGGGCGGGCGGGGCGGCGGGGTCGCGCGGGCGGGCGGGCGGGGGTCGCGGGCGCGGCCTGCCCCGCACCGTCCCTCCCCGGGGGGCGCCCGGGGACGCGCACCCACGCCGCGGAGCGCCTGGCTCCAGCGCCCGGCGTCGCACTGTGCTCGCGGCCCCTCCGGGCTGGGCTGCGGGCCGAGGTGACGAGTGCGGGCGCGGGCAGTGCTGCTGTTTGCTGCGGGCCGCCTGCTCTCTCTGGAGCCCGGGGGAGCGCTCCAGACGGCCTCGGCAGCGGGGCCGGGGTCTGAAGCCCCCGGCGCGGGAGGAGGGGCGGAGCCGCCCCGGTGCCCCGGTGCGGGTGCGGTGGGGAGGAACTGGGGGGATAGACTTCCCTGCACGCCTTGGGCCTGAAGAACTCTCGGGCGCGAGAGGGGCCGGCTGCGCCGCTGTGGCGCTGTCCTAAGGCTCCCGTTCCCCTGGAAGTCTTTGTCAGTCCCAGGGGATGCGTCCGCCGAGGTCGGGGGCCTGGTGCCCCCTCACACCGGTTACGTCATGGCGCCGGGATCTTCGGCTGGAGGTTCCCCAGGAGGGTTCGTGGAGGCAGGCTTGGAGCTCGGGCCGTTCGTCTGTAGGCTTGTGCTCGTCACCACCCTGCAGCACGTCTCTCCCCTGGGGCCCAGTCCCGACGGGTGATGGGAATAACTGCCTTCTGCCCACCTAGGATCTGCGATGCCCGTGAACCCCAGGCTTCAGTGGTACCTTGCTCCCTATCCGCACAGATGGAGCCTTTCTCCGCGTTACAGACACAGCATTCTAACAGTATGCTAATGCCAGCGGTATCCACAGCGCCTCTCTTAGGGCAGGTGGAGAGAGGGGCTGGGGGGAGGGACTGCTGCTCTTTCACCAGCCTGCACACACGGCTCCAGCCTCTCTTGGAGGGACGGCGATGGGTTCCTGACTCCCGGAAAGGTCTTGGGGATGATGTGGAGAGAGGCCAGAGCTGAGAAGGCCCAGACAACACTCATGAGCCAGAGGGAGGGGTGGTCTGGGAAGCCTCCCACCCCGAACCCAGCGGTGCCATTGAAGTGGTTCAAGGAGCTGTCAGGCATGTCCATGCAGCCTCGGGTCTCGGAAGGTGACTGGTGGAAGGACACTGGACTTGTCAGGAGAGGCGAAGGCCGTCAGTATCCTTGGGAGCAGGAACCAAAGTGCCGTGGGGTGGGATGGGGAGCAGACAGCAGCTAGTAGTTGGTTTGGCCTTAAGCAAGTCACCTCCCTGGACCTCATGGATAGTTGTGAGGAGAACCTGAGAAAACGAGACACCTTGCCCGGTGACTGGCACACACCAGGTTCTCAGTGCCCTTCATCCCTGCTCTGGCAGGAGCAGGTGCAGATTCTCGTGCAGCTCTGGTTTGTGTTTCACTCAGGTGCCCTTTGCTCTTGTTATTCCCAAGGGTGAAGCTCAGCAACCTTCCTGCTTCCTCAAGGCTGTAAGCCACAGACAGGGACTCAGGCCAGCCTGTGAGTCCTTTACCAGTGCTCGGGAGAAAAAGCTCCTAGTGCCCATGTCGTGCACACCCCCCACTTGTCATCCCAAAGTTCACAGGGTCCCACTCCGGGTTAAGATCCCACTTCATTTCCAGCACCGAGGATTGCCCCATCTCTCTCAGCATCAGCTGTGTACTTGCACAATTTCATGTTTCATTTTATCCAGCAGATTCTCTGTGTTGTAACAGAAAGGTAGGCCATGGTAGCTCCGTATGTTGTGGGGGTCACAGGCTTGGTGTATTTTTACTTCCTTTTGTTCATTTCATTCAGGTTTCTGTCTTTCTTTCTTTTTCTTTAAGATTTTTATTTATTTATTTGACAGAGTGAGAGACAGTGAGAGAGGGAACACACACACAAGCAGGGGGAGTGGGAGAGGGAGAAGCAGGCTTCCCGCGGAGCAGGGAGCCCGATGCGGGGCTCGATCCCAGGACCCTGGGATCATGACCTGAGCCCAAGGCAGACGCTTAATGACTGAGCCACCCAGGCACCCCTCAGTCAGGTTTCTTTAAATGAAAGAATATCAATTCAATTTTGTTTGAATTCACAAAAAACAAGGAGCTAAGCAGAAACTGACAGATGGCTGATCTTCAGATAAATGTTTATTCAAAGCCAGGTATAACTCTCTAAAGTTAGGGGAAAACTATGAAGACCATTAAAAGACACATACTTTTTAAAGCTATTTTCTTGTAGACACATGTAAGTTTGCTTGCAAGGAGTACAACAGTCCTTTCAAACATAAAAATCATAAGATACTACTTCCAAAGCAAAACCCAACATCCTACCCCCCTTCCTTTTTTAATTAAGAAAAGTGAGGCTTAAACTATCAGCTTACTTTTGTAATACCCCATATGATCCTGTGACAGGTGACACTTGGGAAGGGAAAAAATCTACGATGGGGAAGTGGGCACTGGAGGAAGGTAGGCCTGGATTTGAACCTTAGTGCTGCTTCTTACTAGTTTAGTGACCTTAGGGCAATTGTCTGTCTCTCTTAGTCTCCATTTTCTCATCTGTAGAGTAAATAACGGAGGGAACACCTGCCTTAGAAGGTTTAGAGCAGTGTGTGAGACAATGTGAGTCAGTTGCTCAGCACTGTGCCTGGTGGGGTTTGAGGGGACCTAATAAGTTGTACCCCACCTCTCCTCCTCAGTTCTGAACCGATGAGGCAAATGGCCAAACTGCCACCTCACTTCTGGGCAAAGGCTGGGTCAGAGCATCAGACAGACTCTGGTGTCTGCTCACCGGAAGCGCTGGTTGCTGGGGCCCCTCGGGGGCCACTCCGCTGAACCTGTGGCTTGGAGGGGCCGAGCAGAGTGTGCACCCCCGTGCAGCAGGTTGTGTGCTGCCTGCCTGTTACTTGCCCAGACTTTTTATTCTGCTAACTCCTTCCATCTCTGGGGAGGAGAAAGGGTCAGGCAGGTGGGCCGAGCACCTCAGGGCACATGCCTGCCGTGACACCAGAGGCACAGGGACAAATGTTCCTTCCGGTGTCTGATCCGGATAGGGGTTCAGTGACTCCCTGTGCCGGTCACAGAACCAGGCTAACATCTGTGTGGATGAACTTGAGGATGCCAGGATATTTTATAAATGGGGGAAAGGTTGCAGATGGATAAGTGTAGTGTGATCCCATTTTTACTTTTGAAAATCAAGTTTCTGTAAGTATTTCTTCAAGCAAAGTGTCAATGAATGTGTATTACCAAAACAGCTAACAGTGGTAATGTGTTGAATTGGTGGGGATTCTCATCATCTAAATTTTGTCTGTATTGTCTACACTTCTTTATTATTTGAAATATTTTTATGACGTGTATCTTATGTTTGTGATGGCTAAGGATTAAAAAGATACAAAAGTAAAACAGGATGTAAAACTGAGTGGTATAGTCCTGATTTCATAAAAATACTAGTGCAGAAAAGATACCAGAGGAAAGTGTTCACTGGTAATCTTAGTGGTGGGGTTAAAGGTCATTTTATAATTTTTCTTTTTTCAGTTTTTCTGTTGTTTTCGCTTTCTCAATTGGCATAATTTACCTTATCGCTTGAAAAAATAACTGAAATGGGGCGCCTGGGTGGCTCAGTTGGTTAAGCGACTGCCTTCGGCTCAGGTCATGATCCTGGAGTCCCGGGATCGAGTCCCGCATCGGGCTCCCTGCTCGGCAGGGAGTCTGCTTCTCCCTCTGCCCCTCCTCCCTCTCATGTGCTCTCTCTCATTCTCTCTCTCTCAAATAAATAAATAAAATCTTTAAAAAAATAAAAAATACCTGAAGTAATTTTTATAAGCAGCAGAAAGATTTTTTTTAAGCCAAGTTATTGAGCCTTTAACTCTGAAAAACATCCTCAGTGAGTGCCAGGAGGCAGGCCTCGTCTGCGCCGTATCACCGCTCCACTGAGTGGGTCGCTGCTCCAGGGGGCTGTGTTGGCAGATGAATTACCAGGGAGATCTCTTCCGGACAGAAATGCCTGCCACGGACTTGTGCTCAGCTCCTTGTCCTTATTGCCAGTTATTGGTGTGTGGGTTCAGTTTCTTTTTCATCACTGGGAGCCTTGGTCTGAGTAATCCGCTTGTTTCTTAGTATTACTTAAGCATTATTCAAGTTGCTGTGACAGAGATTCAAAATAGTGTTTTTAACTTCTTGTTCCACTTTGCCTACCTGGTGGCTCTGGCCGTCAAGGCCGTCTGGCAGCCTGGCTGCTTGCCTTATCCATGTGTCACCGTGGGGAGGGAGAAGGGATGTGGAGGTAGGGGCCCTGCACACATCCCTTGCAGTCCCGGCTCATGGGCTGGATCTCAGTCACAGGGTCACGCCTAACTTCAGGGGACTCCACGAGGTGTAGTCATTTGCTGGGCGGCCACATGCCTCCTCATATTTTAGGTGGCATTTCTGTCACTCGGAGGGAGCAGAGGTTCTGGGCAGTCTTCGGTCTGCCACAGTCTGCCCCACCGGCCACTCTTTGTCCCACACCACGTACTTCCTCTGGCCCAGAGGGTGGGGTGTGCCTTTTCCCACCAGGTGCAGCTTCACACAGTCACACTCTAAACTCACACGAGCCCCGGCCACCCTGAAGGTTGTCTCCATCACCTGCCAAAGGCAGCATGACTGTATGGACTCGCCCCCTCAAAAAGGGGAAGAATTGCCTTCCACAGCTGCGCTGGCTCCCCGTGCAATTTGCAAGAGTGTCTTGACCAGGTGACCCCTCAAGTGAGCAGTCCCGGGACCTGGGACCCAGCAGTCACTCCCAGGTATGCACCCAGCAGAAATGAGGACCCTCAAAGTACAGGAGTGTTGACAGCAGCTTTAATCATCACCGCAAACCACAGATAACTCAGGTGTCAGTGAGAAGTAGATTGTGACCTATTCTTGCGGTGGTGTGCTGTGCATCCGTGAAAAGAGTGAGCTGCTGGTGCCTGCAATGTCGATGACTTTCCAGGCAGAATACTGAGTTAAAGCAGATACGTATTTGGGGGAGTGATGAAAATGTTCTGCAAGTGGATGGTTGTGATGGTTTTGCATTTAGGAATATTCAAAAAACACTGAGCTGTGTACTTTAAGATGGTGAGTTTTATGGTATGTGTTATAATTAAGAGTCTGACTCTTGGTTTTGGCTCAGGTCATGATCTCAGGGTTGTGAGATCAGGCCCTGCGTCAGGCTCTGTGCTCAGCGCAGAGTTTGCTTGGGATTCCTCCTCTCCCTTCCCCCTCAGCCTTTCCCCCTGTGTGCACCCGCGCACACTCTTTCTCGCAAATAAAACCTTTTTTAAAAAATGGGTACGTGATGAATAAAATGCAGGCACAGAAACATGTTGTATAATTCTGTTTAAATGAACTTATTTATTTATTTATTTATTTTTTAAAGTAAGCTGTACCCCTAGCATGGAGCTTGAATTCACAACCCCAAGATCAAGAGTCACATGCTCTGCTGACTGAGCTGGTGAGGCACCCCAATTGAAATTTTTTTAATGGGCAGAATTCTTCTATAATAAAAGAGGTGATTGCCCATGGAGGGGGAGTCTTTTGGATGACAGAAATGTTCTGTGTGGGCTTGGCGGTGGTTAAATAGGTGTCACAAGGAGTTCATCAAGATATGTGTGCTTTATGCAAGTTCTAGCTCACATAAAAGAGAAACACGTGTTGAAAGGATGCCCTGGCAGGGCCACAGAGCACATGTTACCTGGTTACTCCCTCTGCTTCTGCTCCCGTTGCTGCTTCACCTCACCCCCAGCTTTGCCCTTAGGGGCAGGTTCTTGTCCTTGATGTCCACATTGGAAATGCGTCTGGAAGGCATCCCTTCATGGGGTACACAGCAGGGTCTGTTTCCTACTGGTGCAGATTTGGGGCAAGAAGTGATTGTTTAGGGTCTTTTTTTTTTTTTAAGATTTTATTTATTTGGCAGAGGGAGAGGGAGAAAGAGGCTCCCTGCTGAGCAGGGAGCCTGACATGGGGCTCGATCCCAGGACCCTGGGATCATGACCTGAGCCGAAGGCAGATGCTTTACTGACTGAGCCACCCAGGCGCCCCTGTTTGGGGTCATCTTGGATGGAGCTCCCTGGAAGTGGTGCTCTGGGGTTGGGATAACACTTGAGTTGCCCCCAGGGCACTCTAGGCTCCTGTGATTGACCAGGCATTGGCTGTGGTATGGTAGGCATCTGAGATGGCCCTCTAAGATTCCTGGCCCCTAAGGTACACACACCTCACAGCTACCATGGAGGGATTTTGCAGATGTAATTAAGGTCCCAAATCAGCTGACGTAAGGTGGCAAGGCCCTAGGTGGGCCAACCTAGTCATGCATGCCCTTGGAGAGCAGTTTTCTGTAGCTGGTGGCAGAAGAGAAGTCAGAGAGGTGTTCTATGTGCTGTTCTTGGTGATAAAGGTGTCCCTAGGAGCCGAGAGCAGCTGACAGCTGGCAAGGAGTCAGGGACAGTCCTCTGGTTGTAGGGAACTGGTTTCTACTGACACCTGAATGAGTTTGGAACAGGTTTCCCAGCACTTCAGATGTGAACTTAGCCTGGCTGACTCCTGTGTGACCCTGAACAGGGATCCCAGTCACACTGGGTTGTTCTTTACACCTTGAGAGGTGTGAGATGACAGACGTACTGTTTTCTGCTGCTGTATTTGTGGTGCATTGTCCTGCAGTGATGGACAGCCAAGAGTGGGCATTCAGGGGGAGGGGCAGACCTTGGGGAAGGCAGAGTCCTGCCTACAGGTGGTTCCCAGTGGGGTGGAGGGTGGGGGTAGGCATCACTCTGAGCAGGGGAGCTGGGCATAGCACCTTGGCAACTGTAAGGTTAAATAACCCCTGACTGAACGAGCTTTTCCACAGTGACACACCAGTGGGATTCAGAGTGCCTTGTAGATCACCAGCACTCCCTGCCAGTACTTATCTTCTCCTAAAGGTCAGCAGTGTCTCAGTTCTCCCACCATGGATTGCTTTTGTCTGTTTTTTAACTCGATGTGAACAGAATCATGCAATATGAACTCTTTTGTGCCTAGCTTCTGCTGAACATTTCATCTGTGAGATTCATCTTTGCCTTTGTATAGCAATTCTTCATTGCTACATATTAGTTTCTGGTAGAGTACTCTTCAATCTGCCCATCCCTCTGTTGGTTATTTTGGTGGATATAAATGCTGTGAACATTCCAGCTCTAGACTTGTACAGAGAAGGCTTGGTGCCGTTGAGTGGATGAGAGGGGTGGGTTTTAGTGCCCAGGTGGAGGTGTTCACCCTAGATTGGATCAAGGACAGTGTAGCACATGTAAGGAGGGAGGGTATGGACAGGTAGGTTGGCAGATTGGGCAGGAGAAATTTGACGTTCTTATCTCATTTTTTTTTTTTTAAGATTATTTATTTGACAGAGAGCGATAGCGAGAGAGGGAACACAAGCAGGGAGAGTGGGAGAGAGAGAAGCAGGCTCTCCTCTGAGCAGGGAGCCCGATGCAGGGCTCCATCCCAGGACTCTGGGATCATGACCTGAGCCGAAGGCAGGCGCTTAATGACTGAGCCACCCAGGCGCCCCTCATCTCATTTCTTCTGTTCTCTCATTGAGATAAGGGCATCAGCTGAGAAGGAAGAGGGAGTATTGGGCATTTGAGAAGAGAGGACAAAGCAGGGGTGATCTTATAGGAGAAGGAGGAAAGTGTAGACATTGCCAGTGGCTCTCAGGGCCCCATTAATCAAGGCTTTGTAAATGTAGAGAGAGCTCAGTTGGCATAGATACAGACACAGAATGGGAAGCAAGTGGAATTTAACCCAAGTTGGGTTTTCCCATGCAGGGATGATAGAGGAAGGGCAGAGGGAGTTAGCATGATTATAATATATAACCCCAAATAAACATAGTACCATAGAACATGGGATCTAAGCTGGGTACAAAGGGAAAGGAGGACAATGAAGAGGTGGCAAGATCATAACATTTGTGTTTCTTTGGAAATATGTCTTAATTTTTTAAGAGTCCAAGCTACATCCTTCCCCATCTGCCACCCAGCCACTCTGTCCCTGGAGTTGGGTGTTGGAGGTGGAGCCCCAGAGAAGCCTTCTAAAGTGGTTGAGGTAGGTGGTTGAGATGCACACTGGGGTAAAGAGCGTGGGCAGAGAAAATAGTCCTTTTTCCCACTCTTTGGATGTGTTTTGTCCCCCACCTGCTCCAGCAGATTCCTGTCTGTTGACAAAGGGAAAAGATGATATTATTCTCTTTTATTTCCTAGAAACTTGTGACAAGAAGGTGACTCGGGAGCCTGAATTTCTGAGGATGGAAATCTGCCCAAGACTATGTCCGAAACACTCACAGTGATGGAGCCCCCTGCCTCTGAGTCTGGGGCATTCCCTGAACCCAGATTAGTGGGGCTGTTGGGAAACCCAGAAGGGCAGAGCCTGCGGAGCTGCCCCCCTCAGGAGGGCAGTTTCAGGGGGGTGACGGTTACCCATTGGAAGATCCAAGCAGGAGAGGCAGCTCGGGTGGGCAGTAAATCAGGAGAAAGCCCAGTTCTGAGCTCAAACCTCCTTCTCCTCCAGGGAGAGCTTGTGGAAGGGGAAGCCCACCAGTGTGAGATTTGTGGCAAAAGCTTTACATTTAACTCGGACCTAGTTAGACATCAGATTTCTCATGCTGGGGAGAAACCTTACAGATGTGAGCAGTGTGGGAAAAGCTTCAGCCAGAGCTCCCACCTTGCTGAGCATCAGAGAGCTCACACCGGAGAAAGACTCTATGTGTGCAACATGTGTGGAAAGGACTTCATTCACTATGCAGACCTCGCTGAGCACCAGAGAGCCCACGCAGGAGGAAAGCCATTCCGATGCATGCAGTGTGGGAGAGCCTTCCATCACAGCTCAGACCTGGTTCGGCACCAGCGAATTCATACCCGGGAGAGGCCTTTCGAATGCAAGGAGTGTGGGAAAGGCTTCAGCCAGAGCTCCTTGCTTATTCGCCATCAGAGAATTCACACAGGAGAAAGACCTTATGAGTGTAATGAGTGTGGAAAATCCTTCATTAGGAGCTCAAGCCTTATTCGACATTATCAGATCCACACAGAAGTGAAACAGTATGAATGTAAGGAGTGTGGGAAGGCCTTCCGTCATCGCTCAGACCTCATTGAACATCAGAGAATTCACACTGGAGAGAGGCCCTTTGAATGTAATGAATGTGGGAAAGCCTTTATTCGGAGTTCAAAGCTTATTCAACATCAGAGGATCCATACTGGGGAAAGGCCTTATGTGTGCAATGAGTGTGGGAAGCGCTTCAGCCAGACATCAAACTTTACCCAGCATCAGAGAATTCACACTGGAGAGAAACTCTATGAATGTAACGAATGTGGGAAAGCTTTCTTTTTGAGTTCGTACCTTATTCGACACCAGAAAATCCACACTGGAGAGAGAGTGTATGAATGTAAGGAATGTGGGAAAGCTTTTCTCCAGAAAGCCCATCTCACTGAACATCAGAAAATCCACACTGGGGATAGGCCTTTTGAATGTAAGGACTGTGGGAAAGCTTTCATTCAGAGTTCCAAGCTGCTTCTACATCAGATTATTCATACCGGAGAAAAGCCTTATGTATGTAGTTACTGTGGGAAAGGCTTTATTCAGAGGTCAAACTTCCTTCAACACCAGAAAATTCATACTGAAGAGAAACTCTATGAATGTAGTCAGTATGGGAAAGACTTCAACTCAACCCCAAACTTTAAAAATAATCAAGGTGTTCACCAAGAAGGACTTCCTTTGAGTAAGACCACCATACATTTGGGTGAGAAGTCTGCAGGTCAGGGGGAACATATAGATAACTTATAAAATAACGACTCTCCAACTCAGTGAGTGATATTTAGGAGGGAGTGGAATGAGTCCTAACTCATGATTTTGGAGGTGTCAGCGTTTTCCAAAGTCCTAGGCAGGGCTGCTTTCAGAGTGGGCTGTCACCCACCCCTGTGCAGCAGCACTGGGGTGCTGTCCTCCACTACAAACATGTGACATCAGGAGAGCCACGTGACTGGACAGCTGGCTTTGAGCTGGAACAATGCTGGGGGATGGGCTAGGTCTCAAGCTTTCTATATGTTATTGCACAATTACAATTCACCCAAGTTAAAAATCCTTTTTAAAGCA
This sequence comes from Mirounga leonina, assembly GCF_011800145.1. NCBI lineage: Eukaryota > Metazoa > Chordata > Mammalia > Carnivora > Phocidae > Mirounga > Mirounga leonina. The sequence continues at coordinate 81,712,175 of NW_023270415.1, forward strand.
GAACTATGTGTCTTAATACTTAAAAAAAGAATATCACGTGGTAAGTTTTGAGCTATCAAAAAGGCAAGTTGGAGAAAGACCTTTGTTATTTAAAACCACAAGTTGGTTCCCGATTGTCCTTAGGATAATTTCCAAGCTCCCGGTCCTGCTTTCTAAGGCCTTTTGCTTCCTGGCGTTTCATCTCCCACTGCTTAATCTCCTGCCACGTGGCTGGCGCTGCAGCAACACTAACTGCTTGACATTCCCACTTAACCCAAGCTGCGCCTGCATCCTTCTCTTTGTCCTTGTTTGAATGCTCTCCACTCCACACCTGGATAATTCCTCATCAGGAGTCAAGACCCATCTCAGGCATCATGTCAGGCTCAACCAGTTACCCCTCTGTGCTTGTGTTGCTATGAGCACTTCTGTTACTGCACTCACTTCGGTATATCAAAATTATGTTTTTATTTACCATCTCTTTCATTATTACACTACTAATTCCTTCAGGACATGGTCACAGTTGATTATGTGTCCCTGGTACCTAGTGCAAGGCAATAAAAAGCACACCCAAATCTGTGTGTAATTGGCTCTTCTCTTGCTTTGTACTGCTGTAGTTTAAATTTTTGGATTTTGTTGTTTTCTAACAGTATAATTTACTGGTCTACTGGAAATATCTTCTCTCAGCCCTGTTGATGTCTTCTGCCTATATGTAACTCAGAAGTTGTAAGCAGTAGCTAGTGGAAGACTAGCACGCCTCGTATTTATGCCTTTAGAGTTCACCCATGACCGTCTACTTGCTTTTGGGGAGTGTTGCCTTCACCTGGTCGCCTGCATATCTTTCTAATCCACTCAAGGGGCACACAGTCCCAGTGCACTGCTCAAGGTTTTCTGTCTCAGCAGTTCCATGATTGACCTCTTCTGGTCACTTTCCCCGCTTTCTGGCTCACTTTGTCATTTATCTGAATATGTATTGATCTAGAAGGACCAGGGCTGAACACTTAGGAAACAGATGAAATTTTTGGGTCTGATGGAGAAGACAAAGTTCACTGCACAGAGCTAAGTGCTGAAGAAGTTCCACATTGTGTAGGAGCATAGGTAAGGAGGGGACTAATTTGGTGTGGAGGATCTGGGCCGGCTTCACAGAAGAGGTGACCCCAGAACTGAGAAAGAGCCATGGCAGCTAGAGAAGAGGATGACCTGGGAGAGGAATCTGCAGATAAGGTACAGCAGACACCTCTTTGGGGAGCTGTAATACACAGTACATAATGGTCTACCCAACTTTCAGCTGCTGCCTCTGATTTTCTTTTCTCTGAACATTAACCAAAACAACCAGTTTTGAAATGACATGAACCAGTTTTTTTGCCTGTGAGGGCATATTCTGAGTTCTTAAATTCCAGCAACACTAGCCTTCAGGGGGTAAGTGATAAAGAGGGGCATACAGTACTACATTTTCTGGAAAATTCCTCATTACTAGAGATGTTTCAAATGGTGCAGAAGAGATATTACCAGACCATTTCAATCAACTTTGGTGACGTCCAGTTTCCATACAGTAAAACACCTATTTAAAGTGTACAGAGCTTTGAGAAACCATATACCTGTGTAACCACCATTAGAATAAAGAAAAATAACATTCTTATCACCCAAACATGTTCCTTTTGCCCTTTCCCAGTTAATCCCACCCTAGTCCCAAGTACCTGCTTTGGGTCAGTGTAGATTAGTTTTGCTTGTGGGGCATCACATAAATGGACCCATACAGTATGTAATTCTGTGTGTCTTGACTTCTTTTGCTTTGGCATGTTTTAAAGACTCAACCAAGTAGTTATGTGTTTGGGTATCTCTCTGCTGAGTAGTGTTCCATTGTATGGACAAACCTTTGTTAATCATCCACCTGTTGATAGAAATTTGGGTTTCCAGATTTGGCTTTTATGAATAAAACTGCTATGAGCATTTGTGTAAAAGTATTTATTTGGACATGCCTCTTTATTTCACTTGGGTTAATGCATAGGAATTTAATTTCTGGGTTATAAGTGTGTTTTTAACTTTATAAGAAATTGCCAAAAATTCTCTGTAGTGGTTGTACCATTTTACACTCCTCCCACAATATATCTGTTCCTGTTGCTGCACATCCCTTGCCAACGCTTGATATTGTAACTTGTCTGAAATGTAATCCACCCTAGTTAGGTGTGATGGTGTCTCTGTGTGTTTCTAATTTGTATTTGTCTGCTCAGTGATGGTGTTGAGCACCTTCTCATGTGCATATTGCCATTTTGCCTCATCTTTTGTGATGTGTCTTTACATCTCCTGCCCACTTTTAAATTGGGTGGTTTGTCTTTTTTTTTTTTTTTTCTTTTTAAGATTTTATTTATTTGACAGAGAGCTCAAGCAGGGGGGAGTGGCCAGCAGAGGGACAGGGAGAAACAGTCTCCCTGCTGAGCAAGGAGCCCGATGCAGGCTCGATCCCAGGACCCTGGGATCATGACCTGAACCAAAGGCAGACACTTAACTTGACTGACCACCCAGGTGCCCCATGTGGTGGTTTGTCTTCTTATTACTGACTTGTAAGACTCTTCTATTTCATAGATGAAAGTCTCTTTCCAAATATGTTTTCATTATGAATACTTTTAGTCTTTGGCTTCCTTTTTCATTTTCTTTTAGGGGGGAGGGGCAGTGGGAGAGGGAGAGAATCTCTGTTTTCTTAATGGTATCTTTTGAAGGTAAGATTTAAAAACATTTTTAAGTCCACAAAAATTTTTATAGTTTTTACTTCTTGAATTATGTCTAGATTTTTAAAAAGCTGTTTTCCAATTGTTACTGCTAGTGTGTAGAAAACATTTGATTTTGGCTTGTTGACCTTGTATCCTGCAACCTAGATGGATTCACTTATTAGTTCCACTAATCTTTAGAATTTCTAGATTCTTTTTTTTTTTTTTTTTAGATTTATTTAAAGAATGTAAGTGAGGGGAAGGGCAGAGGGAGAGAGAATCTTTTTTTTTTTAATTTTATTTATGAGAGAGAGAGCGAGCTCAAGCAGAGGGATAGGGAGGAGCAGACTCCCCGCTGAGCAGGGAGCCCTACTTGGGGCTGGATCCCAGGATCCCGGGACCATATCCTGAGCCAAAGACAGACACTTAACCAGCCGAGCCCCACAGGCGCCCCTGGAGAGAATCTTAAGCAGACTCCCTGCTGACTGTGGAGCCTGACACAGGGCTTGAACCCACGACACTCAGGTCATGACCTGAGCCGAAATCAAGAGCCAGACGCTTAACAGACTGAGCCACCCAGGTGCCCCTGTATTTCCAGATTCTTTAGCATTTCCTAGGCAGATAGTCAAAGAATTTTACTTTTTCCTTTCTAATTTATATAGACTTGGTCTGCCCACATCTTTTTTCTGAAGTTGTTTGTGTAATAATATTATTTCCTCCTTATTTTTTTAATTTTTTTAAAAAGATTTTATTTTGGGGTGCCTGGGGGGCTCAGTTGGTTAAGCAGCTGCCTTCGGCTCAGGTCATGATCCCAGTGTCCTGGGATCAAACCCCGCATCGGGCTCCCTGCTCACCAGAGAGCCTGCTTCTCCCTCTCCTCTGCCTGCCACTCTGCCCACTTGTGCTCTCTCTCTCTCTGTCAAATAAATAAATAAAATCTTAAAAAAAAAAAAGATATTATTTTATTTGACGGAGACACCGCAAGAGAGGGAACACAAGCAGGGGGAGTGGGAGAGGGAGAAGCAGGCTTCCTGCCAAGCAGAGAGCCCAATGCGGGGCTCGATCCCAGGACCCCGGGACCATGACCCGGGCTGAAGGCAGACGCTTAACTACTGAGCCACCCAGTCGCCCCTATTATTTCTTCTTTAAATGTTTGATAAATTTCACTGGTGAAACCCTGGGGATTTCTTTGTTAGAAAATTACAAATTCAATTTTTCTAATAGATAACACCAGATTCTTCCATTCTTGTGCCAATTTTGGTAACTTTGGTAACATGCTTATCTTTCAAGGAATTACTTATTTTATCTAATAAGCTATTGGCATAAAGTTCAAAACATTCCATTTTTATATTTTGTGCTATTTTACATTCTGTTTTAATTAGTTATATTTTAAATGAATTTCCCTCTTCCTGGTATTGGTGATCTCTGTCTTCCTTCTGTTCTTTCATCAGTCTAACCAGAGATTTACCAATGTGATTGCTGCTTCTAAAGAAGTAGCTTGGGACGCCTGGGTGGCTCAGTCGGTTAAGCGTCTGCCTTCGGCTCAGGTCATGACCCCAGGGTCCTGAGATCGAGTCCTGCATCGGGCTCCTTGCTTGGCGGGGAGTCTGCTTCTCCCTCTCCTTCCTCTGCTCCCCCTGCTTGTGCTGTCTCTCTCTCTGACAAATAAAATCTTGAAAAAAAAAATAAAGAAGTAGCTTTCATTTTCCTTGATTTTTCTCTATTTGTCCATTTTCTATTTCATTGAAACAATCATTTTATTTTTTTCCCTCCACTTGGAGCTAATTTCCCCTTTCCTTTTCTCGCTTATTCAAGTGGCAGCTTATATCATTAGTTTTAGGCTGTTTTTCTTTTCTCATATAAACACTTAAAAGCTTTTAATTCCTTGTAGCACTACATTAGCTGCATTCCATAATTTTTTATATGTTGTTTTCATAATCATTCAGGAAAAGGTATTTTCTGATTTCTTTCTTCGTTTCTTTCTTATGGAAGAGAGAGCATGCAGTGGGGGGTGGGGGTGGGGAGGGACAGAGGGAGAGAGAGAATTTTAGCAGGCTCCACACCCAGGCAGAGCTTGTTGCAGGGCTCAATCTCACAACCCTGAGATCATGACCTGAGCTGAAATCAAGAGTCAGGCACTTAACTGACTGAGCCACCCAGGTGCCCCTGAAAAAGTATTTTCTGATTTCTTGTGATTTTGACTATGACTTATATAGAAGTCTGTTTAATTTCCAAATACTTGGGGCATTTTTCAAATATATTTTTATTACTAATTCCTAATTTAATTCTTTTTTTTTTTTTTTAAGATTTTATTTATTTATTTGAGAGAGAGAGAGCACATGAGAGGGGGGAGGGTCAGAGGGAGAAGCAGACTCCCTGCCAAGCAGGGAGCCCGATGCGGGACTCGATCCAGGGACTCCAGGATCATGACCTGAGCCGAAGGCAGTTGCTTAACCAACTGAGCGACCCAGGCGCCCCCCTAATTTAATTCTATTATGTAATCGGACAACATACTCAGTATATTAACATTTTTAAATTCAGGACTTGTTTTATGGCCCAAATGATGGCTTATCTTGGTGAATGTTCCATGTGCCCTTGAAAAGCATTTGTGTTATGCGATTGTTTGGATATGAGTATTCCACACATGGCACTTAGGTCACATTATCTGGTTTGCTTGTTCAAGTTTCCTCTTTCTTTCCTGATTTTCTTTCTACTTTCCGGTCATTGAGAAAGGAGTGTTGAACTCACTAGTTATAATTGTGGGTTTGTCTTTTTCTCCTTCAATGTTGTCAACTTTTATGTGCTTTGCAGCTCTGGTTTTGGGTACATAAGTACTTAAAATTGTTGGTTTTTTGATGACCCTATGTTTATCTCTGGTATTTTTTTTTAAACCCAAAATCCACTGTGTCTGATATATAATGCGTATGTTTCGGGTTTATGATTAGTGCTTCCAGGGTATAATTGTTCTTTTTTTTTTTTTTTTTAACCTATGTATGTCAGTATATTTAAAGTGTATTTCTTGGAGACAGCTTACAGCTGGGTCTTACTTTTTCATCCAGTATGGTAAGTAGTATTTTAACTGGTGAACTTCATCTGTTTACTTTCAATATTGATATGGCTGATTTTATTTATTTTTTAAAAGATTTTTTTGATTGGGAGAGAGAGCAAGCACAAAGAGAGGGAGCTACAGAGACAGAGGGAAAGGCAGGCTCCCGACCGAGCGGAGAGGCTGACATGGGGCTCCATCCCAGGACACTGGGATCATGACCTGAGCCAAAGGCAGAAGCTTAACTGACTGAACCACCCACGCGTCCCTGTATGGCTGATTTTAGAACTCCCATCCTGCTGTTTTCTGTTGGTCATCTGTTCTTTATCCCCATTTTCCTGACTTCTTTTGGGTTCAGTAGTTTTTGGTACTTCATTTTATCTCCCCTATTTTCCTATTTGCTGTATCTATTTGTTTAGTCTGTTGCTTTCCATTTTATAGTGTGTATATGTCCTAGTCTCCTTTCACATACAATGTAAGAAATTTGCAGTATTCTTTCATGTCCCCTGCCCATCCTTTCTGTGTCCTTTGTTGTGCATTTTTACTGTTAAATATGTTCTAATGGCCATACCATAATTATTTTTACTTTAAACAGTTACTTTTTTTATTTTAAAGATTTTATTTATTTACTTGAGAGAGAGAGTGCATGGTCGAATAAGCGGGGTGGGGGGGCAGAGGCAGAGGGAGAAGCAGCCTCCCTGCTGAGCAGGGAGCAGAACATAGGGCTCCATCCTAGGACCCTGGGATCATGACCTGAGCTGAAGGCAGATACCCAACCCACTGAGCCACCCAGGCGCCCCTAAACAGTTATCTTTTAATGAAATTTTAACATTAGAAGAAAGAGGCTTTTACATTTACCCACATATTTACTATTTCTGGCCCAAGCTTACATTTTGCTTCCTGCGACCTGAATAATGTGCTTTATCATTTATTTTATTGCAGGTACCCCAAGGAAAGTTTCAGCTCTGGTCTGCTGAAAATATCTGTATTTTGTCTTCAGTTTTGAGGGATACTTTTGCTGGATATAAAGTTTTAGGGTGACGGGTTTTCTTTCATTACTTTGAAGATGTTCTTCCATCGTCTTCAGGCTCGCATTATTTCTGATGAAAATTTTGCAGTCATCTCTGCCTTTGTTTCTTGTTCATGTCTTTTTCTCCTCTAGGTGCTTCTAAGATTTTATCAGTGGCTTTCAGCCATTTGGTTATGATGTGCGTTGGTAAGTTTTTGTTTTCATCCTGATCGGGGTTTATTGGCTTTGTATTTGTTTATTGGTTTTGGATTTATTATTTTCATCAAATTTGGAATCTTTTCCATTATGGCTTTCTCTCTCTCTCTTTTTTTTAAGATTCAGTTTGTTTTTTTTTTAAAGATTTTATTTATTTATTTGAGACAGAGAGAATGAGATACAGAGAGCATGAGAGGGAGGAGGGTCAGAGGGAGAAGCAGACTCCCTGCTGAGCAGGGAGCCCGATGCGGGACTTGATCCCGGGACTCCAGGATCATGACCTGAGCCAAAGGCAGTTGCTTAACCAACTGAGCCACCCAGGCGCCCTTAAGATTCAGTTTTTAAGTAATCTGTACTCCCAACGTGGGGCTTGAACTCACAATCCTGAGATCAAGCGTCACATGCTCCTGCTCCTCCAGCTGAGCCTGCCAGGTGCCCGTCCATTACAGTTTCTGAATGGTGACGGGTGGGGCTGGGTGTTACAGGGACCAAGTCTTGGCCTGCTTTGGGGTGTGGGGAGTACCCTGGTGTGCAGCATGTGCTGTCAACCAAGTTGCTGGGGCAGTAGCAGGAGAAGGAAGCTAGGTGGAGCATAGTCCCAGGTAAGGCAAGAGGGCTCAGGGCTGGGTGTCCGCAGACCCCGGGGGTATAAGGACATTTGATCAGGACTTGGGCTAAGAGGTCTCCCACTGCACTGGACTGCTGGGATCCCAGTTATTCCCCATGCCACCATCCCCTCACCAAGGGAATGAGCCAAAGCCACGTGCCAGAGCACGTGCCTTCCTGGGTAAGGTCTTCCCGTCCATGAACCAGGTCACTGGACTTCCTGTGTGGGGTCTGCACACCCTTCTAGCTCTTCCTGGAATGGCGTTATCCCCCTAGGTCATCCCTCTTGGGGTCTCCAACTCCCACTTGGTCTTTAGGAGGGGTTCACGTAGTGTGCTAGGTCTCCCCAGCTCCCCAACCTTTGACAAGTACCAGGATAGCCACAGTTGTGCTCTATGCAGAGGGAACCAGGTGGAGGCCCCAGAAGCAACAAGATCAGCCCTGGGTATGGTTCAGCATCACCTGGAGAGGTTTTGTTGTTGTTGTTGTTGTTGTTTAAGACTTTATTTATTTGACAGAGAGAGAACACAAGCAGAAGGGGAGCAGCAGAGGGAGAGGGAGAAGCAGGCTCCTTGCTGAGCAGGTAGCCTGAGCAGGGCTTGATCCCAGGACTCCAATATGATGACCTGAGCCAAAGGCAGACACTTAACCAACTGAGCCACCCAGGCGTCCCTCCCTGGAGAGTTTTAACAGTCCCTGGGGTAACCCTACTGGAACACAGCTGATTTAATTAGTTCAGGCATCCTCCACAGTCACGTTTTTATTCTTAAACTTTTTGAGATAATTAGAGCTTTATATGCATGTGTAAGGTATGATATAGAGTGTCTGTGTTCTGTTTACCCTACTTACGCCAAAGGCAGCATCTTGAAGCCTGCAGTACAACATTACAACCAGGAGACTGACACTGGTATCAAGATACAGAAGATTTGCTTACCAGAAGATCTCTCACTACCCTTTTATAGCCATACTTCCCTTCTGCCTAAAACCCCTCCTTCTCAGCTAGCAACCATTAATGTTTTCTCTGCTTCTATAATTTTGTCATATCAACAATGTTATATAAATGGAATCATGCAGTAATATGGACTCAATCTGTTGGGGCCAGATCTCCGGCTTCCAAGGGTATAAAATCTGGCGGTAGGTAACTAGCATAAAGACAGACATACAGACCATTGGAATAGAGTAAAGCCCAGAAATAAACTGTTTTGTATATAGTCAGACGATTTTTACCAGTGGTGCCAAGAACATTCAGTGGGGAAAGGACAGTCTTTTCAACAAAGGATGCTGGGAAAACTGGACACCTGTGTTCAAAAGAAGGGACATTGCGTGCTTACCTGACACCATATATAAAAATTAACTGCAAGTGAATCAGAGACTTAACCTTAATAGCTAAAGCCATAAAACTCCTAGGAGAAAATGCAGGGGAGAACCTTCACGACGTTGGATCTGGTGATGATTTCTTGGATATGTTGCCTGTTATCAAACAGGCAACAAAGGCAGAAATAGATCTGTCACTTCATCAAAATTAAAAACTTGTGCCTCAAGGACACTATCAACAGATAAAAAGGCAACCCACAGAATGGGAGGAAGATACTTGCAAATCACTTATCTAATTAAAGACCAATGCCTGGAATATATAAAGGACTCCTAAAAACAGCAACAACAAAACTGAACTGCAAAATGGGCAAAGGACTTCAATAAACATTTCTCCAAAGAAGATCTCTGAGTGGCCAATAAGCACATGAGAAGATGCTTGGTATCATTAAATCACTAGGGAAATGCATATCCGAATGACAATGAGATACTACTTCACACCTGTTAGGATGGCTACCGTGAAAATCAACAAGTGTTGGTGGGAATGTGAAGTGCCACAGCCCTGCTGGAAAGCAGTATGACCAGTCATCAGAGGGTTAAAAATGGAGTTACCGTTTGACCCAGCAATTCCACTTGTGGGTAAATACGCAAAAGAAGTGAAAGCAGGGTCTTGCAGAGCTCCTTGCACGCACATGGCCATAGCAGCACCACGGCCAAGAGGTGGAAGCTATCCAAGTGTCCATCAAGAGATGAATGGGCAAACAAAATGTGGTTTATCCATACAATGGAATATTACTCAGAAAAGTCCTGTCAGATGCTACAACATGAGGGAAACGTGAGGACTTATGCCGAGTGAACGAAGCCTGTCCCTGGGAGACCAATACTGCCTGAGTCCACTTACTCTGAGGCACTTAATTACAAGGACCGGAAGTGGGATGTGGTCGTCAGGCACTGAGGGTGGAAGTGGTGGTTTTACGGGTACAGAGTTCCTCTTTGGCAAGACCAAGAGTTTGGAGCTTGGGGGCGCCTGGCTGGCTCAGTCAGTGGGGCACACAACTCTTCGTGCCAGGGCCCTGAGTTCAAGCTCCACGCTGGGCGTAAGACCTACCTAAAATTAAAGAAGACAGGCTCTGGAGCTTCTATGCGCGACCCTGGGAGTGTACTTAACATTAGCGCACTACTGCGCCCTTAAGAATGATTACGACGCTAAATTCCGAGTTTTGTGCATTTTACCACAATCCCAAATAAGAAACCATAAAGGTGAGCGCGCACCCCAGCTGGCCAGGCAGGTCGGCGCTGGCGACCCGGCGGCCCGGGGAAGCGGTCACCAGCGCACGGGGCAGCGAGGGGGAGCGCCAGCGGGCTCCGGCGGGGGCCTGGTGGACACAGCACGCCCCTGGGGCAGGGACGGGGCCCCCGCTACGGAAGGCTCGGGAAGCGGCACCGTGGCCCTTCCGGCCTCCTGTCCGCGCAGCGCCCCGCACGCCTGGGGAGGGGACTGGAGACGAGCGGTGGGGCGCGGGGGCGGGTGGGCGAGGCCGGAAGGGGGCGGGTCGCTCAGGGGCTCCGCCGGCGGGCGGGCGGCCCGGGGAGGCGGGCGGGGCCGAGCCAGCTTCCCCAGCGCCCAGCCGACCGCCCGCCGGCACCACCCGGACGCCCGCCCGCGCCCGGCGGCGGGAGACGCGCTCCGGTCGGGGAAGCTTGTGGAGGCCGGGGCCCCGGGGCGGTGGCTGCGCTGGAGGCTCGCGCGGCCGACCTCGGAGGTCCGGACCGTGAGGCCCGCCGCGTGCGGGCCCCGCCGGCCTCTCCCCGGGCACCCGGCCCCGCTGGGATCCAGACGCTGCCCCGCTGCCGGCGCAGCGTCCCAGGCACCCGCGTGTCCGCGCCCCGCTCCCCGCGCCCCCCTCGCGGCCCCGCCGGGAAGGCGAGCGTCCGCAGGTGGGAGCCCCTCCTCGGCCCGCGCTGCGTCACCCACCGGCGCGCGTCTGCGCTCCGCAAAGCGCCCCCGCCTCCCCGCCCCGCGGCCCGCCTGGGGTCGCCCGGCCGCCTGCCTCTTCCGTTCCCGGTCGGCTGCTGCTGACCTGTGCTCCGCAGGGGGACCTTTCCAAGATGTAGCTCATCCCCGTATCCTCCTGTGTCGGTCCGTACTGCACGGCCCGGGAAACCACGGCCGGGACGGCGGGCGTGCTCTGGCCGCAGGCTGCTGTCCCTCCCCGCTGCGGTCGGGGCACCGGGTGTCGCCGGCTCAGCTCC
>NW_023270415.1:81723306-81774899 GCF_011800145.1 Mirounga leonina
TCAGCTCCCTCCCCGCTGCGGTCGGGGCACCGGGTGTCCCGGTTCGCAGCGCACAGGGGATGCTCAGTTCAAGGGGCTGTGCTGAGGGTGTCACGGGGATGATCGGGGATGACCGTTAGCTTTGGAAGGGCTCAGGGCCGCTCCCACAAACACTGTAACTCGGCTCTGTGCACGTTTTCCTGTGTTTGTAGGCCATCCTGTATCTTTTGGTGAAGTGTTCAAATGTTTTCCTCATTTTAAGCTTTCTTGTTCTTCTTGTTATTGATTTATAGCACTTCTAGTTCTGGATAGGAGTTTTTTTCTAAGAAATGTGTATTGAGAATATTTTCTCCCAGTCTGTGTGTGGCTTGCTTTTTCATTGAATTGTCTTTTGATAAGCAGAAAATTTTAATTTTGATAAAGCCCAATGTGAAATTTTTTTTCCTTTTAATCTGAGTGTCTTGAGGTCCCAGGAAAGAAATCTTTGCTTGCCCCAAGGTTATGCAGATTCTCTGTTTTCTTCTGGAAGTTTTATAGTTTCAGCCTTCACATTTACTTCCGTGATCCATCTTAAATTAATTTTGGGTATGGGGTGAGGTAGTGGTGTTAAGGTTAATATCTTCCCCTATTGTCCTGGCACTCTAAAAAAACAAAACAACCCTTTCTTTTGCCCTTGAATTGCACTGATGTGGTTGTCACAAGACATTTAACTCTGTGTGTTTGTGCACTCCGCTGTCGCTTCAAGGCACGTGCCTGTGTACCCCACGTCTCAATTACTGGAGGTTGACATTTGTCCTAGAACCAAGTAGTGTAAGTCTTCCCACTTTGTTTTTCAAGATTGGTTATTTGAGGTCCTTTGCATTTCCATATAAATTTTATAATCAGCCTGTACGTTTCTACAAAAAAGCCTGCCTGTGATTTTGCTGGGAGTGGTGTTGAATTTCTAAATCAGTTAGGGACAATTGAAAGCTTAAGACCCATAACATGGGATGCCACTCAGTTTATTTCTGTCTTCAAGTTTGCTTAGCATTGTTTGTAGTTTGAAGAGTAGAGGATTGCACATCTCTTGTTGGATGTATTGCAGCCTTTGTTTTTCTCCCACAGCTCCAAGCAGTTAACTAAATTGCGATGCTGTGTGTCTGGACATAGTGTCAGATCCCACTGATTGAGGGCTTAGTCCTACAAGTATGCCCTCCTCCAACTTCAGACACCAATCTCAAGTATGGGTTGCCACCTGTGCTTCTGATGGAGTTGACTATAGATCAAAGGTTACCAGGACTCCTTCCTCGGGTTCAATTAATTTGCTCACAGAACTCAGGAAATCATTTCACTTCCTAGATTACCAGTTTCCTATACAAGGATGCTGCTCAGGAACAGCCAGATGGAAGAGATGCACAGGTCTCCCACATGTTCTGGGTACTCCACTCTCCCCAAATCTCCAGGTGTTCACCAACCTGGAAGCTTTCTAAACCTGTTCCTTTCTGGTGTTTGTGGAGGTTCATTATATAGGCATGATTGATAAGATCATTGGCCTTTGGTGATTGATTGGGACCTCGAGGCCCTCTCCCCTCCTGCAGGGCGGTGGGGTGGGGAATGAAAAGTCCCAACCCTCTAGTTGCCCCTGTCCTGTGGCTCAAAGGGCCTTTTCCAGTCACTTCATTAGCAGAAGCCCGGAAAGGACTCCCTTGGACAGAAGATACTCCAGTCATTCAGGAAGTGCCATGGGTTTGAGCTTTGTGCCAGGAACTGGGGATTTCTTTTTTTTTTTTTTTTTTTAATTTTATTATGTTATGTTAGTCACCATACAATACATCATTAGTTTTTGATGTGGTGATCCAGATCTATTGTTTTCATATAACACCCAGTGCTCCATGCAGTACGTGCCCTCCTTAATACCCATCACCGGGCTAACCCTTCTCCCCCTCCCCCCTCCCCTCTAAAACCCTGTTTGTCTCTCAGAGTCCATAGTCTCTCATGGTTCATCTCTCCCTCCAATTCCCCCCCACCTCATTTTTCCCTTCCTTCTCCTAATGTCCTCCATGCTATTCCTTATGAGGAACTGGGGATTTCTTATACCACACTAAGTATTTGACTTTTTGTTGTTGTTACTTTTAAATTTTTTATTTCATTTTCCCAGTATTCATTGCTATTAGAAATGTAATGGATTTTTATATTCTTTGACCTCACTTAATTCACTCATTAGCTCTAGTTTTTATTTGAAGAGATCATAGGATTTTCCTAGAAACACAGGTCATCCTTGGATAACAACAGTTTTACTTCTTTCTCTGTCATCTTGAGGGCTGGATTTTTCTTACTTTCTTGCACTGGCTCGGACCTTCAATAGAAGCTGAGGGGAAGCTATGAGGCTGCAAAGGGCAGCCTTCCTTATTCTGGATCTGAGAGGGACGGTGTTCAGTATTTGTTAAACATGATAGTAGCTGCAGGTTTGTCCGCTTGAGGAGGCTCTCTTGTGTTCCTTGTTTGCTGAGAGTTTTTATCAGAATCGGATGCTGAATTTTAACAAATGCCTTTTCTGCATCTGTTGAGGTAATCGTGTGGTTTGGGTTTTCTTGTTCATTCTGTGTTTTTAAGGCGGGGAGGGGCAGAGGGAGAGAGAGAATCTTAAGCAGGCTCAGTGCGGAGCCCGATGCCAGGCTTGATCTCACAACCCTGAGATGATGACCCGAGCCAAAATCAAGAGTCTGACACTTAACCGACTGAGCCCCCCAGGCACCGCTCCTTCATCCTGTTAATGTGGTGGATTATGTTGCTTTCTTTTCAAGTGACTTAGGAAAAGTTGGGGAAGACATTTGATTACAGGTGATGCCTTGCTCCTGAAAACATAAAGAAAATCTCCAATTGAAGAACATATTCAGGAAAACATTTAACACCCACTGAGTGTCAAAAGGAAAACAGAATGAACGTTTGTCAGAACTTTCAGATGGAGGAGGGTGGGACAAGTGAAGCAGATGTGAGTAGAGAGAGCGCTGAACGCATGAACGTCGCTGGATGAAGGCGTCGTTCCAGGAGGTGGTCGTGTCCTCCTCTGGCGCCCTCCGGCCCTGGAGTCACTAACTCCGGCAAACCAAGGTCAAACCTACGTTGTGTTCTTGGTGTCAACTCCATTTGGTCACGACACAGAGTTCTTTGTATAAGTTGCTGTGTCGGGCTTCCTGATGTTTTGTTAAGAATATGTGTCTGGGGCTCCTGGGGGCGCAGACAGGCCTCCGACTTTTGATTTCGCCTCAGGTCACGATCTCAGGGCCATGGGTTTGAGCCCTGCTCAGGCTCCGTGCTCAGCGGGGAGTCTACTTGACCTTCTCTCCCTCTGACCCTCCCCCCAACCCTGCTCGTGCTCTCTCTCTCTCTCTCTCTCAAATAAATAAATCTTTAAAAAAATAGTATCTGTGCTTATGAGAGAGATTGGCCCGCGATTTTCTTGTCCTTTCGTGTCATTATCAGGTTTTGGCATCCCGGCTTCGCTGGCCTTCAGGAGGCCGGCTGGACGGTATTTGCCCGTCCTCTGCTCTCTTAGAGGCTTCGGAGGCCAGTGCTGCTCTTTCTTAAGGGTTTGGTAGAGTTCACCCGGGAGTCAGCGGGGGCTGCTACTTTCTCCGGGGGAAGTCTGTTTCTTTCTCTTTTCTTATTTTCATAATGTGCTTTGAAGGGAATTTATCCATTGCACCCAGTGGCTGAACTTGGTGGACCTTTCCTCCGCATGGTTCTTTATGATTCCGTTGGTGTGTGTGGGATCTGGAGTGAGGCCTCGTTCTTTCATCCCCGGTACGGGGAACTAGGCACCTTCCGCCAGCTGGTTTGTCCCTTCTTGGGGTGTCTTGGGGACTGGCCTCCCCTGTATCTCGGGGCTCCTGCTTTGCCTGGGAAAGACACAGGAGCCCCCGGCGGCAGGAGGGACGTGGCGACTCTGAGGAGGGCAGTTCTGAACAGAGCTGGGGGCAGAAGCTGGGGCTGAGCAGACCCTGGCTGCACAGTGTAGGGGAGGTTGCAGCTTAGTCCCCCAACCCGGTGAAGAATAGCGAGGCTCTATAGGAAGAGTAATGAGGAAGGAGGGGCTGCACCGTCGTGGTTCTGGGGAAGGCTGCGTCATGTCCTTATCTGTGGGGAAGTGCGTGAGGACATCTCCGCAGGCAGTGCCATGGGTGTGGGATGTCCTGGTCCCGTGTCCTGGGGAGGAACCCAGGCTGCCTCAGTGGCTTTTAGCCCCAAATCATCCAGGCACATGGTTGTAGCAGAGCTGTTGGCTTTCAGCCCTCAGTGGCTGGTCTCAGCCATCATTTAGTGTCCAACTATGGCTTTCTGGAATGTCTGAGTCCTTGCGTATGGGAGGTAAAACTCAGTAGCACCCAGCTTTCCTGTTTTTTTACAGTGATGCCGGCCCCTCCCCACCCTCAAATTCACCTTCCATTCTGGAGCAGACCCTGCAAAAGCACTCGTGTAACGGGTTTTTCCCGACTCCCCCTTGGTCCACTGAGCAGGTGCAGCTCTGGGGTCAGGAGGGGCCTCTGGACTGCAGCCTCGCTCACTTTCATCGTCTCCCCAGATCAGCTGCTTCTCTGCACCTGCCTTTCCCCAGAGGGCCCCCCCCCATACCGTCTCCCCATAGATGTGCCCCCAGGTGAGCCCCCCAGCACCCAGCCCCTCCATGGGGAGGGGCTCCTGATGGTGGCTTAGGAGATCAGCAGCTGCCTGCTCACTGGTTCTCGTTTATGGAGTTGGGGGAATGTGATCCGTTTACATTAAGACCATGGTAGGTGGGGGCGTCCGACTCTTGATTTCAGCTCAGGTCATGATCTCAGGGTCCTGGGATCAAGCCCTGCATCAGTCTCCGTGCTCAGCATGGAATCTGCTTGAGGATTTTTCTCTCTCTCTCTCTGCCCCACCCCCCGTTCGCTCGCTCTCTGTAAAATAAGTAAGTAAATCTTTTTTTTTTTTTAAGATTTTTTTATTTATTTGACAGAGAGAGAGATAGCCAGAGAGGGAACACAAGCAGGGGGAGTGGGAGAGGGAGAAGCAGGCTTCCCGCCGAGCAGGGAGCCCGATGCGGGGCTCGATCCCAGGACTCTGGGATCATGACCTGAGCCGAAGGCAGACACTTAACGACTGAGCCACCCAGGCACCCCTAAGTAAGTAAATCTTAAAAAAAAAAAAAAAAAAGACGTGGTAGGTGTCCTAGCGAACGGCCCTCCTAGGCGCTAGGTTGGCAAGAGTGGCCATAACTCAGTCCCGCAGGGATGTTTTATGTGTTTTTCTCCCACTCTGGGGATTAGAAGTCCCACATCAGGTCCCTGCCTTGTTGGGCTCTGGTGGGAACCCACTTCCGGGCTCATCGACAGCCACCTGGGGGAGAGGAAGTGAGGGAGTGAGCTCTGGGGTGTCTCCTCGTACAAGGACACTAATCCTATGGGATCAGGGTCCCACCTTCCAATACAGCCATCCTGGGGCTCAGGGATCCACATATGAATTTGCGGGGACCCAAACAGTCCATAACAGGTGCCTTCCCTGGCACCTAAGCTGCAGGCCTCTTGAGGGTTTTCCTCCTTGGAGACCAGCCCCCTTCTTTTCTTCCAGCCTGAACATGTGAGTTTTAGCGTCTTCATTTCCCACTGTCCTGCAGCCTCACGAATGGCCACGTCTGATGTCCTGCTCCTGGTGGGGAGCTGTCTGTATTGCGGGACCCAGTGACCTTCGAGGAGGTGTCCACACAGTTCCCAGGGGAGCAGTGGCAGTGTCTGGACCCTGGCCAGCAAGCCCTCTCCTGGGACATGTTGCTGGACAATTTCGGGAGCTCGGCTGCGCTGGGGAAGGGCTGTGCCATTGGCCTCCAGAGCCTGTCGGGTGCCTGACTGGCCCTGGGGCCTCGAGGCTGGCTAAGGGGCTGGAAACACAAGTTCTTGTCTGTGTGCCATAAAGGGGCCATCCTGGCTGACTCTGGCCAAGGGCATTTCTCCATGCTCCTCTGGAAGCAGCCCCATCTTCCTCCTTTGAGTTGCTGGAAACATCTGGGGCCTTTCTCACCAACAGGTCATGTGGGGAGAGCCCACCTTGCTTGACTTGCTGCCCCAATTCTCTTCTCCATTTCTAGCATTTCTGCTTTGGGGTGACTTCTCTTGAGGAACCCCCACGGGCTGGCCTGAGCCCTGGCACCCTCACTCTGTCTGTACCTTTTCTCCCCTTTGAGAAGGATCCTGTGGCCCCAGACCAGACCTCGCCTCTCCTGGAACAGAGAGATGAGCCGTGGATTGAGGAGCGTGAGGGACCCGAGTTTCGGGAACCCCAGAGGAGTTGCTGCCCAGGTGAGCCCTCTGGGGGAGGCTGACACACCGCATCCCCTGATGGTGTTTTCCTCTCCCACTGGAACGGGGTGGGGGGGAGCTGCTTTGTAATCTGGACTGTAGGACCCACGGGGTGCAGAGGCAGGCCACGTTCCTGCACCGAGCGCTTCTCTGGGGAGCACCAAGCACGTGGGGCCGTGTGAGGCGGGACAGGTGGCAGGTGCAGTGCAGAGTCCGGGTGGGGTCTGTGGGGCCCACGCTGTCCTGTGGAGACTCCAGGCGTAGGTACTCGCAGGACGAGGCCAGGAGGCTGACACGCCTGCTGCAGGGTCTCCACGTGTGGCCTCTGCAGGTGCTTTATTCCGTGTGCCCGTTTGCTCTTTGGTAAAATTGAGGTGATGATGGTGCCTCCCTCCGTTAGGTGAGGTGGTGGCCGCACGCCGGTTTGGTTTTGCTTTCAGATCCTTTCACAAGTGCGATGAAACGGACGTGTGAGGCGAGCCGGGGAGATACCGGACGGCGAGGGTCCCCGGGCGGAGAGGGTGTCGGGCACCTGGTCGGAAGGACGCTTACGGCCTGGACGGCGAGTGGCCCAGAACCCCCCGGGGCTGCGTGGCCTCCGGTCTCCGGTGCCAGCCGCCGGGCAGGGCCTTGCTGCTGGGACGCCCCGGCCGACTGCGCTGTCTGGGGGCCCGCCTGCCGCTGCCCTCGAGCTCACCGAGTATCAGGGAACGGCGGGGGACGCCACACTTTATTTTCACTTTTCTGCCATTTATAGTTTGCTCCTTTGTCCCTCCCGAGCCACTTGCTTGGAGTGAGTCCCTCGTTCTGACCTGAGCTGATGGGACAGACTTTCTTCTGGGAGCTTCTCTTCTGTTTGCTGGCCGCTCTGCCTGCCCCCAGCTCTGCGGTATCTGTGCCCCTTCACCGAGGAGACACTGTCTTCGGCCAGCGTCAACTCCCGTGGAAAGCCGAGGAGCTGGCTTTGGGAAGAGCTTTGCTCCGAACCGGTGGCCGTGCAGTTTCCTGGCATGGCGGCCGGACGGCGCAGGGAGCGCGGGCCGTGCTGCGGGCACCGGCCGGCCTCAGAGCCTCGGGGACGTCCCGCTGAGGGGCAGACGTTTATCTGCGACGGTCCACACTCGGCTTCTTGCTCACCAGGCGGTTCCCACAGGAGCCACGTCCCTCACAGGCTTTGGATGGGGCCAGGCCTCTGGTGGCTCTCCAACCTTCCGCGGCACCAGGGAAAGCACACGAGTGAGAAGCCCTTCAGCTGCAAGGTGCGTGGACAGGCTTCGGCCAGCACCGCGCGGTCCACCCTGAACGCAGGCCGGACCCCGGCGGCTGTGGGAAAGCCTTCGGGCAGAGGCAGAACCTCCCCCAGCATGAGCTGGGGTGCAGCGGGGGGTGGCCCTGCAGGGGCGCCCAGTGTGGCCGGGCCGTCCGGTGACCCAAGGGCAGCAGCTTCAGCACACCGCTCCTGACCCGGAGGCCCTCTGAGTGTGGCCGCTGCAGGGAGGCTTCCCGCTGGGGCTTCTCGCGCGGCAGCAGAGGGGAGGGGTCGCAAGGCCCCATGTGTCCCGTCCCTGGCCAGGCACTGCGGTTGCCCCTGACAGCCTGCAGGGAGGAAGCCCGCCAGGTCCCCGAGTGGCAGGAAAACCCGGCAGCCCCCCGGCCCCCTGAGCGGCCTCACCGGAGGAGGCGGGCTGTGGGCCTGGCGCCGCTACCCACCCCTTCCTGCCCCTGTCTCTTCACCGCGCTCCCCATTAGGTCTGCCCCGTGTCCGGCCCGTGGCCCCCAGAAGCAGGGGCCCTCCTGTGGCCGGGACCTTTGTCGTTTGCGAGCACTTCAGAGGATCGGAAAGTCGCCTTCGTTAGCCGGAACTCACGACCAGAGTTGTGCTCCGCAAATCCTCCGCCTGCGGACAAATCATCCCATGCGGTGCAGGCCCGGGGCCAGCGTGTCCCCAGGGCTGTGGGCTCCCTGTTCTGACTCAACCTCTCCAACCACCGATAGGGCATCTTGCCTTTGTTTGCTTACAGTCATGAACACAGGCAATTGGGACCGTGTGTGTCCCAGTGCCATGTGGCCAGACACCAGCGGATGGCCAGACAGGCCTGCGTGGGGTCTGCACCGTCCTTGTGCTTCACCCCCAGCCCTGTGCTGTCAGGAGCACAGCTGAGCCCATGCTCGGCTCAGAGTCTGCTTGAGACCCTCTCCCACTGCCCCCACCCTGCCCACAGGCTCGATCACAAGCTTGAGGGCTCCCACAAGGCTAGACGGCACACTGGATTAAGTATTAACTAAGATTAAGTAAATCTTAAATAAATAAATAAAATTCTAATAAAAAGAAGGAAGATGGGGACGCCTGGGTGTCTTAGTTGTTGAGCGTCTGTCTTCGGCTCAGGTCATGATCCCAGGGTCCTGAGATCAAGCCCCACATCGGGCTCCTGGCTCAGTGGAGAGTCTGTTTCTCCCTCTACTCTTCCCTCCCCTGCTTGTGCTCTCTCTCTCTCTAATAAATGAAATCTTAAAAAAAGAAAAAAAAAGGAAATGCAATTGATTGGCCACCTGGGTGGCTCAGTCGTTAAGCGTCTGCCTTCGGCTCAGGTCATGATCCCGGGGTCCTGGGATCGAGCCCCACATCGGGCTCCCTGCTCGGCGGGAAGCCTGCTTCTCCCTCTCCCACTCCCCCTGCTTGTGTCCCCTCTCTCGCTGTCTCTCTCTCTGTCAAATAAATAAATAAATAAAAATCTTACAAAAAAAGAAAGACAAAATGATATTGGCAGAATGAGTTGTTGAAGCTAGTGTTTGAAATTTTTTCTCTTTTTTCTGATTTTACTGGATATGTGTATTTGAAGTTTGTTAGTATGTCCCGAAGATGGTTGAGAACAGCCGCTAGGTCTTTCAGTTACGAGCTCCGCCGTTCTGCTCAGCCCACCGGAACAACACCGCAGGCTGGGCGGCCTACGAAACAGATGGCTTTCTCACAGCTCTGGGGGCTGGACGTCTGAGACCGGGGTGCCGGCAGGGCCGGGTCCTGACGAGGACCCACATCCTGGACTGCAGACGGCCCCCTTCTCGCTGTGTTCTCACCTGGTGGGGCGGCTCTGGTGTCTGATCTTATCAGGGCACAAACCCCATCGTGGGGGCCCCACCCTCATGACCTCATCTGAACCTAATCACCTCCCAACGGCCCCACCGCCAAATACATCGCACTGGGGCTTCGACATAGGAATTGCGGGGGACACAACTCGGTTCCGGCAGGAGCTTCTCTGGGTCAGTCCCAGCCTACAGACCAGCTGGAGAAGGGCGCTGCTCCTGCAGGCAGGCCGGGCGTGGCTCCCAAGGCCCCCAGAATAAATGGAAATCTGCCCAGTGGAGGATTTGAGTGTCTTTTATCTCTAGAATCCAAACGTTCCCAGCAGCATTTGTATTTTCGCCCGGTTCCGAGCAGTCGGGCGGGGAAGCGGCGGGTTTGTTCCCGCCCATGTGCGGAGCTGTGAGGCCTTCAAAGGGCGTTTGAGTGCGGGCGCTAGTGGCCTGGTTCCGATCCGTGGGCAAGAAGTGCTGAGGATAACTCGTAAAGCTCAAGCTCCGTCCTGCAGAAACCAGCTGGCCACGTGTCCGGGTCGCCTGTTCCTGGCTTTTCATCTTTCACTTCATGATGCGACTGTGTGGGATTAAAGAGGAACAGCACAGAATTGAGCAACTCTTGCGGCTGATGACACTTATGACAGGTCCGAGGGGGCCGCGCCGGCGCCCAGTGGCGGTGGAACCGGGGTGCGCCAGCCCCCGCGCGCGCTGGCTAGGCCGCGGCGGTGGCCCGAGTCCCACCTGAAGTTGGATGTGCTCAGCTTTGTGGGCGCGCGACGGGTGAGGGGCCCCCGAGTGGCAGGAGGCGGCTGCTCCTGGGTGGGGATCACCGAGGGCGCCGCGCAAGGGCGCCGCGAGGCCTGCGTCCCGCGCGCGCTCTCACTGAAGCGGGTGCGGAGATGGAGAGACGGGTGGAAATGCAGGACACGCTAGGGCTCCCGCAAGGCCGGAGGGCACGCTGGACGCGCTCCCTCTTCCCGGTTCCCGAGGCCTCCCCGGCCCCTCCCCCGTTTCCCCGGAGAGTCCTTAGTTCCAGGAACTCGGCTGCGCTACTTGGTGAGGAGACTCGACGGCCAGCACCAGTGACGCTGCCGCGAGGACAGGACGAACGTGGCTGGCAGCTCCGACCAGATTCCTGTGGCTACCGCCCACGTCCTGCCTCTTCCTGGAAGACCCCCCAGCCACGTACCCCGGGCGTCGGCCTGCTGCAGCCTCCTTTGCCTGTTCCTCTTTACCCACAAGCTGTGCTCCTGCGTATTTCGGCTCCGGAGCGCGGAGGTGTTTTCGAGGGGGGAGGAGTGACCCCTGAGAGGGAGGATCAGCCTTCTCAGGGCAGGCGAGCCCGGCCAGCAGCGCCCCGCCCCCCCATCGTGCTGCCTCCTTTATCTGCATTTATCGGGGGCAGAGGACGCAAGTCCCCTTTGCGCCAGGATGGGTCTGCCCCTGGGGACTGACGGGGAGTCCTGCCTGTGGCCTGGCCTTCCACCCCTCTCCCCGGGCCACACGCAGAGCTCCCTGCGGCTTGGCCTGGGCCCCCTGTGCCACGTGGAGCTCACTCCTCACTCCTCCCGCTGCCTGCCGTCCTGCCTTTGGCCTTCTCGGTAGCCCCGACCTGCCATCTGGGTCCTAGAAAGCCCAGGAGGCGCACCGTTGCCACTTCATCCCTGTCCTTTGTGACCCTCGGAAGTCCCGTCACCGGAGGCCCTGTGGTCTGACCGTCGGACGAGAAGCTGCGGACTCTCACCCCAGGGGAGGGGCGCCGAGGTTCTGGTTCCCCTGACCAATCACTCAGGCGACTTTTGTCTCGAAAAGGGAGCCAAGTGCACGTTGTTTTAGTGAAATCTATTCCACGTTACAGTTCAACATAAGCCTCACTGAATTCAGTATCTCTCTGTGGGAAGCAGAGCAGGACGTCAGAGACCCTGTCCTGCGGCCCCACCCCCAGGGATATTCTGTTACTGCTGCCGTGTGTCCCCGAGTGCTTGTCGCGTGCCTCGTAAGTAAGCATGTGATTTTGGTTTGTTTGCCTCACGCTGGTGGAACCCCCATGTCCTTCCACACGCGTTTGGCTAGTCTGGCGTGGACCCTCCTTGTCCCCATCCTTGCAACAGCGTCATGGGCTTCCGTAATACAGGTCCTGCCGAAGGACACTTCCGTGCCGACCCTGCGGCCCTGTGTGTGCACGTGGGTCAGGTCAGTTTCCTGGGGCGTCTGTGACAAACTGCCACACGCCGGGCGGCCGAAAACATGAGAAATCTGTCGTCTGGGTCCTGCAGCTGGAAGCCTGAGGTGCAGGGAAGGCCGTGCTGCCCCTGAAGCCTGTAGGGGAGGGTCCTTCCTGGGCCTCCCTGCTTCCGATGGTGCGATGGTGCGGGTGAAACGGGGCGCGCCCTGGCTTACAGACGCGGCGGCTCGGCCTCTGTCTCTGCCTCCGTCGTCGGGGTGTTCCTGCGTCTGTCCTCACGTGGCCGTCTTCTTAGAAGGACACCGCTCCTATTGGACGAGGGCCCACCCTGCCCCCGTGGGACTGCCGCAGCCCTGCTTCCAGGTAAGTTCACGTTCGGAAGGTAGGACCTGAACACGTCTTTTTGGGGACACAAGTCAATCCACAACACACAACAGAACAGGGTCCTAGACGACGGCTGAGTCAAAGCACACCTGCTTTAGATGGAGGAGAACCAGCCAGCGCAGCAGGCCCTGCAGGCTCTCTGGCCACCAGTGACGCCTGCCCCCCGCCCCAGGACTCTTCCGCTCTAGCCCCGGCCGCCTGCGCCCCCCTGAGGCCTGGGCGGTGCAGGGGCTTCCAGATGGCCATCACCCCTGGCGCTTCTCCAGGTCACGCACCTGCTTATCCTGGTGTGTTGTTGGCCCTTTTCTTTACAGCTCATTATAAAGAGTTATCCTTCCTCTATGCTATTAGTTTATTTTATTTGAAATCCGAATGGGGTCATTGGCTCTTTTTTGGGAGGGGACAGAGCATCCCCCCTCTCTGGGCTGGCCTCAAAGTCCAGGGCAAGGGCTCCAGGCAGTGATGGGAAAAACCCTATGGCACCCACCGGGCAAGCAGTGGTGACTTGGGGCTGCAGAGCAGTGGGCAGGGTTTGAGGGGACAGAGGATGAGAGTTGTCACAATCTGAGGGAGGCCTGGACTGGAGGTGCCCACTTGGGTCCATCCCCCTGCAGGTGTCCCCCAGGCTGGGTGTCCCATATGGCCCAGCCTCAGGGGCCTGAGGGGTCGTACTCTCCTCCAGCCTCATAGTGGTTTCAGGGCAGCAGCTGCACAGGGCAGACCAGGGCTGAGTTTTAGCAGCTTATTTAGACAAGAGAAGCCAGAAAGCTGCACAAGGAAAAAGGAGCACCAGAACTAGCCCAGCAAGACTTTTTTTTTTTTTTTAAGATTTTATTTATTTAATTGACAGAGACACAGCGAGAGAGGGAACACAAGCAGGGAGAGTGGGAGAGGGAGAAGCAGACTCCCCGCCGAGCAGGGAGCCCGATGTGGGGCTCGATCCCGGGACCCTGGGACCATGACCTGAGCCGAAGGCAGACGCTTAACGACTGAGCGACCCGGCGCCCGCCCAGCAGGATTTGTAAAGTAAACATTATTGAAGCACAACATACATACAGATATGTCTCAAATGGTGAGTATGCACACAGATGAGTTTTCACAAAGTAATAATGTCTAATTTGTGGGTAATCTTGTTATCAATAGCTTCTAGACCAGGAAGGTATGATGGAAATTTAAAGCATTCTGAGGGTTAGAAGGATGTAAATGTATTATCTTCATGAATTATGAACTTAAATGTGCATGTTTCTATTTCTCAAGTGACCACTAAAAGAGGAGAAGAGTATGATTCCCATACAAGTAGAGGAAAACAAATGAAACATGAAAAGAGAAAGAAAACACAGAAAGTATAAAATAAACTGATAAAAAAAAACTACTACTGGGGGTGCCTGGGTGGCTCAGTGGGTTAAGCATCTGCCTTCAGCTCAGGTCATGATCCCAGGGTCCTGGGATCCAGCCCTGCGTCAGGCTCCCTGCTCAGCGGGGAATCTCCTTCTCCCTCTGCCTGCCCCTCCCCCTGCTTGGGAGCAGGCGCTCTCTCTCTGTTAAATAAATAAAATCTTTTTTTTTTTTAAGACTTTGTTTATTTATTTGACAGAGAGAGAGAGAAAGAACAAATAGGCAGAGAGGCAGGCAGAGGGAGAGGGAGAAGCAGGCTCCCCGCTGAGCAGGGAGCCCTACACAGGGCTCGATCCCAGGACCCTGGGATCATGACCTGAGCCGAAGGCAGCCGCTTAACCGGCTGAGCCACCCAGGTGCCCCAAATAAATAAAATCTTAAAAAAAAAATACTGGTACTAATATTGCAAATCAACTAATACAAAATAACTACAGTCTGTAGTTAAAAGACAAAGACTGTTGGACTGTATTTTTTTTTAACATTTAAAAAAATTTTTTAGGAGAGGGTGACAGAGAGTGCATAAGTGGGGGGGAGGGGAAGGGGCAGAGGCAGAGAGAGAGAGGCAGGCTCCCCACTGAGCAGGGAACCTGACACAGGACTCAATCCCAGGACCCCAGAATCATGACCTGAGCCAAAGGCAGACGCTTAACCAACTGAACCACCCAGGTGCCCTTGTTGGACTGTATTTAAAGCAATAAGAACCACTTATGCTGCTTCTAGGGACACATCTGAAATATAAAATTGACACCCATGGAAAGGAGTGTGCAAGACAAACCACATTAACAATAGACTGTGGGCAGAGGTGTAAAGAAGAACACAGCAGACTGACAAAATGTTCAATTTACAGGGAAGAGCTAGGCTTCCCTGTACTATAGGAAGAGTTCTAAACTTGTAGGCAATTAATAATTGCTTCAAAATACATAAAGTAAAAATGACAGAACTACAAGGAGAAATTGACAAATGCCTAGTCTGAGTGATGTCTCCCAGGGAGCTATTTCATGGGAATCAGTGGGCTGAGGGTCTTGAGGACAGGGGGTGTCTGGGCAGAAGAGAGATTGGGGTATCAGTTGCTAGACGAGTATCTGGGAAAAGGAAGTGTGGGGCATGCTACTGCTTATTAGCTTCATAAGTACCAAGGAACTTTATCCTGATTTAACACTTCAAATTAGAATAGGGGTTTGAACAAGGTCTACATGTTGCATTTAATGGAAATGTATCTTAAATCTGTTAATCCATAACAATTTCCCTTTCCTCTTTTTAAAAAATTCTTTCCCATTTATTTTTTGGGAAAAAACAGTCATTTGCCCTATTAAGAGGATTTGAATGACTACATCCCTACTATATCTTGTAATATGTTCCTCTTTCCCCTGTGTTTTCTATACACTGGTAGTTACATTCAGAAACTTGATTAGATCAGTTTTGTTTCTCATCAAGAATGCTCTGTCCGCGGCACTCTGCAAGATTCTATTGCTTCACACCAGGAGGCACTTAATACCTCTTGGTAAAGTTAGGGTCACTCATGGGTTCTGAGGGTCAGATGAATCCTCCATTATGTTCATCAATCTCCCACCTATAGGCTTTCACTACCACTAAGACATTGCCAATGATTTCTTCTGCATTTATTAGATGGAATTCTATACATAACTTTCTTTCACCAATCTGTTTATCCTGAAATACAGTTCATAGGGGAAAGTCAGAATGGATGTGATTCTTCATTTACCAATTTTTAATTTTTTTTAAAGATTTTATTTATTTATCAGAGAGAGAGACAGAGGCAGGCAGAGGGAGAAGCAGGCTCAAGGAGCCCGATGTGAGACTCGATCCCAGGACCCTGGGATCATGACCTGAGCTGAAGGCAGACACTTAACCAACTGAGCCACCCAGGCATCCCTTCATTTACCAGTTTTTAGAATAATAGATTGCTATAGCAGCAACCTTCAAGATGACTAATGGAGTGGGTTTTTATAATATTTTAAACTTATGCATTTTATATATTTGGTATGTTTCTATTCAGGACAGCCATTATTCTTTTTGATGCTGAAATTGTTGACTTTTTGGCCATTCAGAGCCCTTCACTTTTGTCACACTGTCCCTCTGGTAGGTCTCTTTCTGGGAGGAACCTAGCTTTCTGGCACAAGATATCCTGAACTCATTTTGTATTATTTCCTTCCCCAAATTTCAAAGGAGCCCTACTTCCTTTTAAAGAGAAATGGTGAGGGGCACCTGGGTGGCTCAGATGGTTAAGCATCTGCCTTTGGCTCAGGTCATGATCCCAGGGTCCTGGGATCGAGCCCCACATCGGGCTCCCTGCTTGGCCGGGAGCCTGCTTCTCCCTCTCCCTCTACTGTTCCCCCTGCTTGTGTTCTTGCTCTGTCAAATAAATAAATAAAATCTTTTAAAAAATAAATAAATGAAGAGAAATGGTGAACTCTCCCAAGAGTGTTTGTGTTTACTGCTGGGAGGGGCCTAGGAGCACTGTCCACCCAGGACCAGAACATTTCAACTAAAGTTTCACGGTGGGAGGTGGTCGCCAAAGCATACAGAACCCCAAATACAGCTAGGTAAGGAGGACAGGGCTTCTGCCCACTTCCCCTGGGTGGTTCACCCTCATTGTGCACTGCCCTTGATGACTAAAAGTTCCATTTTATTTTGCTTTTTTAAAAAAAGATTTTATTTATTTATTTATTTATTTATTTATTTATTTATTTATTTATTTATTTATTTGACAGAGACACAGCAAAAGAGGGAACGCAAGCAGGGGGAGTGGGAGAGGGAGAGGCAGCCTTCCCGCGGAGCAGGGAGCCCGATGCGGGGCTCGATCCCAGGACCCTGGGATCATGACCTGAGCCAAAGGCAGACGCTTAACGACTGAGCCACCCAGGTACCCCTAAAAGCTGCGTTTTAAACCTGTGATCTGAACTGCTGTCTCCACCCGGCCCAGGTCCAGTCCTGGTTCCACCCGTCCTGACCATCCCAAGGGCCCCTCCACGTGGGCTGTGAAAATTAGTAAAAGGTGACCTCGTTTAGAATGGGGCCGAGCGGAGCTGGGAGGCCACCAGGGGGAGCTCTCACTGCCCGACTCTCCCTTGCGGACCCCGCTGGGACCTTGCCAGTCACTACAGCTTTAGAGCCCCACGGGGAGGAAGAACGGTTTCCTCCCCCCTCCCCCCCCCCCCCCCCCCCCCCCCGCCACCAACAGCTCAGCCAATGAGAAGCCACTACCCTCCCAGCTCGGGCCTGGCCAATAGGCTTTTTGTTTACAACAGCCCCTCCCAACGCCCCCTTTCCTCCATAAAAGAGTGTTCCGCTCCTTGGTTCCGGGCACTGTTTTGCCCTAACTTGCTCGTCTTGGGATTGCAATTCTCTGCTGTTCCTGAACAAACTTCTCTCTGCTGGTAAAATAGCTGGCAGTTTTGTTTTAGGGTTAACAGGGCCATCAGGATCTGCTGCTTGGACCCCTGGTCCGTGCGCCGCGGTGGGGGGGCTGCCCTGCCTTGTCCCCAGGGCTCCACCAACTCTGCACCCTGCTGCTGGAAGCGCGCCAGCCACTCTAGCCGTGAGCACCTCCTGTTTGGGCCTCTCCGACGCCGGCTCCCAATGTGCAGCCAAAGACCCAGAATTTTTAAGAACCTTCCCTCTGTGCTCAGGTCGGGGATGACCGACATTTTCAGGGGAGCTGTGGCTTAGCTAATACTGTTTTCTCTGTACTGAATTTCCGGATTTGGATCATCCTACTGGGGTAAGGTAGGAGAACATCCTTGTGCTCAGGAACACTAAAGGATTTTTAAATCATTTAAGTGAAGAGGCATGATGTCTTGAACCTGATCTCAAGTGGTTCAGGAAAAAATGCAGACACAGACACAGGGACAGAATGCAAACTGCCGGGGAATCTTGATAAACGGAGTTCTCTGTACTTAGCAACTTTCCTCTAAGTTGGAAATTATATTTAAAAATACCCCCAAATGGGGCGCCTGGGTGGCTCAGTTGTTAAGTGTCTGCCTTCAGCTCAGGTCATGATCTCAGGGTCCTGGGGGGTCGAGCCCGGTATTGGGCTCCCTGCTCTGCGGGAAGCCTGCTTCTCCCTCTCCCACTCCCCCTGCTCTCGCTATCTCTGTTCCTGCTCTCCCCCCCCCTCTCTAATAAATAAATAAAATCTTTAAAAAGCATTACCCCCAAATCCCCAGGAGGTTAAACACAAAACCTCCCATGGCCCTTGGTGACAGTGGTACTGGGAGCAAAGCCCCACTGCCCCCCCCCCCCCCCCCAGTGGCCCTCCTCATCACGGCCCACCCCACGCTGGCCCTCCCTGCTACAACACGGGGTTGCCCAGGTCCTCCTGGCCAGCTGGACTCCTGTCATGCTCTGGCACCATCTGTCCATGCGGGCGGTGTCCGTCTCTGTCAGTCCTGGTGCGAGGATACTGGTGTGGCCCACTTCCTCTGCCCTTGGGGAGCAGCTGGGGCAGAAGGACACACAGGGCGAGGGGCGCATCAGGCTACTTTGCAGTTTGGAGACGAAGCCAGAATGAGTGGTCCCTGTACCTCCAGGAATGCTGGAACAGGAAAGCGGGCCATGCCAGAGCCAGGTGGGCCGGTCACACCTTTATTAACACCGCATTTACCAAATACCTGAACACCACGGGCCCTCACCTCCACGCGCCCCCGCCCCCCACTCCGTCGATCCCGGCTCTCCTCGAGGCGGCTCCCGCTGCAGCGTCAGTGTTCACGCTCTCCTTCGACTGGGGGACGGGAAGAGCTTGATCCCAGGACAGACTTAGCAGAGGGAGCGGTGTTCTGTGAGGCCCCGGGTAATGAGAACCGCGAAGAGACCTGGGAGCCCGGGCGCGACGGGGTCAAGGACTGGGCCCGAGAGCCCCGGTGGGGCGAGATCAAGGACGGAGCCCGGGAGCCCAGGCGGGACGGGGTCAAGGACGCGACCCGGGAGCCCGCGGGCGGTAAGTGCTGGGATGGAACCCATGAACCCGCCTTCGGAGGGGCCTGTGATGGGATCCCGGAGCCCACATGCGATGGGAGCAATGACCCGGAGCCCGCGCGCGACGGGGCCCGGGGAGCCGCGCGCGATGGGGCTGTGGAGGGGGCGAAGGACCCGAGACGTGGGGCGGGCGGCGGCGGCGGCTGCCACAGCGGCGGGCCGTCGGGGCCCCGGCGCAGCCAGCCATGCACACGCGCCAGATCCCGCGTGTCCTCGTGCTCGCGCCGCAGCTGTTCACGCTGCTCCAGCAGCTGGCGCCGCGTGTCATGCAGCAGCTGGGCCCAGCGAAGGAGCCGCAGGAGCTCCTGCCGCAGGCGCCCGTTGTCAGCCTTGATGGCCTGCGTGTGCACGATGAGCGCGCGCGCCGCCTCCCGCTCCGCGCGTCGCGCCAGGGACTGCACACGCTGCCGCGCCTCGCGCTCGAAGGCCGCCTTGTCCTCCAGGAAGCGCCCTTTCACGCGGTGCAGCAGCTGCGTGTGCTCCACGCGCATGTGCAGCAGCTCGCGCTCCAGCGCCCGGATCCGGGCCAACTGCTCCAGCTGCAGCTCCTGCGGCGGGGGCGCGGGTGAGCGCCGGGGCGCGGCGCGCCCCCGCCCCGCCCGCCGGGCACGCGCTCACTAGCCTTGTAGGGCTGCAGCTCCTGCACCTGCCGCGCCATCCGCGCCGCGCGCGCCTCCATCTCCAGCAGCTGCGCGCGCACTCCGTCCTCGCGCCCGCGGTACAGCGAGGCCAGCTCGGCCCGCTGCCAGTGCAGCTGCGTCAGGTCCACGCGGTGCTGCTCGTCCAGGCGGACGACGGCCTGGGCGCAGCGCTGCGCGCGCGCGCCCACGTAGCTGGCGTAGAGCCGGTTCTCCTCGCGCAAGCGCACCGCCTCGCGCTCCAGGAAGGCGTTCGCCTGCAGCGCCCGGTCCACGCGCGCCTCGCAGGCGTCCAGCTGCTCCGAGAGCAGCTTGTACTCGCGCTGCAGGTACTGCCCGCGCTCCGACAGCGGCGGCTCGGCGCCGTCCCCCGCCGCGCCCGGCCGGCGCCCCGCGCTGGGCCCGCGCTTCCTCTGCGGCGCCATGGGCTGGGGCCTCGGGCGCCGGCACGCGCGCAGGCGCTGCCCCCAGCCCGCCCCTCCAGCCTAGCCCTTCCCTTCCCGCGGCGCGAATATTCTAGCGGGGTGGGACGCGTCCCCGGGCGAGAGGTTGGGGGAGGCGGGATCGGGGTGTGCGGGTCGGGCAGGGGTCAGGGTATCGTCTCCAACCTTTACTCTTGGGCTCTTCCGGACCCTGGCCGTCCGTCGGGGTGTGCCCACCCTTAGTAACGTTGGCGTTCAGCCTGCGCGGTCTCCGTGGAGACACAACTCAGGCGCCCTCCCCCACGGCCACCCCGTCGTCCCGGCAACGGCCGACTCCCCTCCAGCCCCTCGCCCCGCAGTCGGTGCGTGACGGCCTGCGTGTGCGCCCTGCGGAGGGCCGACCCCGCACCGGCAGGACTTGGGCTTCCGGAGGAGGACGCTGCTCCCGAATCTGACAGAGCCAGCGGCGGTCAGAGCAGCCCCCACGCTCCACGTGCCAGACTTGGGCGCTTCGCCGTCTGTCCCCGAGTGCACTCTCCCCCCGCACCGCGTCGTCTCCCCCATGTGGGGAGAGGGTTCCCCGAGTTCCTGGCCTCCAGCCGTGAGCAAGCCCCGCCCCCGTGCTGTGAAACTTTCCAGCCCTCTGGGGATCCTGGTTTTCCTCGAAGCGCTTCGTGATGCTTGACACTCCTTCTGGGGGCCCCCCCGAGGGAGTTAGGGTTACTGGGAAGATCGTGTCCATTCGGATGCCATCGGTTGTCCACCGTTTCTGTCTTTGGAATTTCCTCTGTGGGGTTCCTAAGCCCACACGTGCGCACCTCTTCAACTCATCCCACTGACCAGCCCTTGGTCAGCTTCCCTTCCTAGCTGGCCGGGATGGCTGGAGAGGAAGGGGTCCACCCGGGGTTTTGCTGTTGCCCTTTTTGCTGTGACATTGTGGAAAGCAACGCCATAAACCCTTCATTTAATTCAGTCTCGGCTAGGATGTGAGCAGTGCTAACATCACCTAGCAGGCCTGGCCTCCCACTCTGTTAGTTGCCCCCCGAAGGAGGTGCCTCTCCATCCCCTTGGACCTGCAACTTAAATCTGCACCTGGTTTGGTCCTGTCATCATATAGTTCATCTTCTGTCAAGGTCTGTCCACGTTTGCCCTAGCGTGGACAGATCTGAGAATTGTCCACTGGCGAGTCTGTGAGGCGCATGCTCTAAGGAAACCCACATCTGTAGGAAGGCTTTTGTGGGAAACCACCTTCGGAGGCTGGTTCCAGAGCTGTGGTAGGTCACTCGTCTCTCTGGACTTGCTCTAGCTGGCTGCGGCTGCATGGAACATGGGGCAGAGCCTCTTCAAATTTACAAGTAAGAATAAAATGACACACACTCAAGACAATGGAGAATCTCCATTTGGTGTTAAAATTTGAAGAAATGTTGGTTCATAAACTTAAACAGCATCTGAATGTCGGCCTTAAATGATGTTTTTTATCTTCTGCTTTTTTGAGGAGGCTCCTCACCCAGCATGGAGCCCAGTGTGGGGCCTGAACTCACGACCCTGAGATCAAGACCTGAGCCGAGATGAAGAGCAGGAAGCTTAACTGACTGAGCCAGCCAGGTGCCTCTATATGGTTTTTGTTTTTAATCTGAAATTGGTGCCTAACTTCTTTTTTTTTTTTTATTTGAGAGAGAGAGCATGAGAGGGGGAGGATCAGAGGGAGAAGCAGACTCCCTGCCGAGCAGGGAGCCCGATGCGGGACTCGATCCCGGGACTCCAGGATCGTGACCTGAGCCGAAGGCAGTCGCTTAACCAACTGAGCCACCCAGGCACCCAGGTGCCTAACTTCTTACAGAAACTTGTGAGAAGACCAAGTAGAGTCTGGGAACATCACGTGCGACGCTGTACTGGGGGCTTCACAGAGCCCAGTGAGAATATTTGCTGCTTCTCTCCAGGGCCTTTCCAACCGGGGGCTCTCTGCTTCCGGGACAGACCGCTGTGCTCTCCACCTGGCCACCCTCAAGACCTGGCAGGGGCCACTGTCCCCGTTTGCCAGAGGCGGAGGGCCCCTCCCAGGCCGCCCCTGCCCCTCCCGGGCTCCAGCGCCGCAGGCGGCCATCGCAGGGGGACCGGGGATCTGGTTGGCTCCGCCTTTTAATTTCTGGTGCGAGGTGAGGGACTCAGCCGGCAGAGGTTTTTAAGTTGTCTGGGCCTCCCGGATTTCTCGGTGCTTCATCTTCGCTTTACGGCTCACAGATGCCTCCTCCCAGGAGAGGTCTGGCAAGCGCTTTGTTCTCCTCTGCCTCCAGTTTTCTTCCCAGTTCTGCAGTCTCAGCGGAATGGGTCGGAGAGCTGCGTGGGAAGCCCCCGCCCCGCGCCCAGCCCTCGTGCAGCCTGGGGGTGGCCAGACTGCGGCCCAGCCCCACGGGTCCCCAGCCTGGGTCCCGCCTTCACCACCTTCGAGCCCCGCGCAGCCCTGGCTCGGCTCCTTCCCGGCCCCTCCCCACCCGCGCCATCCACTCCCCCTGCGCCTCTGCCCCCCACTCGAGTCGTGGCCTCAGTGTGCTGGGCTTCGCCACAGACTGGTGCGGATTAGGGGAAGGCGGGGACCCTGTTTTCCCTGCTTCCTAGTGCAGGCCTGGGAGCGCAAGGGTGATTCCAGGAGCAGCCCCTCTCCCGGGGAAGAGGAGAGTGCCTGGCCTTGGGGTCAGCTGACATGCACTCCCAGGGGCCTTTCATGTATTGGTGAAGGGGTGTCTCTCTTGTCCCCCAGGTACCACAGCTGCCCACAGAGACAGGACTAACTTCCGAGGGCTCAGATTCAAAGCCAGGCCTTACCTAAGACATTTCTCCCCACACTTGGGGTTCCTGCCCCCCTCCCACTGTGGATAGGGTGGTGGTCTCTGTCCCTCCAGACTCAGACTGGGGAGGGTTTGGGGTGAGGGGTCACTCACCTCCTGGTGGGAACTCTGAACTGGAAAGACACTAGGAGGAAGGAGGTGAGCAGTCTGCTCAGCTTCTGCCAAGGCTGCCCCCTCCCCCACTCCTGTGTGGTCAGGTACTCTCCCAGCTCTCTGCTGGGGGCTTGCCATGGACCCCCAAGGCAGGTTCTTGGGTAGCTGCTCATACTACTCCTCAGTACTCAGTACCCACCACACATCCCCCCCCATCCCCCACCCCCTAGTCAGGCTTCTCAAGGGCCCACTCTGACCCCTGTCTTGCATGCCTTCCCTACTCAGCTCCTGAGACTTGGGGTGAGCCCCCTCCCTCAGGAGTAGCCAGTGGGGCTGGGCTATGCTTGACCCTGAGGTGAGCACTTCCAGCGGCCTCTGCTCCCATTTCACAGATGGAGAAACCGAGACACAGGGTGACTTGTCCAAGGACCCCTGGAAGCACTAGGGCTGTGACTTGGACATTGGTGGGCTCGTCCCACAGTGCAGACTACCTCTTGGCAAGTCTTTGCCCATCTCTGCACTGTGACCCAGCCTCCTTTATGGAGCCCCGCCCACAGCAGCCTGAGACCAGCACATGGCTAGTGCCCACGACCCTTCTCCCTGCTAAGGCCAACCAGACCTGGAGAATTGGTGGGTTCAGGGGATACCAAAGACCTGATTGATCTCAGCCAGTTACTGAGCAGTGAGCAGAGGCAGGGACCCTGGGGAGTCTGGTGGTAGGGATGCCCCGGCCTAGTACCTCGTCCCTTGATTAGAAGGACAGCGCTGATGGTGATCACCACGGCCAAGGGGACAAAGGGCAGGAACGTGAGCAAAGTCCAGGAGAGTCTGTCTATCCAGTGTGTCCTCTGGCTGGGGTCAAGCCCTGGAGGGCCCAGGCCTGGCTGTTCTCTGGGCCCTGGGTCGGACCCAAATCTGTCCCCTTGCCTATATCCTAGTTTGGGTACTGCCTGCAGACCTCCCCCCTCGCCACCCCGCCCCCGGCCCACATCCCCAGACCAGGGTGCTGGCTCTAGGTTGGGCAGGCCGGCCAGGACCTTCCTCAAGGGCCTCCCCTTCACAGCCCGGTACCTTGGAACCTGTGCCAGACCCACACCAGGTTCACGGTCAGCCCCAGGTGGAATGCCCAGGTCCAGGCCATGATGTGCGTCAGCTCCCACAGCCACGGCTGCCCCTGCAGGAAGCGCTCTGCCCTCCCGGACACATGGTGCAGTGAGGGCCCTGAGCCCTGCCATGGCTTCTTAGGAGCAAAGGCAGGCAGAGCCAGCGGGCGCCCCTGGGTGTGTGCATGGAACACACGAAGGCCAGGTGGGGCTCCACGGTGATGCTGCGGTGGTGACCCAAGGCTCTGGCCTGCTCTGGGTCAGCAGGGTCGCAGCTTCGGGGCAGGCCTTGCTGGAGCCCAGGGCCTGTGGGCTTGGCTCCCTACTCCTCCCTGGAGGGGGTCAAGCCAGGAAGGCTCAGGCTTGGGGTGTGGCCCAGGTCAGCCTGCATGCCGCCCTCTCCAGGGGTGCTCACCTACCTCTGTTTGTGAGGAAGAGAAAGACAAACAGAAGGATGCCCAGTGTCCAGAGCCCCCCGCAGGTCCCGAGGGCGATGCCCACGCCCACCTCTGTAGGCTGGCTCAGAGATGCCCCTGAGAGACAGCTATGAGGGGGAGCCCAGCCAGGGGCACACCTCCTCCAGCACCCTCATGATCTCAGACATGACCACATCTACTCCCCCAGCGTGCCTTCCTGGAGTGACCAGGAGTACCTGAGTCCACAGCCCATGTCAGGAGCAGGAGAGAGGAAAGCACGGCTTTAGAGACCCAGGTGCTGGAGGAGTGTACCAGGTCCATTCCAAAGGGTGGAGGGGCTCTGCTGGAGACAGGGCTGGGCAGTGGGGACGCAGACACTGAGGGTGGGGGCGGGGGCCACACACCTGGACTGTGACCCGCAGGAAGGGGCGGGGCCCATGCACAAGGACTGTGACAGTCTGCAGTCTGGGAGGTGGGGACCCTGTGAATTTGGTCTCCTGAGTTACAAGGAGGCCGGTGATGGATGAAGCAGGAGGTTCTGACCATATTGTTTCAACCCGGGTATTTGATCTGCCGCCCCCTCCCTGCCTGCTGGCTGTGGGTCTTCTGGACAAGGCCTCCCTAAACTGCCATGTATCAGCTAAAAATTAAATACACAGTCCACTTTTTAGCTAATGCGTAATAAATGCCCCAGTTGATAATGTGCTCAAAACAAAGCTGGGGGTTACAGCTGCATGCAACAAAATTTATTGTTGGCTATTGGACAGGGTACAGTTGGACTGCGCAGACATACGGCCCCAAGAGGAAACACATAATAGCAGCTTTAAAAACAACTAATGGGGGCGCCTGGGTGGCTCAGCCGGTTAAGCGTCTGCCTTTGGCTCAGGTCATGGTCCCAGGGTCCTGGGATCGAGCCCCGCATCGGGCTCCCCGCTCCGTGGGAAGCCTGCTTTTCCCTCTCCCACTCCCCCTGCTTGTGTTCCCTCTCTCGCTGTGTCTGTCTCTGCCAAATAAATAAATAAAATCTTAAAAAAAAATAAAATAAAAACAACTAATGGATGAATCAAATGCCCATTGAAAAATTGACTTGATAATTAAATGTAATGAAGTCCACTTTGCAGAATTCTTTTTTGCTGAAGTTCACTGATATTGGTACAATTTTGCTTATGGGCTACATTCTCAGTGGCAGAGTGGCGGGGTCAAGACCTCCTCTAGCTTGGCGTTCGTGAGGGAAGGCACGAGAAAGAGGGGCTGGCCTGCCCACAGTCCCATAGGTGCTCTAGCCGCCTGCCACCCTCAGCAGCTGCACGGGCTGCTCCACACTCTCCCGGGAAGAGGCTCTTGCCGACAGAGCTCGCTAAGGATCCTGCTGCCCCTCTCCTGGCCCATCAGTGGGTCCAAGTCTCATTTCCTGCAGCCTGGCCAACTAGCTACCAGTCCTCCCTCCGTCTCCATCCACGGGCTTTCTCCTCTCCTCTTTCTCCTAGTGGGCGTATTGCTTTTCAATCTGTATTTATATTTATTCTTGAATATATTTGGGGAATGCTCCCACTCATTCAGTAGATGTGCCATTTCAGCTAGGTTATCAAATTGATTGATGTGAGGTTGTTCATAATACACTCTTGTTATCTTTTTAATGTTTGAAGAATCTGTAGGATTGTACTGTCTTTCATTCCTGACATTGGTAATTTCTCTCTGAGTTTTAATCAGTCTACTTAGACTTTATTTATTCAAAGGATCAGCTTTTCATTTTTAAATTTTTTAAATTTATTTTTTTTTAAGATTTTATTTATTTGAGAGGGAGAGCATGAGCAGGGGGAGGGTCAGAGGGAGAGGAAGAAGCAGACTCTCCAATGATCATGATCAAGGAGCCTGACAGGGGCTACGATCCACATGATCGTAGGACCCTGAGATCATGACCTGAGCCTAAGTCAGATGCTTAACCAACTGAGCCACCCGGGCACTCCCAAGAGTCAACTTTTTTTTTTTTTAAAGATTTTATTTATTTATTCATGAGAGACAGAGAGAGAGAAGCAGAGGGAGAAGCAGGCTCCCAAGGAGCAGGGAGCCCGATGCGGGACTCGATCCCAGGACCCTGGGATCATGACCTGAGCCGAAGGCAGACGCTTAACCGTCTGAGCCACCCAGGCGCCCCAAGAGTCAACTTTTAATTGTATTGTTTTTTTCTCCTGTGTATACATTTTCCATTTCGATGATTCTTACTCTTGTCTTTACTTCATTCTTTCTACCTACTGTGGGTTTAATTTTGTCTTCTTTCTCTAGCATTTTAAGGTGAAAACAAATCTTTTTTTTTTTAAGATTTTTTTTATTCATTTGACAGAAAGAGACACAGCTAGAGAGGGAACACGAGCAGGGGAGTGGGAGAGGGAGAAGCAGGCTTCCTGCGGAGCAGGGAGCCCGATGCGGGGCTCAATCCCAGGACCTCGGGACCACGATCCGAGCCAAAGGCAGACGCCCAATGACTGAGCCACCCAGGCGCCCTGAAATCTTGTCTTTTCTAATATAAGCATTTACAACTATAATTTTCTCTCTAAGCACTGCTTTGGCTGCACCCTGCACATTGCCACATCATGTTTTCATTACCTTCCAGCTCAAAATTGTTTCTAATTTCCCTTGTAATTTCTTCTTTGACCCACTGTTTATTTATATGTGTTGCTTAATCTCCAAATCTTTGGGGATATTTTCCAAATATCTTTCTAATATTTAATTCGAATTCAATTCTGTGGGATCCGAGAACATACTTTGTGTTATTTCAGTCCTTTAAAATTTGTTGATCTTTGTTTTATGGTACTTAGAATATGGTTTATCTTGGTGACTTTCTTTTTTTAAAGATTTTATTTATTCATTTGAGAGAGAGCACAGGCAGGGGGAGAGGCAGAGGGAGAAGGAGAAGCCAACTCCCCAGTGAGCTGGGAGCCCAACATGGAGCTCGATCCCAGGACCCGAGATCATGACCTGAGCCAAAGGCAGATGCCCAGCCATTTGAGCCACCCAGGCACCCCATTATCTTGGCGACTTTCATACACATTTGAAAAGAGTGTGAGGGGCGCCTGGGTGGCTCAGTCGGTTAAGCGACTGCCTTCGGCTCAGGTCATGATCCTGGAGTCCCGGGATCGAGTCCCGCATCGGGCTCCCTGCTCAGCAGGGGGTCTGCTTCTCCCTCTGTCCTCTTCCCTCTCGTGCTCTCTGTCTCTCATTCTCTCTCTCTCAAATAAATAAATAAAATCTTTAAAAAAAAAAAAAGAAAAAAAAAAAGAAAAGAGTGTGTCTTCTGTTGGTGGCGGGGGATTGTTCTATAAATGTCAATTAGGTCAAGCAGGACAACAGTGCTGCTCAGGTCTACTACATCTTTATTTTCTGCTTGCTTGCTCTACTAATTATTGGAAAAGGAGTGTACATTCTTCAACTGGCTTGATTATTTCTTTCAGTTCTCTCAGGTTTTACTTTATGTATTTTGGGAATTTGTTATTAGGTGCATACATTTTCAGGATTGTAGTATCTGCTTGACGACTTGACACTTGTACCATAATGAAGTGTCCCCCTTTCTCCCTGATAATATTCCATGTCCCGAAGTCTACTTTGTCCAGTATTAACACAGCCACTAAAGCTTTCTTGTGACAACTATTTGCATATCTTTACCCATTTGTCTTAGTCTATTCAGGCTGCTATAACAAAATGCCACAGACTGGGTGTCTTAGAAACAACAGAAATTTATTTCTCATGGTTCTGGAGGCTGAGAAGTCTAAGATCAGGTTGCCTGGCTGGCTAAGTAAATGGAGCATGCAACTCTTGACCGTGGGGTCATGGGTTTGAGCTCCATGTTGCGGGGTAGAGTTTATTAAAAAAAAAAAAAAAGTCCAAGATCAAGGGGCCAGAATGGTTGCAATCTAGTGAAGGCCCTCTTTGTGGTTCATAGCCAGCTCCTCTCTGTGTTCTCACGTGGTAGAAGGGGTTAGGTATTTCTATGGTGCCTCTTTTATAAGATCATTAATTCCAGCATGGGGCTTTATTCCCATGACCCGAGCACCTCCTAAAAGCCCTACTTCCTAATAATATCACAATAGAAGTTTATGTTTCAACATACAAATGTTGGGGGGGGGCAGTATTCAGACCACAGCATCATTTGTTTAACTTTAACTTATCTATGTCTTTATAATTAAGGTGCATGTTTTGTAGATAGCATATTCTTGGATTTTCATTTTTAAAAAATAAGGTATAATTGCTGCCTTTTAATTGGAGTAAGGAGACCATTGACATTTAATGTAATTATCGATATGGTTGGGTTTAAGCGTACCATCTCACTGTTTGTTTTCTATCTGTCTCATCTGTTTCTTATTCCTTTTATTTTTCTGCCTTTCTGATTAACTGAGTAATATTTTATTTATTTATTTATTTAAAGATTTTATTTATTTATTTAAAGAGAGAGACGCTGCGAGAGAGGGAACACAAGCAGGGGGAGTGGGAGAGGGAGAAGCAGGCTTCCCCGCAGAGCAGGGAGCCCGATGTGGGGCTCAATCCCAGGACCCTGGGATCATAACCTGAGCCGAAGGCAGACACTTAACAACTGAGCC
Source organism: Mirounga leonina (assembly GCF_011800145.1). Classification (NCBI taxonomy): domain Eukaryota; kingdom Metazoa; phylum Chordata; class Mammalia; order Carnivora; family Phocidae; genus Mirounga; species Mirounga leonina. Next base: position 81,751,741 of record NW_023270415.1, read on the forward strand.
ACCCAGGCGCCCCAACTGAGTAATTTTTAATACTTCATTTTATCTAGACTATGAGCTTATTAAAAATTATTTCATTTTATCTAGACTGTGGGCTTATTAGCTATGTCTCTTTGTTGTTATTTTATTTATTTTTACTTTACTTTTATTGTATCTATCTTTAAATAATATTATCGTTCTTCACATGTAATATAAGAACCTTATAATAGTATATTTCCATTTTCTTCCTTTGCACATTGGCATAATACATTTTATTTTTACAGGTTATAGACCTCACAATGTACTGTTATTATATCTACTTTAAACAGTCAGCTATCTTTTTAAAAATTATTTTTAATTGTGATAAAAAACAACATAAAAGTTATCAGCTCAACTATTTTACATGTATAGTTCAGTAGTGTTAAATATATTTACATTTTTAAAAAAGATTTTATTTATTTATTTGACAGAAGGAGACACAGCGAGAGAGGGAACACAATCGGGGGAGTGGGAGAGGGAGAAACAGGCTTCCTGCTGAGCAGGGGCTCGATCCCAGGACCTTGGGATCATGACCTGAGCCAAAGACAGACACTTAACGACTGAGCCACCCAGGCGCCCCTATATTTACATTGTTAAGTATAGTCACATATTCACCGATCTCCTGAAATTTTTTATCTTGCAATCTGAAACTTGATACACATTAAACAATAACTCCCCATTCTCCCTTCCCCACAGCCCCTGTTAATCACTATTCTACTTTCCGTTTCTATGAATTTGACTTTTTTAGATATCCATACAAGAAGCACACAGTATGTGTCTTTTTGTGATTGGTTTATTTCACTCAGCATAATGTTCATGTTCATCCATGCTGTAGCACATAACAAGATTTCCTTCCTTTTTGAGAATGAATAATATTCCATTGTATGTATATACCACATTTTGTTTATCCATCCACCCACCAGTGGGCATTTGGGTTATCTCTACCGCGTGGTTATTGTGAATAATGCTATGAACAAGAGATGTGCGAATATCTCTTTGAGATCCTGCTTTCAATTCTTTTTTGATATATACCAAGAAGTGGGATTGCTGAATCATATGGTGATTCTAATTTTAATTTTTTTAGGAACCACCATACTGTTTTCCATATTGGCTACACCATTTTACAATCCCACCAAAAGAGTCCAAGGGTTCCAATTTTTCCACATCCTCACCAACACTTTTTATTTTCCTGTTTTTGTTTGGTTTAGTTTGGTTTTTTTATTTGTTTTTGGAGTTTTCTTGCCATCCTAATGGGCATGAGGTGGTATCTCATTATGGTTGTGATTAGATCTGAGATAGACTTTTGATCATATCATTGAGCTACCAGGTCTAGCTAGGGCAGTCAACTGAGTGAAATTTACCAGATGAGAAAAATGTGTTTTATATTTAGCCACTGTATCCCATTTCCAGGATTCTTTATTTTTTTATTTCAACCCAGATTTTCGTCCGGAATCATTTTTCTTCATCCAGGTAAACTTTCATTAATATTTTTGTAGTTCAGGGATACCTGGGTGGCTCAGTCATTAAGTGTCTGCCTTCAGCTCAGGTCATGATCCTGGGGTCCTGGGATTGAGCCCCACATCGGGCTCCCTGCTCCACGGGGGACCTGCTTCTCCCTCTGCCTGCCTCTCTCTCTCTCTCTCTCTCTGACAAGTAAGTAAAATCTTTAAAAAATATATTTTTTGTAGTTCAGGTCTATAGGTGTTACATACTCTCAGCTTTTGTTTGTCTGAAGAAGTATTGTGTTTTTGGAAGGATATTTTCTCTGGGTATATAACTCTAGATTGGCAGTGTTTTTGTTTTGATTTGTGTATTTTTTGTTTTTAGCACATTAATGATGTCCTTGCTTTGTCCTCTGGCTTGAAATTGTTTTCTGACAAGAATTCTGTGGTTATAGTTATTTTTGTTCCTCTGTTTGTAAGGTTTTTTTTGGATAATTTTAGTATTTTTTTATCACTTTTTCAGCAGTTTAGTTGTTATGTGCTCATTCTGACTTCCTTTGTGTTTTTCCTACTTAGGTTTCATTTAAATTCCTGGATTTGTGAGTGTATTAACTTTCCTTCAAATTTGCAAAAATCTCAGCCATTACTCTCTCAAATATACTTTCTGTATCCCTCTCTTTTGCTGATACTGTCTCATAGGTTCTTTAATTTAATTTTGTTTTTTTTTTTCCTGTTTCAATTTGGATAGTCCTATTGCTGTATTTTCAAGTTCACTGACATCTCTTCTGATGTTAAGTCCATCCAATGAGTTTTAACTTCAAATAATTTATTTTTCAACTCTAGAAATACCACTGGGTTATTTTTTTTGTAACTTCTCGTCTTGTCAATATTCATGTTTTTCTTTAAATCCATGAGCATACTGGGGCGCCTGGGTGGCTCAGTTGGTTAAGCGATTGCCTTCGGCTTAGGTCATGATCCTGGAGTCCCGGGATCAAGTCCCGCATCGGGCTCCCTGCTCAGCAGGGAGTTTGCTTCTCCCTCTGACCCTCACCCCTCTCATGCTCTCTCTCTCTATCTCATTCTCTCTCTCAAATAAATAAATAAAATCTTAAAAAAAAATACCAATTAATTAAAAAAAAAATAAAAATAAATAAATAAATAAATCCATGAGCATACTTATAACAGCTGTTTCTTAAAGTCATTGCCAGATCCATCATCTTTGTCATTTATGGGTATAGTTCTATCAACTGATTTGTTTCCTGGGTATGGGTCATGTGTTCCTGCTTCCTCACAAGCCTTGTAACTTTTTTATTGAGGTGAAATTCACATAAAATTAACTACATTAAAGTATACCTCTTAGTGGCATTTGGTACATTCACAATGTTACGTAACCACTATCTCTATCAAGTTACAAAACATTTGCATCACCCTAAAGGGAACCCTGTTTCCATTAAGCAGTCACTACCTACCCCCTTCTCTCAACTCCTAGAAGCTGCCAATCTGCTCTCTGTCTCTGTGGACTTACCTATCATGAATGTTTCATATAAGTGGAATCGTGTATGTGATTTTTTTTTTTTAAAGATTTTATTTATGTATTTGACAGAGAGACAGCGAGAGAGGGAACGCAAGCAGGGGGACGGGAGAGGGAGAAGCAGGCTTCCCGCGGAGCAGGGAGCCCAACACGGGGCTCGATCCCAGGACGCTGGGATCGTGACCTGAACCGAAGGCAGACGCTTAATGACTGAGCCACCCAGGCGCCCCGTGTATGTGATCTTTTGTATGTGACCTCTTTTGCCTAGCACAGTGTCTCTGAGGCTCACCATGTTGTAATATGTAGCATGCACTTCATTCCTTTTTGTGGCTGAATTATATTCTACTGTATGGATAGACCCCATTTTGTTTATCCATGCATCAGTTGGTGGACATTTGGGTTGTTTCCACTTTTTGGCTTTTGTGAATGTTAAGAACGCTTGTATGCAAGTATTTGTTTGAATACCTGTTTTCTGTTCTTTTGGGCACATACCAGAAGTGGAATTGCTGGATTGTATGCTAATTCTATGTTTAACTTTTTGAGGAACTGCCAACTATTTTCTGCAGCAGCTGCACCATTTTACATGCCCACCAGCAGTCAGTGAGAGGTCCAATTTCTCTCCATCCTTGTGAAGACTTCGTGGTGGTGGTTGCTGTTGTTATTATTACTGCAGTCATCCTCGTTGAGTGTGGAGTGGTATCTGGAGAGGCTGTGTTGAGGGCACAGGCTTGAGCACTGGAAACCTGCGTGAGGTAACCGGGCCCGCCACGACCACGAGACTGAGTGCAAACAGGCTCATTAGGCGACCCACCTCAAAACAGCCATAGGCCCTCGCTGACCAATGGGCCACTGACAACCAGGCACAGATACCAAAAAGGGAAAATTCCATATGTTTCTATACCTTCTCACTCCCCTCCAATAAATACAGCCCTCCCCCCCCACTCTCCCACCCGCCTCCCGGCAGTCTCTCTCCTTGCTGTCCTGCCCGCTGCTCCCTTGTGGTGTGGTCAGTACCCTTCTATCTCCTTTGTTCTGTCTTTGCCCACACTGCCTGCCTCCACCTGATCTGTTCGCCTCACAGTGTCTCATGTATCTTTGATTGCATTTCCCTGATGATTAATGATGTTGTGCATCTCTTCATGTGCTGTTGACCATTTGCATATCTTCTTTGGAGCTATGTCTATTCAAATTCTTTGCCCATATTTTTAATTGGGTAAATCTAGTCACTTTTTTTTAAGTAGGCTCCACACCCAGTGTGGAGCCCAGTACAGAGCTTGAACTCACAACCCTGAGATCAAGACCTAGGCTGAAATCAAGAGTTGGAAGCTTAACCTACTGAGCCACCCAGGCACCCGAAATCTAGTAACTTTTTATTACATTCTGGATGCTGGGTATTCTGAATTTTATGTTATTGAGTGTTGTTTTGTTGGTGTTTCCCTTTAAAGAATGTTGAAGGTTTTGGCCTGCAGTTAGGCTATGTTTGTAGCATCTTGTTCCTTTTAAGGCTTGTTCTCCACACACACGATGGGTGTGGAATAGGCTTTAGTCTAGAGCTAGCTTAGTCATTTTATTGAGATGTGGCATGTCTGGGGTCTCTCCTGAATGCTTTGGTGGCTGCTTGGCACTTAGTGACCTCCCTGCCAAAGTGAAATCTGGCAATTGTTCAGCAACACCACCAAGCCTCTGCCCCCCACCCCCACCCCACCACCAAGTTGTTCTTTCCATGGACTCGATGCCAGCAGGCTGGGTCTGAGGAACCAGGGGGTCCTGCAGGACCAGCCAAGATGGTCCTTGGCTTCATGGAGGATAGAAATCAAACATGAGCCAGCAGGAAGTGAGAGCAGAGATTATTGAAGATAGAGAGCAGATACAGACAGAGCATCTGGGAGACTCAGGAAGGAAAGGAGCATGAGTCTAGTCTTTGGGGAAGGGGTTTTTTTATCAAGGATGGTGGTCTGGTATACTTGTCCCCTCAGGCATCCAGGAACTGGTCAGAACAAGATGTGAGAGAGCTCAGGTGGTGTTCCTGGGAGCCAGGAGGCCTCGGCAGGGAGGTGCTGAGCACTGGTGGTCTGGAATATGCATGTACTGACTTGTCTGGTCATTCCCACCTGGTCCTTCCTTAGATGCTCTCTGTTCTAGAGAAATCACCAACGCCTTGTCCCTTACAAGGAGGACATGCACTACTTGTATTCTGAGGCCTGTGTGAAGTGGGGGTGCAGGCCCTAGCAAGAATCCAAGCAGGAAATGGAGCAAAAAAGCAGATTTTTATGGAGTCCTTGAGTTTCCCTGTCTCAGACTGGTGGAAATTTTCCCTCATTCCTCCCTGACACAGGGCTGGTACTGAAGTCAAGAGGTTGTTTGTTCCTGGTTTCCCAAGAACGCAGCTCTGCACTGCTTGTTGTCCAATTTATAGAAAGTTATTTTGCATATTTTGTCCAGTTTTCCAGCTGTTTACTGGGGGAGGGCATATTGTCCGGCCCTGGATACTCTCTGGGGACCAGAAGGCCAGTCTCTCCCACCTTGCTTCTCTCCCTTGCTTATTCTCCACGGCCTCCAGCTTTATATGGAGATGCAACCATGTATTTACGGTGTACGATTTAAACAACCTAGACATAAGTATACACCCTTGAAAGCTTCACCACAACTGAACATTTCTATTACCTCTGAAAGTTCCAGTGGCTCTCTCCCTCTGGTCCCCCCAGGGGGCCATCCCTGAACTGTAGATAGCATTTTCTGCAGTTTTATATCAATGGGTTCATACAGTGAACTCTTTTGAGGGGGGTCTGACTTACTTAGCCAGCGTAAAGATTTTGAGATCCATCCATGTGGTGTGTTCTGTAGTTTCTTTCCTTTTTTGCTGGGCCACGTGCCGTTGGACGCCTGGGCCACGTTTTGTTTATCCATTCCTCTGCGTCACACCCTGCAGCAACATTGGAGTCGTTTCCAGTTTGGGGCTCCCAGAAACAAAGCTGCTGTGAACATTCATGTATGATTCTGCGTGTGGACCTGTTTTCATTTCTCGTGAGTAACTCTCTGAAGTTACCATGACCCGGCAGAAGAGCGCCTGGGTCGTGGTAAATTGATGTCGGGGCAACTGCCAAAGCTGTTTTCCGAAGGGGGTGCGGCATGCTGCACGCCCACCGAGTGTGTGCGAGCTCGCCTCCTCCGGCCTGGGCTGCGCTGCTGGCGGGACGCCCCCGCCCTGAGAGCCGCCCCCAGCTCTCCCTGGCCCTAACCCTAACCCTCAGCGCCCCCAGTCCCGGCGCTCCCCCCGCAGGGGACGGCGCGGCCCCCGCCCCAGCCCGCTCGGTAGTTGCGGGGGGCGGGGGGGCGGCCTGCGAGCCCCGCCCTAACCGCCCGCACCACTTCGGCGGAGCTGGGAGGCGGTGGACAGGGCACCGCGCGCACGCACGCGCGCGCCGGCAGCCTGGCTTCGGAGACCCGGGGCGCAGCGTAGGCGCTGCCGGGGGCCGGGTGGGCGGGGCGGGGCGCTCCCGGGGGCGGGGCGGCGGGAGGGGCTTGGGCCGCACACCCCGCCCCACACCTGCGCCGCGCAGGCGCAAGGGAGGGGGCCCAGTCTCCAAGGCAACCGGGCTCAACAGTTCCAGCCGCGCGGGCGTCTAGAGGCCTGCCGGCGCCCCCCCGCCAGCATGTGCGCCGCGGAGGTGGACCACCACGTAGCCCAGCGATACCTGCTCAAGCGGCGGCTGGGGAAGGGGGTGAGCCCGGCCACCTGCAGGGCGGGGGCAGGTCCAGTGGGAGGTGTGTTCTCTCCGACGCTGCCCGGGGTCCTGGGCTCGCGACCAGTTTCCTCCACGGACTGGAGGGTGGCCTTGGGCAAGACACCGAGCCCGTCGGGCCTCAGTTTCCTGTAACAGGGCTCTAACAGTGCCCTACTCCAAGGGAGCCCAGGGGTCTCAGGCCGGTGGGACCCCGGACAAACCCCCTCCCCAGTGCCCCGCTGCCCAGCGTCCCCTGCTCCCAGCTGCCTCTTCTGGTGCCCATAGGACACTCTAAGGAGGCCGGGCCCGCCCACTCCAGTCGCTGAGGGCGATGGGTGGATCCCAAGCCTGGCCCAGGAAGGGCCTGAGTGGGTAAATGGTCATGGATTGAGAGCCAGAGCCTTGTGTGAGCAAATGTGCATTTGTATTTGTGTGCGAGAGCATGTGGGATTGTGTATGAGAGTGTATGTGAAGGTGTGTGACTGTGTGGGTGTGTAACGGGGGAGGAAGGAAAGAAAGAATGTTCCAAAGAGTTCAGACAGCAAGTGCAAAGGCCCTGAGGCAAGGACCTGCTGGCTGTGGGGAAACAGCAGAGTTGGTGTGAACTGGATAGGAGTGGCTAGGGGGAGGGCTCTGATCACCTGCGGCTTTGGGAAACTGCAAGAGCTTCCACTGGGCATGACACAGAGGGTGATAGCAGACTTTGGTGCCACAAGACTCACCCTGCCTGTTCTGTAGAGGATGGATAGTGGTGTGGGCTAGGGAGACCAGCTAAAAGGTTAGTGTAGTGATCCAGACAGGAGATGTGGGAGAGGCACAAGGCTCAGACCAGGCACGGCAGCAGAGATGGTAGCAAGTGGTGGGATTCTGATGAACTCTGAATGTGGAGCCAATAGGATTTGCTAATAGGCTGGAGGGGGGATGGGAAAGAGGGGAGAGGTGCCCAGAACAGGCTTCATCTCCCACCCAGAATCTCCCATCTGTGACCTTCTCTCCTCCTGGGGCCTTGCTTCCCATCACCCTCCTGGGCAGCAAGCTGAGCAGCCTGCAGCTGCAGGGACCTCGCCCAGAGCCACAGCCCCTCACCACACCCTCATTCCCTCCCAGGAGCCAGAGCGGGGAGGAGGAGCAGTCTGGCGGGCAGGGGAGGGCTGGGCAGGAGTCTGGCCCTGTGCCCCACAAGCTAACCAGCCTTCTCACAGGCCTATGGCATCGTGTGGAAGGCAGTGGATAGGAGAACTGGCGAGGTCGTGGCCATCAAGAAAATCTTTGATGCCTTTAGAGATAAGATAGATGCCCAGGTAAGTGAGTGGAGAAGAGGTGTGAGAAGGACAAGGGCAGGGGTGTGGGGTAACTCCCTGCTGCCGAGTAGCTAGCTCCGGTGTTATTTTGAAGCCTGTTCACAGCAGGTTTCTGTCATTGCTCAGAGCACCAGTTGCTCTGTGACCCTATGGTCCAGTGGGTGTGGGTGACGAGCATCAATCCCTGTAGATCCTTTTAAGAAGTGGGCTTCCTTCTTCCTCCATACCCACACTCACGTTTCTGTCTCATTCCAGAGAACGTTCCGGGAAATCATGCTGCTCCAGGTGAGTGGCCAGGGCCATCTGACCACCTCCCCAGGTGCAGTTTCTCCAAACAAGGGGAGAAGCCCAGACCCTCGCCTCTCAAAGCACACAGCCCCTGGCTCTCTCCTTAGGAACTTGGGGACCATCCCAACATCATCCGCCTCCTGGATGTGATCCGGGCAGAGAATGACAGGGACATTTACCTGGTGTTTGAGTCTATGGGTGAGTGAGGCCTTGCTCAGTCCTGGTGCAGGACCCTCCAGTGGCCTGCCTCCCTTTGTACGCCCCCCTTGCTGCTCGGGTCACCATAGTGGCCAGCCCTCAGCTAGGGCAGTTCCTCGGTGGGCAAGGACAAACAGCTGGGGTGCGTCAGCACTTGGGCCTGTCAGTGACCACGTTGAGCCCCCCTCCACAAGGCTCCTGCTTTGTCCACTGTTTGCAGCTGTATTTTCCTTTTTCTACCTGTTTTATAAAACAAGGCAATAGGAAATAAAGTATTAAAAGCAATCCCACAGACTTTTATTGCTGTACCAACAAAGGCAGCAAGCGGGCCTGAGAAGCTTGCCAGAACCACTGGAAGTGTGTGTGCCCAGGACAGGGTCAGGGACAGGGCTTCGAGAGTGGCCAGTGGGACCTGGGGACTGTGGCCGCAGGAGGGGTCCAAAGTGGGACAGACCTGTGCACTCTGCCTGGGCCCCCAGGCTGACCCACATGCTCCCCTAGACACCGACCTGAACGCTGTCATCTGTAAGGGCAGGCTGCTGAAGGACATCCACAAGCGCTACATCATCTACCAGCTCCTACGGGCCACCAAGTTCATCCACTCAGGACGCGTCATCCACCGGGACCAGAAGGTGCCACCAGTTCTCCATTCGTGGGCCCTGTCCCCCCACTGTGTGCACCCACCCCTGACAGCCCTCAGCCCACCTCCTCTCCTGCAGCCTTCCAACATTCTCCTGGACTCCAGCTGCTTGGTGAAGCTCTGTGACTTTGGTCTTGCCCGCTCCCTCAGCGGCCTCCCTGAGGGGTCTGAGGGCCAGGCCCTGACAGATTACGTGGCCACACGCTGGTACCGGGCTCCCGAGGTGCTGCTGTCCTCGAGCTGGTAAGACCATCATTCCCCCCACCCACCTCTGCAATCCTACCTTCACCTTCCCCTGCAGCACCCCCCATATCCTCTTGCCCAGCCTTCTTGTGCCCGACATGCATCCTCACTGACTCCCTCCCAGCACTCCAGACCCCGCCCCTTTGAATGTCTCCCCTCCTCCCTCCACCTCTGCCTCCAGGGTCCCCCCGTGCCTCCACCCCTTCCTGCCCCAGGTACACCCCTGGGGTGGACATGTGGAGTCTGGGCTGCATCCTGGGGGAGATGCTTCGGGGGAGGCCCCTGTTCCCTGGCACATCCACACTGCACCAGCTGGAGCTGATCCTGGAGACCATCCCACCACCATCCAAGGAGGGTGAGTGTGTGCAGGGGGCCTGCTGGGCATCAGGGAGTCTGAGGGTCAGCACACACAGCTGTGGGGGGACAGCACGGTACCAGCCAGGACTGGTGGGGAGGAGGCTGGGGACGAGGGGGACGGGAAGGGTCCAGAGCCTCAGAAGACAAGAAAGGGCAGGCCCTATGCATGCTAGGCCCAGGGAGAAGCTAGGGGTCCTCGAGGGCCAAGCAGTGCCCATGAAGGGTCCAGCTGGGTCAGAACAAGAGCGGAGGCTGGTGGGAGCAGGTCCGGCAGCTGTGCTGGAGTGGGGCAGCAGAGGTCGGGGGAAGAGGCGTGGGGGTAGGTAGTCTAGGGAGTCCTTCCTCTTACTTGGGGGAGGGAGTGGGGGGGAGGATCCGGTGGGGGGAGCCCTATTGTCTTCCCCAGGTGGAAGTTGGGGAGCTCTTCCATGGAGGTGGGAATGCCCAGACTGGAGTGCGTGTGCAGGAGTGGGAGCAGGAGTGTGCGAGGGCAGGCACGCGTGCAAGAGCACGTAGGTGCGCACACAGCATGAATCCAGGTATTCAAGCTCCGGTCCCGCCAGGCAGCCCAAGCCCTGCAGAGAGACAGGCACTCCACAGCGCAGGAGGAGACAACTGGCCCCAGACCTCCCTGGGCTGCCCAGCTGGACCAGGCCCTCCCCATGACACACCTCCTGTCCACCCACCTGCAGACCTCCTGGCTCTTGGCTCAAGCTACAGTGCCTCTATCCTGCCCTGCCTGGGGTCCCGGTGAGTGGGGCTGCTTAGGAGCTTGGCTCTGGCACACTTCTGGTCAACTTGCTGGCCAGTCTGTCAGCCCAGATCTGGGCCCTGGTCTTCCCATGGCAGTCCCCAACCCAGCAGTTTGGTTACGCTAAAAATGAGGAATCCCCAGCGTCACCCAGCACGGCCTGAGGCATGGGGAGGCCCACAGGAACGGAGCAGGGCACGCAGAGGAAGGGACCGGAGGGCAAGGCAGGGAGGGGTCTCGCCGCCCTCCCAGGCTGCCTGAGGGTGTTGCATGGGGAGGGGAAGATGCACTGGGACAGTTAAGTGGTGCTGGGCGGAGGGTCAGGGTCGGAAGCAGAGCTGCCACGATACGGATGTGGGGAGGGGCGCCGACATGGAGAGGGGACAACACGCGGGCGCCCGCAGGCCACGGCAGACGCTGGACACCCTCCTGCCGCCAGACACACCCCCGGAGGCCTTGGATCTCCTCAGGGGACTCCTGGTATTTGCCCCGGAGAAGCGGCTTAGCGCAGCCCAGGCACTGCAGCACCCCTACGTGCAGAGGTAGGGTGGGGGAGAGGGCGGCATCCCGACCAACTCCTCCCTGGCTGGGGCTGGGTGTTGGGTGGCGGATCTGGGCTCGGTCGGAGAGGCCCGCCTGACGGCAGCGCGAGTCTCGCTTCTCCCACACCCGCCTCGCTGGCTCCCCGCAGGTTCCACTGCCCGGCTCGTGAGTGGACACTGGATTCGGCTGTGCACCTCCCGGTGCTCGAAGGAGTTCAGCTCTCAGCCCCCGAGTATCGCAGCCGGGTCTATCAGGTGCTCTGGCCGCGACCACCACCGTCCCCCATCCACGCCCACCTCGAGGCCTTCCCCTGCCTCAGCGACCCCCAGAGCCCTCTACACCCGCGCCGTGCACCTCTGAGCGCCCCTCTCTTCCCGCAGATGATCCTGGAGCGCAGGGGCAACAGCCGCATCCCCAGAGAGAAGGGCCTGGGGGGCACACCCGTGGGGGCAGAGCCTGGTGCCCCCCAACCCCAGGCGCACCTGCTCAACCCCAGAGCCGTCCCTCAGCTGCCCCCGGGCTCGCCCACGCAGAACGCTGGACGCAGACCTCAAAGCAGCCTGGGCCACCAGTCCGCGCACGGTGTGTGATCTCGGATGGCCGCCCCGCACGGAGCACGGCCCCTGCCCCTGCCCCTTCTGGGTGGAGCCACCAAGCGTCCGCCGCACCGGACTAACCCTGAGGCTTGATCTTCAGACCCCACAGACATTGCCTGCGGAGCCAAGAATCTTCCGCGGCGGAACTCTGCCCCCGTGCTCCAGCCTCCACCCCCAGGAGGTCTGGGGAGAGGGGAGAGGCCCCCTGGGGCGACGGCGGAGGCCCCCTCGGCACCCTCGTGGGTAGGTCAGCCCGGGAGGGTCTCTCTCGCTCCTTTCCGAGGGCCCCTGCAGTGACCCCGTGACACGCCTCTTCCCAGGTGAAGCCCAGCGGGAAGGGGGCGGCGTCCTCCCTGGCCTCGCAGGCCGCCGCCCAGGTGGCCATCCAGGCCCTAATCCGGAGCGACTGGAATCCAGGCCGTGGGGTGAGGGCAACCGGCGCGCGACGGGTGAGCTCGCCCGGATCCCCGGCCCTCCGCTCCCTTGCCGTCCTTCCTGCCCCCTCGGCCGCTGGGTTCACCGGGGTCAGTGCCCTCTCCTCCCTCTGGTCCCGCCCCTTATGCGACCCCTTGACCGTGCAGGTCCCTCGCGGGCTTCCCGCGGATGCCCGGCCCGAGCTTCGGCCGGGCCGGAGGATGTTCAGCGCCTCGGCCTCGCAGGGAGCCCAGGGTGCTGCAAGGGCTGCGCTCGGGGGCTACTCACAGGCCTACGGTACCGTCTGCCACTCGGCGCTGGACCGCCTGCCCCTGCTTCCCGGGCCACGCGCCTAAGGTGCCCTACCAGCCTTCAATCCAGCTCTTCTGCTCAGCCGCGGCCCTTCGCCCAGTCCCCCGCCCCTCTCCCAGCCCCGGATTTGCCCCCAAGTACCCCATGCTCTCCACCCCCTCTTACCCGCTCGCCCTTTTGCCTGGCCATATTCTTGAGATCCAGGGAGCCTGTCCAGGCCTCTCTGGGGGAGTAGATGAGGTTCCCACCCATCCCCAATCACTTCCTCCAATAAAGTCTTGCCCAGCCCCACCCAGCCTACCTGCCTATCTTCTAGTCTCAGTGAGGGACTCCCTCTGAGGCCACACCACCCCTTGCCTGGAGTCCACCCCCTTCGGAGGACCCCCATGTCTAGTACAGAGCCCAGGAGAAGCTGCAAGGACACCTGCTGTCCCTGGGTGGTCCCTGGGTGGCCCCTGTCTGCCCTGTGCCCACTGCTCTCCCTGGAGGCTCACAGCGCCAGTGACTGGCCTGGAGGGCTCCTCGGGGCCAGCTTCCCCTCCTCTCTCCACAAATGCTCTGGGGCCTGCCTGGTGCCAGAACACTATCAGAGGGACAAGGCTACCCCAGGGTGCTCGGGGGGCGGGGCAGAGACTTGCACTTGTTGCCTCAGTGCAAGCCATCACCTGAGGGCATTTGTGACCCTGAGCGAGAGTGGCCGTGGACGGGAGGACAGGGCAGTGCCCCAGGGTACAGCCCCTGACTGACCGTTGTGCTCTGGGCCACCAACAGTGACTGGCAGCCGGCCTGTCCTGGCAGGGGTGGGTCCGGGGGGTGGGAGCTGAAGAGGTCCAAGGGGCCCCGTGGGCATCTGCCTCACGGTTCCGGGTGTGCCTTGCACCACACCTGGCCCCGGGCAGGGGCTGGAACACACAGGCCACTTCCCAACTGCCCGGTTGGAGCCCACAGTCTAAAGGATGCGGCCTGTGCTGTGTTGGGGGCTGGGCTGCCAGGAGCAGGACCTCTGTCACCTGTAAAAGCTGCTGGCTGCTAGGAGAGCCACAGGTGGGAAGGGCAGGGAGAGCTGGGCAGAGGGCAGGCCCAGACGAGGTGGAGAAAGCTCAAGAGGACTTGGGAGGAGGCCCAGAAAGGAGGCAAGAGTAAATGCCCCAGTTCTGGCCGGGAGGTGAGCCAGTCAGGAGACCAGGCTGCCCAGGGGGTAGTCGGTTGAGTTCTTAGGGCCTGAGGCATAGCCCCCAGGTGATGGACGAGGGGGACAGATGAGGCAGTGGGAAGGAATGCCACAGGGCAGAGAAGAGCAGGTGGGGCCCCAGGAAGCCCAGGCCTGCAAACACGGGGCGGCTGGAGGGGCTGAGGGATCCGGACACCTGGGCACTGGTGTCTGGGGGCGAGGAGGCTGGGAAGTGTCTGCTGGGCTTGGTGATCAGGAGCCCCCAGGGGAGTGCTAGTGGGGTGTGCCTAGGCAGAGGGCTGGTGGAATTGAAGAGTGGGAGTAGTGGATGAAAGCATTTGCCTGTGAAGGGGAGCAGGTCATGGGAAGGTGAGGTGGAGTCTCCAGGGTTAGATGTGGCTGCAGGTGTTGGCAGTACAGATGGGGGGGGAGTCTTTAGTGGGTCCCACAGAGATGGGTGGTGCTGTCCAGAGGGAAATATGAGTTCCCAAGACTTAACATTTGCAATATACTAACTGGGTGATTAATATATGTATTTAGGAATGTGTTGGAATATTTTGTTGTGTTTTATTAACACCAAAATGTGCAGAATCACATTTGAGTTGTGTTATTCAGCACAACGTGGAGGATGCAGACAGGAGGCTGCATGGGCTCCCCCTTAGCAACGGGCCGCGCCAAGCACGCGAGAGCAAACAGGTCAGCAAGCACATCAAGGCCAAAAAACACTCCAGCGCATCTGGCTCCTCAGTGACCTTTTCCACCTGAACCAAAGTATCCCCCAGCCTCCCCGCCCTCCCTTCTCCAGCTGTCTGGAGTCAGAAGTGCTGCCTTTGCTCAGTGGCCTTGTTCCTTAAATCCTTTCCCAGTCTGCGTGATTTCGATTTCTTATTCTTAAAAAAAAAGGGTTGCAGAAATACTAACTTCACAATGCGAGCACTTACAGTGGGGGACTTCCTAAGCGTTTGGTGTTAAAATGTGTTATTCCAAATCAAAGTCACTCTCCAGAGATGAAAAAGATACAGGAAAGGTAAGTGGGGAAGCTTTGACTTTGCAGGTTGGTGACAAAGAGGGAAGGATCCAGACCAGGTTGCAGTCGGGGTCTGCTGCGCACCCGAAGGACCAGGACCCTTGGAGCAATGGGCTGGGGCTCAGGCATTGCCACACCGAAGCCCTGCCCTCAGCTGTTCGAGGACAAGCGTTCCAGGGCAGGGCCGAGGCCCAGCATGCATGGAGACCTGGCTTTATGGTGCTGCGCCCCCGGTGCTCTCACCCCTAGTGGGGGTCTGGGGTGCTGGCTGCAGCCCTGCAGGAAGAGAGGCTGGGTCGGTCTCCGTTCTCCTGGCAGGACAGTCAGCCAGCTCTGCCTCCCCAGGGTGGGCCACTGAAAAGGCTGCCAGGACGCAGAGAGGGAGGCAGTGAGGAGGAACGCAAGCAGGGCAGGAAGTGAAGACTGAGCCACCAGGGGTGGAGGGGGAGACCCCGGCCGGCCAGGGGAGAGGCTGGAGCTGCCAGGAGGCGGGCAAGAGGCAGCTGTGAGGAAGCCGTAGAGCCAGGAGGCAGTGAGCAGAGGCGAACCCTGAGACATGGAAGCCCTGAGACATGGAGCCCCCAAAGATGGGGGACTGAGGCACAAAGAGATGGGCCCCCCACAAGGTGGGGGCGTAAGGCACAAAAAGACGGGGCCCTGAGGTGAATGAAGGTCTAAAGGGGACCTGAAGCCCAGAGAGATGGTGGAGGCAGATGCGCAGGAATGGGAGGCTCAGGGCCCAGGGGCACAGATGGAGCTGGAGGAGGGGCAGTGAGGGGCTCGCGCCCCAGCGGGGAGCGGCCAGGGCAAAAGGCAGGCCAGCTACTGGGTGAGCTCCAGGCGCAGCCAAGCTCTGGCGGTACTCAGCCGCTTCCACGCCGCCTTGAGGGGAGGAGAGCCAGGTGCCCTGCCTGGTGGGTGGCAGCGAGGGGGCGCCTGGTCCGGGGCTGGGGGGCCAGGAGGCTCACTTCCTTTTGAAAGTACCCAGGATCCTGGGCATGAACTTGCCCACTTTGCTGTCCCTGGTGTCGTCCTCTGCTGTGCCCTCCCCTGCCCCCGGGCCTCCGGCCTCTTCCTTTTTGCAGAAGACCTCAAACCGGCTGTAGACGCGCTTCTCCTTGCGCATGCTCTCCATGCGGAGCAGCAGCCGGTCGCGGTCCTCGGCGCTGGCAGGCAGGGTGCGGCTCAGCCTTCCCTGGGTCCCCAAGCTGTCCGAACGGAAGATGGCAGAGCATTTGTCCTTGTCGGACATGTCAGGGGCCAGGCCGCCAGCAGCTGGTGAGCGGCCTAGCTCAGGACTGCTGTGAGCCAGGCCCGGGGCCGGGGCGGGGACCCCGCGGTGCTTCTGGCCGTGGGCGCTGATCTGCTCCAGAATGGCTTTCGTGTCGTCCCGCAGATTGCTGCTGTACAAGGCGTTGGCCGTGGTGGAGCCCATGCGCGCCCGCGGGCCCCGCTCGTCTCCAATGGCAGCCTCAGTGCTCTCAGCCCTGCCCAGCGACGGCCGCCGGGGGCTCTCGGGCTGCCCGTTCTCCTGCGGCGCTGGGAAGCCGCCCTCTTCCTCCGTGCGCCGCTCAGCCTTGGGGCTCAGCAGCTGGCGGAGGCGCAGGGAGCCCTTGCGCAAGACTTCCATGGGGCCGCCAGCCGTCTCCTCCGCGGCCCCCGTCTTGGGAGACTCCTCGGAGAAGGGAAGGGTGAGGCTGCCCCTGCGCTCCGGCACAGGGGGGACCGGGCTGCCCCTGCGCTCCGGCACAGGAGGGACCGGGCTGCCCCTGCGCTCCGGCACAGCGGGGACCGGGCTGCCCCTGCGCTCTGGCACAGCGGGGACCGGGCTGCCCCTGCGCTCGGGATAGGCCGAGGTGGGGCTCCCTCTCGGCTCAGGGTGAGGTGCCTGGCGCGGCCCAGGCCCCTCCAGCAGGGGGCTGACCCGCCCTTGTGGGGAGGCGGAGCGGCCCTGGGCAGAGAGAAAGCGAGAGGGCAGCCGGTCGGTGCCGCTCCGGCCCAGCGTGTCTAGCAGCTGGGTGGCAGTAAGCGTGGCTGCTCCCGGCTGCCTCTCAGCCTCCTGGTGCAGCCGCTGTGCGAAGGAGTCGCGCAGGTCCAGCAGGCAACTCTCGAGGCTGCGGCGCTCGCTCCCCGCCCCACCCGGCGCCACCGCCTCCTCCCGCCACGCCTGGGACACAACAGCCTTGCTATGGCTGGCGACTGTGACTGGGGCCCCCGCCCCTCCGGCATCACGCGCCGGGCCCTTGTATTTCTCCAGGAGCTCGGCCACCTTGGTGGAAGTGGCGGAGCGCATGGCCTCGCCGCCGGGGCCCAGCATCTCGCTGACCGCCTGCTCCTTGTGCAGCAGCTGCGTCTTCTCGGTAGTGGCCGCCAGGGCCCCACCGGCGCCCTCGGCCTGCGAAGCGCTGAAGATCAGGGAGGAGCGCAGGCGCGAGCTGCGCTGGATCAGCGGGTTCAAGCGCGAGCGGAAGGAGTCCTGCCTGGCCAGACCTGCCTCCTCCAGGCCCTCGCGCTCTGGGCTGTCGCCACCACCGCCGCCGGAGCAGGGCACCAGGCCCTTGGCCGGGTAGGGCGCACGGGAGGCTAAGGGGAGCAGGTCCCCGGGGGCCATTCGGCCGCCGGACACCAGAACGTCGTCTTCATAGGCCTCAGCCTCCATGGGTGCCGGCAGGCCCTCCTCGCCCGCGTCCTCGCCATGGCAACCGCTCAGGTAGGACGCCAAGCGCCAGTGCCGCAGCCCCGCCCGCCCCTCGGGCCCGCCCCTGCGCTCCTGCTCTGCGTCGGGCGCGGCGTCTGGGCCCTGCCTTGCCACTGCCTGGCACGGGAAGCGCTGGCCCAGGTTGGGGCGTGGGGCTCCGCTGGGTTCCAGGCCGCGGGGCCCGGGCCCCGAGGCGGGGTCTGAGCCGTGGCGCACCTCGCGCGACGCGCTGGACGGCACGTAGTCCAGCCGCTGGTGTCCGTCGGGGCCGAGCTCGGGGAAGCGCGGCCCGGGCCCCAGCGCGAAGTCGTCGTGCTCGGCGAAGCCGGGGCGGCCAGCGCGCAGCTTCTCAAACAGGCCCTGCGGCCGCGCCGGCGCCAGCTGCGGGTCCCACTGGTAATGCTGCTGGTAGAGCTGGTCACGGTGGAAGTGACTGGTCTGGAAGCGGAAGTCGTCGCCGTGGCTGAGGAACGTCTGCCGTGACACCTGCCGCGCAGCCGCGAAGTTCTCCACCGCGCCGGCGCCGTCGGCGGCCGCGTAGCTGTGCCGCTTTAGGGTGTCCATCTCCAGATGCCGGGCCTGAAAGAAGCCGCGCGGGCCCGCGAGCTCTCCCCCTAGTCCTGCCTCCGCGTCCAGCCGCCGCGATAGCGGCCGCAGTCCCGCGTGCGGCTCCAGGGCTCCCGCGGGCATCCGCGCTGGCTCCTCCCGGCGGAAAGCAGACAAGAAGTGGCGGTCGGGGTCGAGGAAGGAGGGGAAACCCAGGCCCTCTTCCCGAGGCGGTGGGAACAGGAGGTGCGCCCGTTTGGGGAAGGAGAAAGGGGTCGGCGCGCCGGTCACCTGGCCGCCCATAAGGGGCCCGGCTCCCGCGTATGGAGCCAGGGCGTAAGCATCCATGCGGGCCAGTGCCCCGGCTGAGGGCACCAGAGGCTCGGACTGCGCGAACAGGATGCGGAACTCCTCATCGAAGCTGGAGACCAGCTCGCCCTGGAACACGTGCGCCAGGCTTCGGTGGATCTTCTCGAAGGACCACATGAAGCTGCGGGTGGGGCGGGGTCAAGATCAGAGTCAAGGAGAGGGGCGGAGCCAGCGCCGGAGGAGGGGACCGCGCAAGGCCACCTGTGGTTCTGAAGTGTCAAGTCTGCAAGGACCGGGGGTGGGGGGGGGGTGCTGTGTCAGGGGCTACTGTACTAGGGCTTGGGCAGGCGAGGTCCTTAGGTGGGGAGGTGTCGGGCGGGGGCCCTTAGGTGGGGAGGTGTCAGGATTGCGGGCTGGGCGCACCTGTAGCTCCCACTCATAACCACGGCACAGTCCACTAGCAGGAACTTCTCCTTCACGTGGCCCTTGAAGGACTTCCCAGTGCGGCAGTAGTAGGTGGGGCCTGCCACAGTGCGCACGCGCAGGAACTGGCGGGGGCGGGGGGGGGGAGAGGCATTAGGTCTCCGCAGGGGAGTCTTCCACCTCCCTACACACCCCCTGGGTCACTCACATCCACGTGGTGCAGGTTGACGCGGCACTTGTCGGCCATGTCTAGGAAGTGCTGCGCATTCATCTCATCCAAGAGGATGTAGACCGGGACACGGCGAGCCGCTGCCTCCAGCACTTCACCAAGCAGGTCCACGTCGGTGAACATGTCCATCACCACGGCCACCACCTGCGGGGGGCAGGTTAGGGACAGGGGACAGACCCCTGTGCTGTCCCCACTATTCTCTAGCCATTCCTGCCTGGCCCGGGCAAGGCCTCAGGATCACCCATGAACACTGCAAATCGCCCTCTAGCCCATCCCATGGGAGAGCGGGGCCCTGCCAGGGAAGGGGAGTCAGGAGGAAAAGGCCTACCAGAGGGGGTGTGGGGCTGCTGGTGGGTGCGTGGCCCATGATGGAGCCCTAGGCAGGCACAGGGCCTACCTCCTGTTGGGGAAGGGACAAGGCAAATGAGGCCCCTGAAAGGCACCTCACACTGCCCTGCCCTCGATGGCCAAGCCCAGGCCCTAGCTCTGCCCCTGGGAGGAGACTGCTGTAGAGGGTGCACAGGGCAGCTGGGGGTCTCTAGCTTCTGGATCTGCCGCCTCAGCTTCCATGTCTGGCTCTCTTTGCTGTTTGCCACCTGTTTGGTGGGGTCAAGCCTGGGTCAAAGGTTCGACTAGAGAATTCTCTGAACCGTAAATCCAGACCAGGAAGGGGCCTAGCATCCCAGGGCCCTTGAGTTTCTGGGCACTGGCCATGACCAAGGGCAAGCAAAACTGCAGCAGGCCCCCTGCAGCCTGCAATAACCAAACACTTCGTGACCCCCAAAGCTGGCTGCCAGGGGGCCTGTGCCGCAGCTTGAAGGCTGGAGAGGCGTGGCCAGTCGGCTCCGGCCTCACCCTTGCCCCTAAGCCGGAAACGCTGGTATTTTTCTTCACCCGCATACTCCACTCAGGCTCCGAGGTCTGGCTCGGGCCCTGCCCCCACTGCCCACCCAGCCCATGACGGCACACCTGCTGGGCAGAGCGGATCATCCTTCGAGCCTCATCCTTGATGCTGGGGCTGTCAGGCGGCGGTGGCTGTACCAGGGTCGTGACTTCAGTGCCCTGGAAGCCGAAGGTCAGGGGCCAGCCCAGGTCAAGCTCAGGCACCGCCTGGTCGGAGTTCATGGGCCAGTAGGTGCCTGAGGAGCCATCCATGTCCACACTGGGAGGGCTGCCTTCGGGGGGCTCGCGAGCAACATGCTGTGGGGGCCGCAGGTGGCGGCTCACGTGCTCCAGCTCCTCAGGGCACAGGAAGGCAGGTGCCCCCTCAGACGCCAGGAAGCGGCTGTAGGCCTCTGGCCCTCCCTCAGCCAGGGCATCCACTGCCAGGCGGTAGTACTCTTTGTAGTGAGGTGGCAGGTACCCAGGTGCCAGCGGGTTGTCCCCCTGCGAGGAGCTCTGGGAGCGACGGGCCATGTCGGGGCCAGGGGCCTGGGGAGGGGCAGGGAGACACATTCCTGGGGCAGCGGCACTGGGCCCGCTCCCCGCCACCCACCATGTGCAGACACGCGCTGTAGCAAGGGCTGTCTGTGACCCTGAGCGGGTCCCAGGATGCCCCTGGCTGGCGGGGTGCCGGGAGGGTGCCCCGGCCCTGTCTCATGTTGCTCCGTGCTGGTGGGGCCCTTCCTCTTCCCGGGACCTCAGGAGCGCCTGCACCCTGGTTTCCAGGCAGGGGCTCTGGCTGCACGAAGCCCCCACTCAGGGTTCCTTTATGGCTCCTGTGACCCAGGTACTTCTTTGTGGGCCCCTTCCTCCATAAAAAGAAAACCAGTATTTTATGATTGTTGGCATAAAGAAAATATAATCCAGGCTGGATTCTTTATTATATTGGCTTTTTTCTTCTGATTTGGGCATTAATGCATTTTCGTGGGCCCTGAACGAAATCGTGTACTGAACAAGTCAGGTGGCCCCCCACCTGTGTGTCTCTGTCCGCAGTACAGGGGGGCGAGGGGGGGCCCAGGGCCACTCGCTGGGCCTCTCTGGCTCATTACCTGCACTGTAAAATGCAGCTGCCTGGGCTGACCTGCTCCCGTGCCTGGCCCAATGTGAGCTCAACCCACAAAACTTGTCACTTTTGTCCCAGGCCTCAGCACCTGTCCTATGGGGTCACACACTCTGAGCCCCAACCTATTCGCAGACTGCACAGCCATCCAAACTCTGACCCCTGCCCTTTGTCCCTGTCCACCAGGACCACTCCCTTCCCTTTGACCCATCCACCTTTCTAGCCACTGTCCCACCTTAGATAAAAACCCCTGAGCCACACCCCCTGGCAGATCCGGGCAGCAGCCTCCTGGCTCTCCACAAGCTTAGAGTCCTGCATAGCTAAGCCCAGCCCTGCATGCCAGTGGCGGTCTTCTGTCTCTGGCCATGCCCTGCTCCCCGCTGTGCTCTGGATGAAGCCTGAGCCCTGGGCTGTGGCCATCAGGCTCATCCTGGGCTCCAGATGTGCCTCTCCCCTTGTCCCAACTTCACGCTGACACCTAAGCCCCGCCTGGTCCACTCCAGTCCACCTGCCTCCCAAGGGCCTGGAGGGAGCCTAGGCTGGGAGAAGCTGCCTTTAGCTCTGGAAGGCCACATGGGGGCCTCTTTTGGATCCCCAGGGGGCATCAATCCAATCCCTGAACTGCCTAGATACCTGTCCTCCTCCTACCCTGGAAGGAGAGCCCCAGGCACGCCCACCCCACCCCAGCCGCTGCTTGGGGCTGGGACAGAGCTGGATTCGGATCCCACCTAGCCCTCAGGTTCCTGGATGCTGGTCTTGCCAGACTGCACAGTGTGCCCTAGTCCACAGGGGCAGCTGGTTGCTGCTGACTGGCCAGGGTCACTGGGTGGTCGGAGGCAGCTGGGCACTGGAGAATGTCAGGGTCAAGACTGTTGTGTATGACGACCCGAGGGACCTCTCCTGTCTGCTCTCCTGGGGGGTGACAGGCAGACTGGACGTGCCGTGGGGGTGGGAGATGATACCTGGGAGAGGGTCTGCAGGAAAGCTGTTCTGCCGTTCCTTCCTGAGGGCACCACCCTCCGTGGTTACACACGATACCCATACTGTTCTGAGGCAGACTCCACTGGGGCACAAGGTGCAGGTCTGTCTGTAGCGGGGTCTCCCACAGTATCCAACAGAGGGTGGGGGGGGGGGCGGGGAAGACCCTGGAATGTGGCTGTATGGGGCCAGTGTCAGACCAGGCAGGGCTTGGGGGCACATGCTGCTCACTATATTTGAGAAGGAGCACTTCCCAAGCTGGGGACCCCTGAAGTCCCCTGCACTTCACTGAGAAGGGGAATCAACAGAAACGGTCCAGGCTGGCAGCAGCTGGGGGGGGGGGGGGCAGGTGCCACGGTGCCCAGGGCCCCCGCAGCAGACAGGACTCATCAGCAACGGGGTGCCTATCCTGAGTGCCCACACCAGGGGGCCCTGCATGGCCTCACACAGTAATACCGTGACCCCACTGACTTCCCTCCTTTCACCTTGCACACCCCTGAACTGTGAACTGGGCAGAGGCCACTCTCCAGCCCCCGACAGGGCCCCAACAGTGTGGCTCCTCACACATCTGCCCACTGAACGCCTGTCCTGAGGGAGGGAGAGGCACTTATCCCACCCAGGCCGATGACTCAGCAGGAATCTGCTCCTTTGCTGCTGACCTCTGACCCCTGACACAAGGCGGACACATCCTCAGGGCCCTCAGGGCTCTAGTGGGCCCCTAACGAGGGACTTCCCACCTGGGTAGGAGGTGGGTTTTCCAAGCGACTGGAAGGAGCGCAAGGCGACGAGCCGTGCGCTGAGTACAGGTGGGAGCACGGGTTCCCCGCAGAAGCCTTTGCCAGCCTCGGGCCACGGGGACGAGGTTGGGGGGTGGGATTCGGCCAGCTGGGACGCACAGACTGAAGCTGGTGAGTTGTAGTCTTCGGGGGGTGCCCCGCAGGGCCAGAAGGGCTTAGTGCGCCCAAGGAACTCGCGGCTGCCTGGGCCTGGTGTCCCATCCACCCGCCCCAGGTCGGTGACTTGGGCGCGAGGGTACCGGGGCCTTCCGCTCTCCCGGCACTTCACGCAGGACACCAGACTGCGCCTCGGCCTCCCCTGCCACCCCCGGTCCAGGGAGCCCAGGGCGGGGCCCCTCAGGGAGGGGTCCAGGCCAGGCCCAGCACCCTCCCCAGGCTCCAGCTAGGCCGCGAGGGCGGGAGCGAGTAAGGACGGCCCGGGCAGCCTCGCCCCGGGGCCCGGGGCCCCTTCCCACTCCGCTCTTGCCGGGCCGGCGTCGTGCGAGGGCGCTCGCGGCCACGCCGGTACACGCGGCCCAGGGGACCCCCCCCCCCCGGCCCGGCCCGGCGCGGCCCCGCGCTCCCACCGCCCGGCGCTCCGCCGCGCGGCCCGGGCCCAGGTGCGGGTGGGAGCGCCGCCCAGG
>NW_023270415.1:81775299-81818057 GCF_011800145.1 Mirounga leonina
CCCCCCCCCCCCCCCCCCCCCCCGGTAGACTGAACCTACAGGCACATCAGGACCCGCACACACAAGGGATGCCACATGCACTTACCTCCTTACACACCAACGCCTCCACTTATAGAGGACCCTGCACACACCCGAGCTGACCCCCGTGCACATAGGACCCCACAGGCACCACAGGGATCCCTGCATACTTAAGGGACCCTACGTGCACACCAACTCCACACGCCTATCATCCAGGCGCACACCGACGTCCACGCACATAGGAGACCCCGCATGCACATGGGAAGCCCACATTCACTGATCCCCCGGCACACGATTCCACAAGCACCAGGATCCTCCCCCACAGAACCATGCCCATGTACGGGACCGCATACGAACACTGAGAGTCCTTCACTCAGCAGGTACCCTGCTAGCATTGCTCCACGTGGACAGGGGACCCCATAAGCACACACTCACCCCCCTCAAGAAGTCCTCAGTCCCCCCAAACACTTCAGATCCTTGCTCAGAAACCCAGTTCCCCATTGGATCCCATTTAGGGCCTGCCCTGCGGTCAACCATGTGTCCAAGCCAAGTCCCCTGCCAAAGCTTCTCCCTCTCCAATCCATGCCGGAATAATCCTCTTCCTGCCACTTTCTGGTCACCTTCCTCCTCGTCCCTCTTGACGCATGATCCCATCTTCTGGGTTTCCAGGGTTGCTCTCAGTTTCATTAATTCCCTCCCCAAGCACTGTGAGACAGCCCACCAGCAGAAGGTGGTGGACATGCAGACACAGGGTGTCTCACACCAGTGCCCAGGCAAGACTGCCGTGCCATACCTGCGCAGGGGGGGCGGCAAGGGGACCCAACCCAACCTGGGCCAAGGGAGGCCTCCCAGGGGAAAGAAACTCTGGGGTCAGCTGCCTGGGCTAGGGAGAAAGGCATTGCTTCCAGCCCCTGACAACAACATGAGAGGGTTGGGGGCACAGAAGTGTTGGTGTTTTGGGTGGGTTGCGGGCAGTGGGGAAGCATGTCGACTTCAGCAGAGCAGGTGGCGCTATGCATTAGAGTGAAGCTTGTTCAGCGGCAGCCCAGCGGTTCAGAGCAGGGACACAGGTACGAGACACCCAGGCCTGGAGGTTACGGTCAGGGCCTGGGACCAAAGGATGGATGAACCAGGGAGTGGAAGAGGCAGGTGAGCAAGGGCAAGGGGGATGAGCTGTGGCCAGAGGTCCTTGCAAGCATTCTGCCAGAAGCTGCTGGGCACGCTCGGGCCGAAAAGCAGGGCAGGCAGGTGGGCCTGGAAGCCGGCAGGAAGCTGGGGTGGGGGGTGGGGGGGGACATGAGGCTGTCTGTCCACACAGGCCACTCTAAGCACACACTCCTGGACTTTTCCCACCTCCCCCCAGGAAAATGAGCAGCAAGAAGGGGGTGCCCAAAGCTGCATCAGGGAAGTGGCAGCCATTCCTCCCTGGAGCCCAGCCGAGAGCTGTTGCTGGTAAGTGAGTCTGACCTCCAGAGCACCTCCACTCCACCACTGACTTGTGAGCCCCTCGCTGCAGCTGCCAGAGATGCTCTGAGAAGACCCTTCCCTCTGAGCGTGGCTTTCAAGGGATCTCTGAGTTGGGCATGGTATGGTAGACCGAGGATTCAGGGCTCAGAAGTCCATTCCAGACCCTGACCCTGAGACTTGTACCCCTGGGAGGGATCAGGGAGCAGTATTGGGAGCCGCACAGCGTTAGAACACGGAGATGGAATGCAGGCCCACGTGGACTGGAGACAGGTTCTGAGACAGCTCACTTAGAATGCATGTTGGGGATTCTCAGGCTAAGTGTGTGGTCCACTCTGACCCTCCGTTCCACCTGGGCCATCCCCTTGCTTTTCCCTGCCTACAGCTGCTCTCTCAGGCCACCTTCTCCATAGCCACTCCTAGAGTGAATGGTGACAGCTTGCCCTTGGTTCCGTCCTGTTGTGGGTCAGGAAGGGCCCCCCTTCTCTCCTTCCTACCCCCACCCATTGTCCTTCCCTTCTCAGTCCCATTTCTTCTCTGTCGTGGCACCCATGAGTTCTCTGTGAAGCTGTCAGCACTTTCCAGCCTGCAGTTCTGGGTCCCTCCAGCATCCAGGCCTGCACTGGGGTCCGTGTTGGCTAATGGAGCACCCACCCTGTTCCCCAGCTGCAGCCCCTCTGCTCGGAGGGGGGCTGACCCAAGTCCCTGGACCACAGAGAGCTCGCAAATCACGCGCCCTGCTGGGGTGACGGTGACTACTCTCCCATGCCAAGCCGGGGTTAGACCCTAGCTTCCAAAAATAGCCCCAGCGGCGTCTGAGGAAGCAGCCTTTCTGGAATGAGGATGATGGGCTCAGGGCCGCATGCTTCTTCTGTGATCTCAAGCCCTGGGAACACAGACTGCAATAAACAGTGGAGGCAGGGCAGGCAGCCAGGAAGCCTGCCAGGAAGCCCTGTTGGAGGTGGGGGGAGGGTGGGCATGTTCCTCACTTCTGCTACCTGCTGACTGCCCACCTAGGGCCTTGCTGCAGCCCTCCCCCTGCGCACCCCGAACACGGCCCTGGACAGCTCCAGCAGTTCCCTGCCCTGGCCCACCTGGCCAGGATGCCTGGGTCCCCTATAGGAACACCTCTGCCTCAGTTTCCCTGAACAAGTGTCCTTTCTGGGCACCCTCTACCTGCCAAACACTGGGCCAGCCTGGGAGGGCGTGCTCTCACATGGTCTTTGTAGCACCCTGTGTGGTGGGCACACCTCACCTCGCGAGTGTGAAAAGGGCCCACCGTTATCCCACAGCCATCCCGGCCTCTGGCACCCCGGTCCTCTGCAGGAATCTGTAGGTTGCTTGCATGGCTACCACACCCCCACAGACTGTCCGGAACCTCCCCCACCCCCTTACCTGGCCTTGGGTCTGCAGCACCTCAAGGCCCTCGCTCCGGAGTTGCTCCAGCGCCATGGCCAGCTCCAGCCCCTCCACGTGCACCCAGGCCTGCTCCTCCTGTAGCTGCTGCAGCCACAGCTGCTCCTCCTGCCATAGCTGCTCCCTCCACAGCTGCTCCTCCTGCCACAGCTGCATGTGCAGCTGGACCTGCCGCCGCCAGTCCTCCAGCAGCCGCTGCTCCTGGGCCAGGCACAGCTGGACCTTGTGGAGCCTCAGCAGCTCGGGACCCAGGCCCGGTGTGAGGGCCCCTGCCCCACAGCCTTCCATGTCCGCAGGGGGGACTAACACCAGCTCGGACCCCAGAGCAGTGGCCTGCACTGGCCGCTCGGCTGCTTGTGGCCGCTCTGGGTTGGCCACCCTGGGGTGTCCCTGGGCAGCTGGCTTGTTGCTGGTCACGTGCTCCGCAGGGGCCACCCCCACCTTGTCCTGAGGGCCCCCTGCGGCGGGGGGCGGGGGCTTGGCCTCAGGGCCCTGCTGCCCAGAGGCCTGCTGTGCCTTGCCCGCCCTCCTGCCTCGGGGTTTTCGAGCCCGACTTCGTTTCCCCGACATGGCCCGGATCCGGCGCCTTTCACCAGGAGTCTGCTCCCTGGGGGCCCTGGCTCATCGCCGGCCAGCCGTGATCAGGCAGGCGCAGCGGGCATCCCCGGGAGGCCACAGTGGGCCCTCTGCTCCTGCCCTGGCCCTTGGCTGGTGCCTGTGGGCCTCACGGGCCCCACTCGTTGGGCTGGGCCACGCTGGGGAGTTTATAGGGACTCGGCGGTGTGGTGGCTCACCCAGGCTCGAGGGCTGACTAACGTGCTGACACAGGGCGCAGGACTTTACAGACCACAGGCCTCGTTGGCCAGACTGGGAGGGAGACTGAGAAACTGGAGGAGGTGGCTCTCGGCAACCAGATCCCGGCTGGGTGTAGCAACGAGTCTGGTCCTGCCCTGGGCGGGCCCCAGCACCGCCTTCCCCGCCCCTGGTCCAGGGCAACCCACCAGCCCACGGGCCCAGGAGCTGCATCCCAGTCACACTGACCATCCAGAGGAGACCCTCCCTGGCCACAGACAAGCCCAACCCAACTAGCCTGGGAGCCCCCAGGCCGGCAGGCTCAGAGGAGTCCCCCGGGGGCCCAAGCTTGCCTGGGGTGCTCTGTGGAGGTGACACACTATTCGCCCAGCCTGGTGGCCTCCTGCTGGGGGCTGGGGGAAGAGCCGGGGCCTAAGTCCCGATGGCATTTTGTGGACTGAGATGGGGCAGCAAGGCACAGTCCAGCCTGCCCTAGGGTGGGGCAGGGGCTCTTGATGCCTCCTGGTTGGGGGTCCAGCTGCCCTGCCCCAGAAACAAAGGCCTTTGTATCCCCCAGGGGGACCTTGGTGGGGGTGGGGGTGTACAGGGCCAGCCTGAGTGCTGGCGTCCCCTGGGCTTCCTGTTGGGAGGAGGCCCCAGACAGCCTCCTTCCCAGCGTTTCCCCAGCCTGGGGCCGCTGACTCACACCCACGCCCAGGGCCCCATCCCAGCCAGCTCTGCCACACTGGCTTGACTGGTTTGCCTAGCACAGCCCTGCTGGGAGCACCCTCCTCCTCCTCCCACTCAGCCCTTGTCCCTGAAGCTTCAGGGGGAGGTAGACAGCAGGCCACCACCTGGGGGGCACAGGAGGACACGCAGGACAAGGGCAGCAGGGATGCCGGGCTGCGTTAGGGCTGGGGCAGGGACTTCGCCCCACGTGGCTTCGTTAGAGCGAGGGCTTGAGGACCCGGGGCCAGGGGCGCCCCACCCCCCGCGGCACCCCAGGGGGCGCCGCCGTTCTGCTGGGGAGGACATGCCCGGGTGCGCGCTCCTCAACCGCCAAGCAGCGCCTGTCCACGCAGCGCATAAACGCCTCCGGAGGGTGATGGGAAGGGGTGGGCCCACGCCTCCACTGCACTGACCTCCCCCTCCCCCAGGGAAGCCGAGAGAGACCCGCCAGTCGCCGAGGAAGACCGGCCAGCCGGCCGAGCGCCCGCGGCCCCCGCAGGTGAGAGCCTGCGCGCCCCGCGTCCGCTCTGCTCTCGGGGCCGGAGGGGATGGGCAGGACTGCGGGCGGGCTGGCGGGAAGGGGCTGCCCCGGGCCGGGACACGCGTGGTGTGCGTGCGTGTGCGTGTGCGCGCGCGGGCGCGCGCGGAGCCGCGAGGCCCTCCCCGGGGCAGGTGGAGCTGAACCCCGGCCTTCTCTGCGACCGCAGCAGCTCCGTGCTTTCCCGGCGAGGGCTGGGCGGGGTTGGCCCGGTGCGCCTCCCAGGGGCGCGGCCTGTCCGGGAGTCCCTCTCCCTCACGCCTTTCACGCGCGGTGGTCGTCCGCTGGGGACTGGACAGGGGCCACCCCCTTCGTGTCCCACCGTGCTTCTCCTGCCCACTCTTGGGCGCCTGTGCCCGGGGCCTCTGTCGCGGGCGGCGGAAGTCCTCTTTTTTTTTTTAAGATTTATTTGTGGGGAGGAGGGGCAGAGGGGAGGGAGAGAGAGAGCGGGGAGCTCCAGCTGGGGCTGGATCTCACCACCCTGAGATCATGACCTGAGCCGAAATCAGGAGTCCACCGCTCAACCGACTGAGCCCCCCGAGGCACCCCAGGCACCCCCGGGCTGTCTTCTCAGGGCAGGCATCGTCCACTGTAGTCTCTTGACACCGACCTCCAGAGCTGAGTCTTTACCAAATCATCGTCCTGTACCCTGAATCCATATTCCACCGCAACCCCCCAGCCCTGTCCTGGGTGTCTTCAAACTCACCAGCACATTCAGATGCAAACCCCTCATCCCCTTCCTCTCCACTGTCCAGTCTCCTGAGACTGCACCCTGGTGACCCTGTGCCCAAGCCCTCGTGCCCAGATAGGTCTTTGTGGTCTCTGTTTCTCTCCTTCCCACCCTGGTCTTGGTCTCTCCGCCTCCTGACTCCCATTTTACCTCTGGCCTGTCCCGGACAGAGTGGCTGGTCTCAACCCTCACACAAGCCTGGTGTTGTGTGGGTGGTGCTGGCCTTGCCCCAGGATAAACTCCCAGCACGCCACCCACACACCGAGGGCCAGGACAAGGAGCCTGACCTTGTCCCGAGGACAGGGGTGGACCACTGAAGGTTTGTAAAGTTCTGCCTTATATATGCGCGATGTGTTTATTACTCGTGGTTCCAGATTATGCATAGTAGGACTGATTCTCTGCAATTTAAGCAGAGATGGAATGTGCTGGAAGGATACTCAGTAGCTGGAGATTTGGGCTGGGAAAGAGGCAGAAGTGAGAGGGAGTGGAGGACACAGGCCAGGCCCCAGAGGAGTCTGAGCAGGATGCCCCATCTGTCATTAGAAGCCCGCACTAGCTGTATCCTCGACTCTGCGGGTCCACCAAGAACCCGCTCTACCTCTGCCCCGTGGCCTGCTGTTACTCCTGGGGAGAGACCGCCCACACTTCCGCCACACTCTCATTGTCACGGGGAAGGAGGGCCCCTTTTTCGGTTTCTATGGTGGGCAGGGGGCTCCCACCAAATTCCTCAGAACAGCACCCGAGCTGACAGGGTGGGAGTCCTGAGTCTCCAGCAGGCCCGTCCCCTCTTCTCTAAGGCCAGCTGTTCTGGGCACGAGTGAGGCTAGACAGGCCCCACTGCCCTGCCTCTTTCTGCTGTGAGGTGGGGGCTCGGACTGGGCATTCAGGGGCCAGCAGGTCTGTGCCGATGGTGGTGTGAACAGCTGAGCCAGTAGGAGCCTCCCTGCGGGAACCCATGTCAGCCAAAATAAAGGGTGTCCCCTTCGCACGGAAGGTGTCCCGTAGGACTGCCGCACTCAGGCCTGGGCACCCAGAGGATGAGGACGTCCGTAGGCCCCACTCTGCTGCCGTGGCCACATGGCTTGTGAGCCGGGAACAAGTCTGTGTCCGTTTGCTAGCCCAGAGCCTCCTTTGCAGTGAGGACACCTGGTCAGCATCACACGGACAAACCGTTCTCAGAGCCTGGGTTTATTCTGAGAAGTCCGTTCAGAGGGCATCTCCCCCAGTCTCGTCGCCATCACCCACGTTTCTGATGACCTGCCCAAATCATCAGCCAGAGCATAGGAGTTGGCACCAAGAACGTGATTGGGCAGGACAGTGTCTGCTCGGCCTTGGTGTGGGGGGCTCGTGCTTAGGGCCCAAGTGTCCCCAGCATCCCTCCCCCCTCGGCCACTCCATGCACTGGCTTTCGCAGCCGCACCGGGTGGCCGAGGAGAGAGGCTGGCCGGCATCCCTAGGCCGTCCATCTCCTCTGCAGTGGACTCTCTCCGGGGCCGTCACAGTGAGAGGCAGAGCCAGCACGGGGGGCTGCTCCTGCTGCCTGCCCCCCACGTGCCTTTCCCAGCCCTGCTTGTCTCTGTCCATTTCCGGCTCCTGATGAACCAGCCAAGCCTTTCCCCGTTGTCCTGGGGGCAGTTTTCTGCGCCCCCCAGGCCACTCTTCCCATCCACGGGGAGTAGATGACCAGGGTCCCCCCGGAGACTGTCGGCCCCGCTGCCCCGCAGGGTCTCCTGACGGAGGAGGACGACGGCGGGCAGTCTGAGTTAGCGCCGCTGGGTGGACTCAGCTGTGTGTGTTCCGGCCGAAGCTTTCCTCCGCTGTGCTGTGGGCTGAGGAGAGGCATCGATACTACAGAAGGGAGGAGAGCGTGGCACGGCTGCCTGGCTCATGGAAGGGACTCAGGCCTTCCCGGCATTTCATTTCTACCATGCGATGGATTCCCGCTGTATCCGCCCGATGCCAGGAGTCCCTGGAGTGAGGACCGCAGGTTGTGATGGGTTCCTCGGGCGGCATGTTCCCTCCTGCCCTGGTTGGACGTCCAGCCTCCACCAGGGCCAGGAGGTCAGGAGCTCTTCCCCAAACCAAGAAGAGTGTTCTGCCGTGGAAGGCACAGCCTTACTCTAGAACCTTGGAACCCTGCCGCACCTTTCCTGTGGAGGCTCACCAGAGGTTCCACAGGGCACCCTTCTGCCCACAAATGCCTACAGCATGTCGGACCTGCTGATGAGGTGGCCCCAGCCTGGCAGTTCATGCCTCAGCCACAACCTCTGGGCCCTGCTGGGACCATTAGCCTTCTGGGCCTCCCAGCAAATGGGGTGTGCAGTATTCCCAGAGACATGATGCTGCTCAGATGTTCTAACAGGCTTGCCCACCACTGGGCTTCTTTCTTGAGGAAGGAGGTACAAGGCACAACCATTTTTTTTTTTTTTAAAGATTTTATTTCTTTATTTGAGAGAGAGAGAATGAGAGACAGAGAGCACGAGAGGGAAGAGGGCAGAGGGAGAAGCAGACCCCCTGCCAAGCAGGGAGCCCGATGCGGGACTCGATCCCGGGACTCCAGGATCATGACCTGAGCCGAAGGCAGTCGCTTAACCAACTGAGCCACCCAGGCGCCCAGAACCATTTTTTTTTTTACCTTACGATGTCCTAGCAAGCTCCAGATCCACGAACCCCGACAGCTTCCCCAGACTGGTGGTTTTGTCTCCCTACGTCTGGAAGTCTGAGGATCGGGGCGGCACCAGGACGATCTAGGTTCCTGTGTTCGCTTCCTATGGCTGCAACTAGCACACATGTATCAGTTTAAAACAGTGCAAACTTATTCTCTTGCTCTTCTGTAGGTTAGAAGTCTGACACGGGGCCTCAGTGGGTTACCATAAAGGCCTTGGGAACTGCAACCCTGCTTGGAGGCTCTAGAGGGAAATCTGGGTCCTTGTCCTCCACTTTCCGGAGGTGCCCATGTTCCTTGGCTCGTGGCCTCCCGCTGCCTTCCAGGTCAGCACTGTTGCATCTGTCTGACCTTCTCCGAGTCTCTTCTGCCTCTCTCTCCCCTTGTGATTACATTGGATCTACCCGCATAATGCAGCATGATCACCCTATTTTAAGGTCACCTGATTAGCAGCCTTAATTCCCTCCTGCATGTAACACAGCACATTTCCAGGCTCTAGGGAACAGGACATGGACATTTGGCGGGGGGCCCTTCTTCTGCCTCCTACACTCCCTGTAAGCTGTATTACCACAGGAAGCCAGAGCATGGCTTGGTCCTGAGAGAAGACAGTGATGGTGAATTGCTGTCTTGGCCAGATTGGGGCAGGGAGGTGCTCTGGATCCTCCCAGTGATGGATGTTGAGAGGAAAGCCTTTGCCAAATCAGTTGTGCACAGCCCATCTGACCGGTTCTGCCACCTGTTCAAGTTCATTGTCGTCCGTCCTCTTCCACCATTATTCATCTGTTTTCTGCAAAGGCCGGACAGGTGAATTCAATGGAGATATGATGGGGACCACTACTCCTGCTCTCCTCAAACCTGTCTGTCTTGGGTCTTTTCTTTTCTTTTCTTTTTTTAGTTAAGGCTTTATTTTTTTAGAGGAGTTTTAGGTTCCCTTCAATTGAGGGGAAGGTACAGAGATTTCCCATACACCCCCTACCCCTGCTCATGTACAGTCTCCCCAATTATCATCATCCCCACTAGTGGTGCATTTGTTACGGTCGATGAACCTACACGGGGACATGATCATGAAGCATCATCATCACCCAGCGTCTAGTTGACCTCAGGTCTCACTCCAGGTGCTGGACCTTCCGTGGGTTTGGACAAACGTGTCATGACATGCGTCCACCAGTAGGGTGTCATACAGAGTAGACTCCCTGCCCTAAATCCTCTGGGCTCTGACTGTCCCTCCCTCCCCCCAACCCCTGGCGACCACTCATCTGTCTCCATGGTTCTGCCTTTTCCAGAGTGTCAGAGACCTGGAATCACACAGTATGGAGCCTTTTCCAACTGGCTTCTCTCACTTAGCAATATGCATTTAAGGTCCCTCCGTGTCTTTCCATGGCTCGAGAGCTCATTTCTATGTAGCGCTGAATGACATCCCATCGTCCGGATGGACCGCGGGTCACGTATCTGTTCACCTACCGAAGGACGTCTCGGTTGCTTCCAGGTTTTGGTGACTCTGAATAAAGCTGTTACATACATCCATGCACAGGTCTTGATGTGGCTGTAAGTTTTCAACTCTTTGGGGTAAATACCAAGGGCCATGGTTGCTGGATCACATGGTAAGAGCATGTTTAATTTTGTAAGAAATCTCTAAACCGTCCTGCAAAGTGGCTGCACCGTTCTGCTCTCCCACCAGCCATGAGTGAGCGTTCCTGTTGCTCCGCGTCCTCACCAGCATCTGGTGTCATCGGTGCTCTGGATTTTGGCCATTCCAGCAGGTGTGTCGTGGGATCTCGTTGTTTTGTGTTTCCCTGATGACGTATGATGTGGAGCATCTTTTATATGCTTATTCGCCATCTGTGTATCTTCTTTGATGAGGTGTCTGTTAAGGTCTCTGGCCCATTCTTTAACTGTGTTGTTTCCTCACTGTCGAGTGTCAGGAGTTCTTGGAATATACTGGGTAACATGTCTTTACCAGACACGTCTTTTGCAAACATTTTCTCCCATCTGTGGCTTGTCTTCTTCTTTTTTTTTTTTAAAGATTTTATTTATTTATTTGACAGAGAGAGAGACAGCGAGAGAGGGAACACAAGCAGGGGGAGCGGGAGAGCAAGAAGCAGGCTTCCTGCCGAGCAGGGAGCCCGATGTGGGACTCGATCCCAGGACCCTGGGATCATGACCTGAGCTGAAGGCAGACGCTTAACAACTGAGCTACCCAGGTGCCCTGTGGCTTGTCTTCTCATTCTGACAGTTCTTTCACAGAGCAAAAGCCCAGCATATCGATTATTTCTTTCACGGATGGTGCCTTTGATGTATCTAACAGTCGTCACCATACCCAGGGTCATCTAGGTTTTCTCCTATGTCCTTTCTAGAGCTTTATAGTTTTGCATTTTACATTTAGGTCTGTGATCCATTTTTTATAAATATTTATTTATCTATTTATTTATTTGAGAGAGAGTGTGCGCACACAAGTGGGGAGAGGGACAGAAGAAGAGAAGCTTCAAGCAGACTCCCCGCTGAACACAGAGCCCAACACAGGGCTCAATCCCATGACCCTGACATGATGGCCTGAGCCGAAACCAAGAGTCAGACGCTTAACTGAGTGAGACACTCTGGCACCCCTGTGATCCATATTTTTAAAAAGATTTTGTTTTTTAAAGTAATAGCTACAGCCAACGTGGGGCTCAAACCTACAACCCAAGAATTGGACACTCCACTCTGAGCCCGCCAGGTGCCCCTGGTCTATGATCCATTTTGAGTTAATTTTTGTGAAGGGTGTATGGTGTGTGCCTAGATTTTTTTTATATGGATGACCAGTGTTCCACCACCATTTGTTGAAAGGACTGTCTTTGCTCCTTTGTAGAGATCAGTTGACTATATTTATATGGGTCCCTCAAGTCTTTGATGTTGCTGTTAATCTCTACAATTCCTCTAGGAAAGTACTATTTCTATCTTGTTCACTATCTTGGTGGGTATGGGTAAGTTCCATGGGCTCCCACTTGGCTCTTCCTGCTATAATGACCCCATTGGTCAAGGACCCAATGTGAGCATTCTGCCGGTGGCTAATTATATCTATCCCAGCTTACTGGACAGACCCACGGACCTGTGTCTAGTGGCAGTGGACTCAAGCCACGGCGCCATCTTTGATTCATCTCCATTCTATAGACAGAGGACCCGGATGCTACTGCAAATCTGCAGTCTCAGGATCAGTTTAGATATGTATCTAAGAGTCCTCAAAAAGTCTGTGTATTCCCCTTGCCCCCCATGTACAGTTAATCCTGGTAAAGGGCCACCAACTCCTCTGAGGAAGGACTGGGAGAATATTCAGTGTCAGGAGAGAACTTGTGACACTGCTGGATCCTCCTTCAAGGGCAACTGGCTTCACCTCCGGTCTGAGAGCTGTGAGTCTTTGACCTTGGTGCTTGTCTGGGAGCAGTGAGGGACTGTGGTGGCTGATGTCGGATTTCTGATTGGCAGAGCCTGGTGTTTTTCTGGTTTTACAAATTGAGCAGCACCCTACACACTGCCCATCCGCCCCATTCCAGGTCAGAACGTCGTGACCACCACTCGGGCTTGCTGCCCCTCACGACCATCGACACTGTCTTGCACCACTTAACCTCTTCTCTTCTAGAATCTGGCCATTCCTCCCCCACCCCCCAAGAATGAGCTCTGCATTCACTCACAAGTGTCTTTCTTCTTGTTCTAGTGAAGGGAGTCTTCTCTGAGCCTTTGCAAGGATCCTAGTCAGGTGAAGGGTTTACAGACTAACATTAACCATTTCCTGCAAAAAAAAAAAAAAAAGTTTTTTGGAAGCAGGCTACTTCTTCCTGGAGCCAACTTGCACTTCCCTGCTCAATCTGTTCTGACCCCTGACTGGTTACCAGCCTGGGTGCAGTGAGGGGTGATGGGGGCCTGTACTTGGGCTGAGGTCATGACATGGTTCAGAAAAACTACTCTCATCCTGGCACAGAGCCCGCTGCATGGTCCTTGCTGGGGTGGCGTGAGAACAAGCGGACAGGAAAGAGGAAATCCCTTCTAACCCCCCGCCCCGTACCCCCTGTTGGCAGAACACAACAGGAAGCTGGCTGGGGAGCAGCGTGGTGCAGCCCCAGCATTCCAGAGCAGAACAGAGGAGGACCTGCTCCAGCCCTTCGGCTGCGGCCTCCGCTCACGCCTTCACGCGCTCATGAACTTCCCCTTGCAATGCCTCTGCCCAATGAAATGCATCCTCTGTAGGGATGAAGATGTTCTCACTGTCCTTCCATCAGCACACCTCTGACTGATGTTCATTACACCCCAGATTCCTTCATGTTCCACCTGGAACCTGGATCTTCTGACACTTAAATACTAAATGGTATAAAGTTTCCCAGTATCAAGAGGTCTGACATAAAAAATGAGAGAATAAGGGGCGCCTGGGTGGCTCAGTCGTTAAGTGCCTTTGGCTCAGGTCATGATCCCGGGGTCTTGGGATCGAGCCCCACATCGGGCTCCCTGCTCAGCGGGAGGCCTGCTTCTCCCTCTCCCACTCGCCCTGCTTGTGTTCCCTCTCTCGCTGTGTCTCTCTCTGTCAAATAAATAAAATCTTTAAAAATAAAATAAAATAAAACAAAAAAATAAAAAAGTTAGAGAATAGAGTAGAAAAAGATATTAGTTAATATATACAAATATATGTAACAAATGAGGAGGAAGATATGCACCCTGTTCCTGAGGCCGATCGTGGCTCTTAGAACTTCTCCCACTGCCCCTTCCATGTGCCCTTTGCCCTCAGCTAGGGCGTCAGTGGGCCTGGGTTCTCTCCCTGAAGGGTGTGAATCCTCATGGGCTCTCGCCCCCCAGGGGACACCTGGGTTCCAGACATAGTCCTCCTGGTCCCCGTGAGGACCAGGGAGCTGACCCCTATTGGAAGTCAGGACATGTCGCCCCAGCTCATATGGAAATGCCCTTCTTTGAGTGTCAGGTTCGTGCGCGGGCAGAGGCCTCCCTCTGCGGTTCGAGCCATTCTTCCGTCGCCTGGTGGAAGCATTCGCTGGGAGCTGAGACCTCCCCCGGCAGACCTCAGAGCCCTGCAGACGAGAAGCACAACTACTGTGGGTAGATCACGGGGACGCTGGCGACAGAAGCCACTCCTGCTTCTGCCTCCTGGTTGCGGGACGGGTGGGTGCTCGCTGTGGCGGGAGCAGCCCCGTGTTAGTTATCAGTTGCTGCTTCACACCTCCCACATCTGGTGGCTCTGGTGTCATCTCTCAGTCCTGTGGGTCGGGCGTCCAGGCACAGCCCACGGGAGGCTCTCTCGGGCTGTGGTCTCATCCCAGGGCTTGACCGGGGAAGGGTTTGCTTCTCTGTGGGCCGTTGGGTGAGAACCTTGCTTCCTCCTGGCTGTCGGTCCTGCCACATGGGCTGCTCCAGAGGGCGTCTTACAGCATCTAAGGGACACGTCCAGGACCTGGGGGGAATAACCATATGGTGGGTCTGCGAGCTGGGGCCCAGATCCCACTGTCTCCTGCCCAGGGACGCCCCCATGCCCCCTGGGGGACCATCACGGTGTCTGAGGTCTGGCTATACTGTTGCTCCCCCAGGGACGGTCACCCACGTCAACGGACAAGGGTTGTTTGGGAGGCTGGGACAGGTCGCCGGGTTCCTCCCGAGGGGATCCACGTGCTGCTTTGGTTCATTGTGATACTGTTTCTTTTTTTTTTTTTTTTTAAAGATTTTATTTATTTATATGACAGAGAGACACAGCGAGAGAGGGAACACAAGCAGGGGGAGTGGGCGAGGGAGAAGCAGGCTTCCCGCAGAGCAGGGAGCCCGATGCGGGGCTCGATCCCAGGACCCTGGGATCACGACCTGAGCCGAAGGCAGACGCTTAATGACTGAGCCACCCAGGCGCCCCATTGTGATACTGTTTCTTGCCATGGATTACTGCAGCTCACTTCCTGTTGGCAAGGAGCTCAGCTATGGTATTTGTATTCCATTGGTAAAGTAAGTGTTTTATTTTAAAATTTCACCACTATACCAGAAATTGGATCCTTTGCAACTATTTAAACTTGTTAGGAAAAATTTTAAACATCAACTTTAAAATGGGCAGGGAGGTACATAGTTTTACATTCTTTTTTTAAAAAACGATTTTATTTATTTGAAAGAGAGTACGAGCAGGGGGAGAGGGAGAGGGAGAACCAGACTCCCTGCTGAGCAGGGAGCCCGATGCGGGGCTCGATCCCAGGACCCCGGGATCATGACCTGAGCCGAAGGCAGACGCTTAAGTGACTGAGCCACCTAGGCCCCCCCATAGTTTTGCATTCTTAAATGAGATATGCAAGTTTGATGACTGAGTTCTAGGCAGCTGGAATTTTTTTTTAAGGTTTATTTATTGAAGTAGAGGCACCTGGGTGGCTCAGTTGGTTGAGCATCCAACTCTTGATTTCAGCTCAGGTCCTAATCTCAGGGTCCTGGGATCGATTCACCACAAAACTGAAACCCAGGTCCGCACCCTAGGAAGCAGGTGGAGTGGCTATCCCTGTTCTCGGGGCTCACGTGGTGATTTCCTGAGAGGCACGATCACGCCTGGATTTTGTGTTCATGTGCCTCAGTCTCGCGTCTGTAACATCTAAGATTGTTTTCACAAGGTCACAAAAAGACCCCTCAGCCTTTGATCTGGGAATTTAGGGGTGTTTCACTTGCCGCTGTCTTCCGAGGACCCTGCGGTTCTTGAAATATGCACGTTCTTCTACTCTGACCCTCTCGCAGCACAGAGAGAGGAACACCTGCGGGGGTGGGGTTCCACCAGCCTGGGAAAGGTGCACCATACTAGATGGCACCCCCCAAAATCCATTTCCTCATAACAGTGTGAAGCCATGCCAGAAAGTCGCCCACCCTGTCACCCTTCGGAGCGGGGCAGTGCGGAGACGTGCTGGTCTCCTGCTTCTGCCGCCTGCTTCCTCCGGGTGGCCGCAGGTGGCTTCGCACGCCGGACCTGAGGCCCGCGTTGCTCCTGGCCTTGCCTCCCCTGGTTCTCTCTTCTCCCACAGGCACTGACTGTGGGCGCCGGGGCTTACGGAGCTTGATGGGAGAGTCCGCCCTGGCGTCTTCCCCCGGGGTCGGGGGGCTGACCACTCCTGCATTTCACGGGGGGACGTGGCACCAACCCGTTTACTTTGTCCTCCACACGAGGCTGAGCTTTCACTGCACGTGGACCTCAAAGATCTCGTCGACTGTATCCTTTACTCTTCGCGATTTGAAGGGGTCGCGGCTTCCACCCAGGTGGTCCTTGAATTTCCGGACTTGATTGCTTTTGCATTTTCCTGGCAAAACATACAGTTGTACTCTGAGCTCCTCTTTGTGAAGAACCTTGTTGGAAGCGGCCAGCACTGCCTGAACCTGCCGCACACGTGTTTTCTTGCCTCATCTCCTAGAGCTACAAGTTCACGAGGTACCTCGTCTGCCGTGCAGTCTGTCCCAGAGGCTGGCCTCCGACCGCTCAGCCTGCCTCCTGCTAGTGTGGGACGGGGCTGCCCTCCCCCGGCCTCCGCCTCAAGCCCAGGCCCCCTGTTTCCGCCCGGGGCTTGCGGTGGTGGCGCCCACCTTCTGCTACCAGTGTCCAAATCGGTCAGGACAGGACAGGTCTCCAGGAGCAAGTTTCTGGCTTTAAAATAACAACAGCTGGGGCGCCTGGGTGGCTCAGTTGGTTAAGCAACTGCCTTCGGCTCAGGTCATGATCCTGGAGTCCCTGGATCGAGTCCCGCATCGGGCTCCCTGCTCGGCAGGGAGTCTGCTTCTCCCTCTGATCCTCCCCCTCTCATGCTCTCTGTCTCCCATTCTCTCTCTCAGATAAATAAATGAAAAACCTTAAAAATAAATAAATAAATAAATAAATAAATAAATAAATAAATAAATAAATAAAATAACAACAGCTTAGGGTTGCCTGGGCGGTGCAGCCTGGGCGGTGCACGACTCAGGTCGTGATCTTGGGGTTGTGAGATCAAGCCCCGAGTTGGGCTCCGTGCTCAGTGCAGAGTCTGCTGGAGGTTCTCTCTCCCTCTCCCTCTGCCCCCTCCAAAATAAATAAATAAATCTTAAAAAAAAAAGAAAGAAAAGCTTATTTCCCACTCGGGCTCTGCTGCAGGGCCCGGATCCACAGACGAGCCGGCCCCTTCTCCAGGCCCCACACAGCTTTCCCACGGGGCGTGGCTGTGAATGTTCACTCCAACATGCTTCATCATTTTCTTTGTGTTTTCCCCGCTGACGCGTGGGTTATTATAAAATGTATTTCAGAATTTCTAAATGTATGGGTATCTCTAGTTACTTTATTTGATTTTAAGCTTAATTCAGCTATATTCAGAAAGTGTGTTTTTGTATGATTTGAACTCTGTGATGTCTGTTAAATGTGCTTTATGGCTCAGGTTACAGTCAGTTTTGGTAAGTCTTCCGTGTGCGCGTGGGGAGAACGAGCGTCACGGTGACCGGGTTCGGCGCTCTCAACCCGTCAGCTGGGCGGGTCTGCCAGCACGTCGTGGACGTCTGCTGTGTCCATGCTGTCTCGGTGGATGGCTCCCTTTATTCTCGGCTTATGGGGCTGTTTGTCCGGACCAGTACTGAGAGACATGTGCTACCTCTCCTACTATGGGTTTAGAGTCGTCAGTTTCTCTTCATAGTGCTGATGTGTTTTGGAGTCTGGTTACTGGATGCCGACGGCCTTGCAAGAGCCATGCTGTCTCGGCGGATGGCTCCCT
This sequence comes from Mirounga leonina, assembly GCF_011800145.1. Lineage (NCBI taxonomy): Eukaryota > Metazoa > Chordata > Mammalia > Carnivora > Phocidae > Mirounga > Mirounga leonina. The sequence continues at coordinate 81,792,360 of NW_023270415.1, forward strand.
TTATTCTGGGGCCTTTTCCCTTAGCCCCAGCGATGCTTACGGCTTCAGAGTTCACTTGCCACTAGCAGTCGGGCATAACTTTGCATTTCCTGCTGCTGCCTAACAAGTGGGTCTGCACGTAGCAACCAAAGACAGCATGCTCCCCATCTCGGGGTCCTGCAGCGGCCATCTGGACGCTGGCCGGGCCGCAGTCTCATCTGGAGGCTCGTGTGGGACGCATGCACTGCAGGTTCTCTCGGGTTGTTGGCGGGTTCGTCTCCCATGGTCGTGGGCCTGGGTCCCGGCTCCTCGTTGGCCGCCGGCCGTAGGTGCTCTTCGGCCTCACGGATGGCCTGCGGTTCCCCAGCATGGCCCCCGGCTGCTGTAAGGCCAGTCTGCCGGAGGGAATCCTATAGGGTATAACAAACGTCAGCACGGGAAGCGCCATCGCCTTTGCCGTGCTGTATCGGCCAGAAGCAAGTCACAGGTGTTGCCCGTGCTCAGGGAGAGGGCTCGCGCAGGGCCTGCTCCGCTGGGCTCCGCCTCATGCTGTGTTTGCCACGATGTTTCTAGACTAATCTTTTCGTGGCCACCTGCCCTGGAGTTTTCAAGCCTAGTGTGACTGCCTGCTGTCCTGACATCGCACGAGCCTCTGCACCCTTAACCACCCCTACGATCCTCATATGCTCTTATTTTGTGGGTGTGTGAACGCTCAGGTATTTGTGATGTTCTCTCTGTTGAACCGCATCCCTGCCCGCACCTGCACACCGGGCCTGGCTGCTCTCTCCCACCAGCAGCACACCCTGTGTCCGTCTGCCCAGCGAGACCAGCTGCCCAGGCCCCTCCAAGTTCTGTTTGTCCAAAGGTGTGTTTATTTCACCTTAATTTTTTTAAAGATTTTGTTTATTTATTTGAGAGAGAGAGCGAGAGCATGAGAGCACGCACAAGCCGGGGAAGAGGCAGAGGGAGGAGGAGAGGGAGGAGCAGACTCCCCGCTGAGCAGGGACCCTTGACACAGGGCAACGCGGTGCTTAATCCCAGGACCCCGGGATCATGACCTGAGCCGAAGGCAGATGCTTCACCAACTGAGCCACCCAGGCGCCCCTTGATTTTATTTTTTTATCCCTTTGAAGGTGATATATCTTTTTTCCTTTAATTAATTAATTAATTAATTTTATTTTTTTCCCCCTAAGATCCATGCTTTATAAACACATTATTCTCACATGTCTGTGTGACAGGTTTGATACACAAGATTCTTGGTTCATTTTACAGATTCTGAAACCAATTAGCTCAAAAGGTGAATTCTGAAACCATGGTTGGTGTAGCAAATGAATATATCAAAACAAACTTTAAAAACTTCATCCAAATATTTACATTTAAAAAATAGGCTACTTATTAAGCGTGCTTGAACAAACCATGTGTGGAATTGAATTCCATTCATTACGGAGTTAGTTTTCTGCTAAACACATACTAGTAGTATAGAAGACCCTGGCAGTTGAGGATTTAAGTTTTCAACTGTTCCCAATCGATGCTAAAAAAGAAAACGTGACAAGTGATTTCCGAGGCACAAATTTGAACCTCAGCACTGGAAAGGCTAGCGTGTAAGGCAAAGTCCTTAGGAGTCAGAAGGGCTGGCACCTGTAACTCAGTGTGGCTTTGCCAGTAAGTTATTTTTTTAAAGATTTATTTATTCACTTTAGAGAGAGAGAGAGAGCACACAAGCCGGGGAGGGGCAGAAGGAGAGAGAACCGCCAGCAGACTCCCCGCTCAGCGTGGGGCCCAACACGGGGCTCCATCTCGCGACCCTGAGATCATGACCTGAGCAGAAACCAAGACTCGGACGCTCAACTGACTGAGCCACCCAGGCACCCATTCCTTTCTCTCATTTAAAGACTTTTCCTGCTGTGTTTAGTTTTTAGCAATTTTACCGTGGTGTGCTTTGGTGTGTGTGTGAGTTTCCCCGCTTGTTTTCATACTTATCCCGCTTGGAATTTATAACACATGTCAACACTGTGACTTGATGTCTGTTAGTTTTGAAAATTTTTCTTTAAATGTTGCCACCTCCTCCCCGTCCTTTCCGTTTGCAACTCGAGTTACCTGGGTATTAGACCTCTCCTCTCGTCTCTGCGCCTCGACGCCGACCGCGTCCCTTCGCATCGCGCCCCAGCTTAGTGGTTCTGTGGGAGCCGTGTCCGTAATGCCGTTAGGTCTACCCACCGGACTCTTAATTTCAGGTTTTGTATTTTTACATTCTTGAACTTCCATTTGGTTCTTTATTATTGCTTCCAGTTCTCTGCCCAGACTTTTTAGTCTGTCTTTTAACTCCCTGAACATGTCACTTGAAGTCTGCGTCTAAGAGCTGCTCATCAGCTCTGTCTGGGTTTACTTCTGCTGTTTACCATTTTCTTCATCTTTCCCGCATACTGTGTTTCTTCATCTGCCTGATTATCTTCTGGTGCCATACGTTGCATATTAAACATTTTGGAGGGGGTCACACAGCTGTGTGTTAAGCGTCCGACTCTTGATTTCGGCTCAGCTTGTGATATCAGGTCCTGAGATCCAGCCCTGCCCTGGGCTCTGCACTGAGTGTGGAGTCTGCTTGGGATTCTCTCTCTTCGTCCCCCTCTGCCCACCCCCCGACGCATGGACACACACTCTCTCTCAAAAAAAATTTTTTTTTTGGAGATATGCCAAAGTTCTGGACGACGTTCTTCTGCAGCGAAGACTTAGTCTCTGGCCAGCACCAGGGCGAGGGGCAACTCCAGAGCGCCTTGATCCCATCAAGCATTGAGTGACTTGCTGCTGGGCCTTCCATTCCCATGAGGGTTTTCATTTCCCAAAGAATGGAGTTCCTCAGGATTTCTACCCAATAGGGCTGCCAGATAAGATACAGGGCACTCATTTAAATTTGAATTTCAGATAAACGACGAATCCTTTTCTTGTGTGTACATCTCCAAAATAGCATTTTGTATTTTTATTAGCTCAATCTGGCAAGCCCAAACCCAAAGCCTTACTGAGGGCTCTGGGTTGCACACAGAGTTTTGTCCCCTTGGCCCTGTGGTCTGCCCAAGCCTTGCCTCAGCTGTTGGCCTCCCTCCCGTGGGTGTTGCCAAGTGAAGCCCCCTTCCGGGGCTGGGGCCACCCTCCTGCACTCCCCTACGGCTTTTCCACCCAGACGTTATGATAGAGTCATTCTGTCCATCTTTCTGTCGCAGTCGGTGGGAAGGCTGGGAGAAGTGCGTCCCGAATCTTCCTGAGCTAACGCTAACCCTTCAGAATTCCGTGGACACTGATCACCGACTTGTAACATGCACTGTGGCTGTGAAATGTGAAGCTAGCTGGCTGCTTGAGGAGCTTTTGTTTTTTTAAGGTTCAACAACCTGGTTAGGATGTGCCCAGTGCCAGTAGTTTTGATTACCGGTATATTTTTTGTCACTCTTAAGATTTACTTCAGGAAATTTTTCTGTGTTTTATCTCTAAATATTGTCCGCATTGCTGGTCCCTGCTTCCCAGAGTTTCCGCTCGCTTCGTCCACGATCGCCATCCCCACTCCCCGCGATCGCGCGCCCTCCCTGGGTCTCCCCGTCTGCACCCACTCTCCATCCTGACTCTTCCCGTGTCTCTGACCCTGTCTCCCTGAACCCCTCCGAGGCTCCTCCGTGACTCACGGAGCTGTCGGGGGGTGGGCTTCATGGCCTGTTTCCGTGGGGCCACCACGCCGTCGCCGTGCTGCCGCTAGTCTGTCCCGCCTGTCCCTTCCAGCGTGGTCAGCGCTGGGAGGCCTGGAGAACTCCAGAAGCACGCGAAGCTGCGAAGCCTGCGAAGTTGGCGAGCCTGCGAGCGCTCGAGCATCAGGCTGCTGAAAAGCCCTGTGGGGAGTGACGCGGAGGCCCGAGAGGCAACCGACCGAGCTCAGGCGGGCACAGAGCCCACGGGGTGGGGTGCAGGCGGCGTCCGGAGCTCGGCCTCCGCTCAGACGTCCCGCCGTGGCTGGTGTGCGGGGCCGTAACAGCCTGAGGCTCCCTCTTCTGAGTCCCAGTGGGCTGGTGGGTGGAGACCCCCGCTTCGGCCCGGCCCGCCCAGCCTCCACACGTGGCTGCCTGAATGCTAGGGGGGCCTCCGGGAGGGGTCCTGGGGGGTGCATGGGACTTCTGTGCTGGAGGCCGTCTTCCTCACCACCCCTCAGGTTCCCTACTAGCTCCTCCAGCTGGTCCTCCGCAGCGGGGGGGGGGGGGCCCCAGCTATGTCCCGGCTGGGGAAGGAGGGTCAGGAGGCCCCCGGCCCGCCGTCTGCTCTCAGCTCAGTTCTCATACCTCCTCCTCTGCTCTCTGCTGGTGGATTAATCCAGTGTGGCCCCGTTTGCAGATTTTAAAGATTTTATTTTTAAGCGATCTTTGCACCCAACGTGGAGCTCAAACTTACAACCCTGAGATTTTTGTTGTTGTTGTTGTTTTTTAAGATTTTATTTATTTGAGAGAGAGAGAGAGCATGGGGTGGGGGGAGGAGGCGGGGAGGAGAAGAGGGAGAAGCAGGCGTCCCACCGAGCAGGGAGCCCGATGCGGGCCTCGATCCCAGGACCCTGGGATCACGACCTGAGCCGAAGGCAGCCGCTTAACCCACTGCGCCACCCAGGCGCCCCTGCCTTTGTGGATTCTAGAACATTTCTGGCCCTTGGTTGGGTGGGAAGGCATGTGGACCTGGAGATCCGGCGCACCGGGTGTGGGAGGCCCCAGCGGCTCTGGACGGCAGCTTGGAGGGACCCCTGAGCCCCTCGGCCCCCCAGGACCGGCTGCGGAGGACCGAGCCGCCACCGTCCTCCAGCGCGCCCTCCGGCAGCTCCTGGCCAGAAAGGAGCTGGCCCGCCGCCAGCGGGCGCACCAGGCCCACCAGCGGCAGAGGGCGGTGAGGCCGGCCTGCGCGGCCGGAACTGGGGCGGGGGCTCCCTCGGTCCGGGCCGGCCCGCAGGCCTTCGTGGCCCTGGGGCGGAGGGAGCGGGAGGCGGCCTTCGACCGCGACGTGGGCGAGATCCAGGCGGTCCTGCGGCAGGTGGGCGCCGGCGGCGGGCGGGGGCGGTGGGCGGGGCGGCCCGGGGGGGGGCGGTGTCCCGCGCGTGGTCACGTGGTCGCCGCGGGCCTGCGCGCCGGCGGCCGAGCGGCTGACCCGCGAGGGCGTGGGCCACGACGAGGCGGGGGCTGCGCGGCGCCGGCGGCAGCGCGTGGCCCCGGGGGGGAGCGAGGGCTGCAGCGGGAACACGCCGCCGTCGGAGGCGGCGGCCGGCGGGCAGCCCCTGGCCATCCAGCCGCTGGCCGAGCAGGGCGCCAGCCCCAGCAGCAAGGTGGGCGCGGGGCCGGGGCTGGGGGCCTCGGCCGCCCCGCGGAGCCCGGCTCAGGAGCCCCTCGCGCAGGGCGCCTTCGCCGGGCGCCGCAGTACCGAGCAGCTTTCGGGGGGCACCTGGAAGCCGTGGAGGTGCGGCTGAAGCTCGGAGCCGGCCCCCGGGTGTACGCGGATGACGGTAGCACGCCGGAGCCGGTGTGTGTGGGAGCGTGGCCAGGAGCACCCCCTCCCCTGCAGCGGCCGCCCCTTACCGCTCCTGGAGGGGGGTCGTGCGGGCCCCGACGGCTAGGGAAGGGAACTGCAGGGTGGGCGCCGGCTGAGCCAAAGGCAGTGGAACGCCCGCAGGGGGCCTGGGGGACTGGCCAGCGGGGGTGTGGAGCGGGGAGGGGATCCGGCAAAGGGATGGAGAGGCCAGAGGACCTTTGGGTGTCTCATTCTGGGGGCAGCTGCACCATGATAAGGCTTTGGGGCCATGTTTCTGCCAGTTGGCGCCCTTTTGCCGTAAAATGCGAGAGCGAGGCAGAGCGTGGCACACACGCTGAGCTCCCGGCCAGTGTCGTCTGTGCCTCGGTGGCCTCCCTGGACACCGTGGCTGGTGTGCTGAGGTCGTGGGACCTGAGCCTCACGGAGGCCATGCTCCAGATCATGGAGGCCGAGCGGTGCGGCGGGGGGCTGGGGAGGCAGGGAGAGCCTCTGATGACCGGGCCCCCCCCCCCCCCCCCCCCGCCGCGGCGGAGGCCCCCCGGCCCCCCCCCCCCCCCCCCCCCCCCCCCGGCATGAACCTCAACGTCCCGCAGTTGGCAAGGGCACAGCAGCAGCGCACACGCGGGTGCGCGGCCCCCTGGCGCAGGGACGGGGGTGGGGACGGCAGGCTGGCCCTGGCCTCAGAGGGATGGAGCGGGTCTGGAGGGCAGCGGGCCAGGCCGGCCCGTCCCCGCGCCCAGCTGCAGCGGGCCTACTGTGAGCTCGCCGGAGGATCGCCGAGCGCGGAGTGTGAGCCGACCTGCCCAGGCCGGGCTGAGCTCGCCCTGCAGGTGGGCTTTCTCCTCTCGGGCCTGGGCTTCTGGGGGCCGGCGTCCCCTCCCCCCAAGCGTGGGCACCACCTTCCAGCAGCAGCCCCCCCGGGCTGGAATGGGGGCCGCTCTCCCCTCCTCAGGTGTCTGGGCCGCCCCACGTGGGGGGCGTAAAGCCTGGCTCTGAGTGGAGCCTGGGGCCCCTCGTCTCCCGCAGGCCATCGGGGACGCAGAGACCCAAGTGGACCGGCTTTGGCTGGAGGCCCGGAAGGCCGAGGAGACGCTGGCCATGGCCAGGCTAGAGCTGCGGAAGCAGACCCAGGAGGGTGGGCGGCGCTGGGGGGCCGGGCCCAGGGAGGGGGATCAGGGATCGGGTCCTCCCGTTGGAGCCCCGGCCCACTTACGACTCCACGGGGGAGGAGGTGGTGCCCGGGCTGAAATGCCGGGTCACCGAGCTGCACGACGTCCTAATGAAGGATGTGGGCGACCGCATCTGCGCCGATGGCCGGTCAGTGGTCGGGCTTGAGTGGGACAGCGGGCGGAGGGTTTGGGTGGGCAGCGGTGACCTGGTGGCCGCTCCCAGGTGGCCTCTTGTCATCGACCCTTCGGGCCAGGCAGCCACCTTCCTGCGCTACCAGGACACCAACTACGTGGACGCAGTGAACCCTGCGCACCTGCGGCCGGACAGGATCTGGCTGGCGCTGCTGGGGGCGCTCAGGTGAGCCGGCGGAAGGCGGGGCCCCTCGACCGGGCGCCTCACCCACCGCCTGCCCGCAGGTACGGGAAGCCGCTGGTGTTCTACTTGCGCGAGGCGGACCTGCTCCCCGTGGTGCGGAGGCAGCTGGAGGCCGTGCGGCCAGGGCTGGCGCGGGAGCTGCTGAGCCGGGGGCTCCTGGAGCGGGAGGGCTACCTGTCGCTGCTGCGGCCTGCCCACGAGCCTGAGTACAGCCCCTCGCGCTTCCAGGCGGCGCGCCTGGGGCACTTCCGCGTCATCTTCGTCACCGAGGCCCAGTGGCCACCGGCCGAGCAGCTGCAGCTCCCTGTGTGGGCGCTGCGCCCCCCGGGGGCCCCTAGGGCCGAGCCCCAATAAAGCTTGGGCCGCCGGCCTCGGGGCCTGGGACTGCCTGCGTCCTGTGTGCACACACCAAGTGGGGAGCGGGGCGCGGGGGCCCAGCCTTGCAGGGGGGCGGTGGGTAAGACAGATGGACAGACAGGAGGTAAAACGTAGTCAATTTTATTCTTCTTAAACCACAAAATAGAGTCTTTGGTTGTACAAACGTCACTAGTTACAGTCTTGCCAGCGGGTCCCAGCTGGGGAGGGGGCAGTTAGCGGCTGGAACTCCTGAAGGGTCTCTTTAAAATGCTAACACCCAGGTAAAAGACTCAGGGCAAGGGTGCTGGTGCAGCCGGCAGGGCCCCGCCCAGGTCGGGGGCGGCCCCCGGGGCCTCTAGGAGGGCACAGGGCCCAGGCCGCGGCGCCCGGGCCGCACGGGGCGGCGACTGCTGCACAGAGCCACGTCCTCAGCGCCCACAGCGCCGGGCGAGGGCCGGCCCAGGAGCACCATGGCCACCTCTCCGTCCTCCTCCTGCGGGCCTGGTGGGCGAGGCAGGGCACGCAGTGAGCGATTTGGGGGGCGGGACGGGCACCCTGGGTGCACCCTGAGGGCTGAGCCTGCCAACTCACCAGGGCTGGGAGATGGTTCCAGGGACCTCAGCTCCTCAGCAAAATCTGGGGACTGTGAGGGGGAGAAGAGTTAGGTCAGGACTGCACCCCAGGCCTGCCTGGAGCCGCCCCCAAGAGCCTGGGTGGGGGTCCCCGTGGCGCCCTGGCCAAGGACGGGAGCTGGCTGGGGAGGCCCCGCGCCCACGGAAGAGGACTCGAGACCGGCAGACAGAGAGGGACAGGCCCGGGTGGCGGGCACAGGAGCAAAGCTGAGCGCGGCTGGCCTGTGGGCGGGCCCGGTACCTGCATGTCAAAGACCGGTCTGGAAGAAGGGAGGGCTGCAAACACCCTGTAGTCAAACTTCCTCCCAGACAAGGCCTTGCAAGGACAGCGTGAGGGAGAAAGGCAGAGAGCGTGAAGAGGGGGAGGGAGGGGGAGTCTGGGGAGGGGTTCAGGGCAGGCGACAGCTGCTGGCTCCTCACCAGGCGTCCGGGGGAGGTGCTGGTCTGGGGCCCGAGGTCTGGGGGGACAAGAAGGGGGCGTTGGGAGAGGTCTGGGCCGTGGGGCGGGCCCCCCACCCCTGCCCGGCTACGGACCTTCCACGGGAGTGGGCGACGGGGTGGGCGCGGGCGAGGGGGCCTCGGCCAGCCGCTCCAGGGGCCCGCGCCTGCTCCGGCCCTCCTGGGACTTGCTGAGGACCATCTGCGCACGGAGAGCGTCCTGCTCCAGGGACTTCATCCTGCCGGCGACAGGGAGGTGGCGCTGGGCGGGCGGGCGGGCGCGGCAGCGGGGGTGGGATAGGCCTTCCCGGGCCCCCAGGGCCTCACCTGGCTGCCCTCCACAGTGCGCGCTTCTCGGCCTCCAGGGCGCGCCGCTCGGCAGGGGACAGAGCCCGATCAGGCAAGGACAACTCCGGGCTCTGAACGCGGAGTCGCTCCTGATGGCGCCGTTCGGCTTTGGCTGTGCGCACCGGGGCGCCGCCCCCAAGGGGCTGCGGGGACGAGGGGCTGAGCCTGGGGCGGGAGACAGGGCAGGAGGACCAGGTGGGTGGGGTGCCGCGGGCACGGGGACGCCCGGGAGACGTTCGGGGCTGCCGCTCACCCTGGGGCAGGGCCGGCCCAGGCTGGGGGCTCGGGTGGCTCCTCCTCCTCCTCCTCGGGGGCCTCCCCGTCCAGGTCCAGGGTGAGCCCGCTGTCCTCCGCCTCCCGCATCAGCTGCGTCCTCTTCTGCTGCAGCTTTCGGGCTGGGGTGGGGGTGGGGGGGTTAGGTGAGACCCTGGCCCAGGCCCTCCCCACCTGCCGCTCTGGCCACCTACCTTCCTCCTCCTGCATCTTCCGCAGGTCGTCGGCACCCACCAGTGACACGCGCTTGGGGGGGCCCTCGGCCTGGGGCACCTGCACCTCCAGTTCAAAGTACTTCTGCCGCTCGCGGAAAGACAGCTGCTCCGGCGAGGCCGTGGGCCCGGGTGCGGGGGGCTGTGGGAAGCGGGTCCTGAGGCCTGGCTCCTCTGGGCGCATGCCCCACGCGCATGCGCGGGAGAAGGGCGGGCGGCCCACCGCGTACCTGGGCAGGGGTGTCCTGCGGTGGGTGTGGGCCAGGTACAGCAGCGAAGGTCCTGTAGGCCTGCTTCACGTTGGCGGGCAGTGCGTCGGGGGAGGGTGGGGATGGGGGCTAGGGAGGGGGGCGCATGTGAGCCGGGGGAGGACAGCCTTCCTGGCTGCAGCCGCCACCCCCCCAGCTGTCCCCACCTGCTGCTCTGACTCCCGTGTCCTGTGGGTCTGAGCACTCACAAGGCGCGGATCCCCTCTATCCCTGGGGGCCACGGAGCCCCCCGGCCAGGCCCAAGCCAGTTTTCTCAGCAAAACGCAGGGGCAGAGACCAGAAAGAGGGATTGGGGTTCAGGTAAGGGGATGGGGGGATGGTGGAGGAAAGAGACCTGGAGCCAGGGGGGGTGGACGGGGTGGGTATCCAGGGGCACGGGGCCAACACTCGCCTGTCTGTCGTCTGCTGGGAAGGGGCAAAGGCTGGGAGCTGGCCCGTGCTTACCCCCTGCTGCAGCGCGGCGAGGGGGGGTGCCCATGGCCTGGCCCTCCCATGCAGCAGACCCGGGGAGCCTCAGCAGGACCAAGCTGGCCCCGAGGGACTCATACGCAAGCAGGCAGGTGGCGGTGACACATCCCTGACCACCCAGCTCTGTCTGCCCAGGGGCCACAGGGAGCCTCCCACCGCATCGCCGATCACCCCTGGCCAGGCAGGCGCTCCGGGCCGTGCCCTCAGTCAGGAGTGGCAGCTGGAGGGGAGCGGCTGTCCCGTGGCACCACCTCCCTGGAAGAGGGGGCGCTGCCCTCCACCCCCACCTGCTGGGCACTCACCTGCTGGCAGCTGGGGGAGCAGGGGCCCTCAGCCATCTTCCCTCCTGTCGCCCCAGACAGTACCTGCAGGGGTCAGGCAGTGCCGGGGGGAGGGTCAGGCAGGGCTGCGGCCCCACAAGGAGGCGTTCTGCTGCTCTGTTTCGCTGTCCGTGAGCAGCTCCCCCACCCCTGGCTACCCTCCCCGTGTACTCTGGAGCGGTGTGAGCCAGGGAGGCCCCAACTCTCACCTGCCACCCCACAGCTAGGCCCCCACCCCTCCTGGGGGCTTCCTACTCAGCTGCTCGTGGCTAAGGGGCGAAGGCCTACACTAAAGCCCCCAGCACAAACCGCCCCCCGCCCCGCGGAGCCCAGGCAGTGACCACTCGCCCTCCTGTAGGACTTCTGAGCTGCGGCCGGCTGGGCACAGCCTCGGGCAGGGCTGTTCATGGCTCTCGGGGGAGGGAGAGGCCCAACTCTCCGTCCTGCCCAGTGCCCGCCCCCCAGCTGTCAGCACTGGGCCACTGCGCAGCCCCCCCAGCCTCCATGGCTTCTCGAAGCTGTTCCAGGCTGTTCCTGCCCGATCCCATCAGGACCCCCAAAGGTTGCGGTGGCCTCGAGCTGCCTGTGCTCCCCACTCCCCAGCCTGCTCGGTGACTCTGAAGGGGAGGGGGGCTTCCCAGGAGCCCCGAGGACGAAGAGGGACCCGTATCAGGTCAGGACGCAGAGCTCCAGCGTGGGGGCCCACGGCCCCTGCAGACCCCGCCTGCAAGCTCCGTGCCCTGGGGTCTCAGTGATGAGCGGGGGCTCAGACGGGCAGGACGGAGCTAAGATGAGCAGATGGAGAGCAGGCCAGTGACTCGGACACTGACCCTGTGCGTGCCCCCAGCGCTGGGCACGGCGGCTAGAGTGCGGTAGTCCAGCTTGAGGCTCTCCAAGCTCTGGCCCTGGGGAGCAGAGTCCACACAGGGGAGGCGTGTCTGCACCTAAGCGGGGGGCCGGCAGATGCTGCCGAGAGCGGGCTGCAGCCACCTGCCCCCTGCACTGTGTCCACCCTGCGTCCTGCAGCACCCCAGCAGGGAGGAGGCAGCCAGAGCCCGGCACCCCGGGGCCCGAGTGTGAAGAGAAGCCCGGTGTGTAGGGCAGGGGCGCCCAGTCACTCACCACGGCCTCTAGTCCCCACTGCGGGGTCTGTCCCGGCAGCTCCTTCTGCGGGCAGAGAGCACACCAGTCAGGGACCAGCAGCCTTGGGCTCCCCAGCCCCGCGGCCGCCGGCTGCAGGTGGTTCTGACCTTGCTGGAGCCCTCGGGGCTCAGCTCCCGGTCGATGGAGGAGATGCTCTCCAGGCTGTTCCGGCGGCCGAGGCCTGCCGCAAAGGGGTTGGCAATGACGCCTGGGGACACCTGAGGAGAGGAGCAGGCTGAGGGCAGGGCCCCCCGGTCTCCAACGTCCCCTCCAAAGGTAGGCTGGAGCCCCAGCTGAGGACCTGCCAGCGACCCACACAGCCAAGGCGGCCTCTGGGGTGGGGAGGCCTGTGACCGCGCCGCTGGCCACGCAGGCTAGCCAAGGTCATGGATGCACATCATGGGCGTCGGGGCCATTCTGACACGTGGCGGGAGGCAGGGGAGGTCGACTGTGGACACTGAGCCGCGGGGTGCCTGGTGGCTGTTTCTGGAATCTGCAGTGCGAGCACCCAGAAAGGACTCTGAAATAAAGGCCACAATGCAGGAGAGACCCAGCGGCTCCGAGCAAGGGAGAGCCCGCTGCCTGGTGGCCGGGACCCGGTGGGCAGGGCGGGGGACAGAGGGCAAGAGCGTGTGGCCATGAACTGTGCCTTGACCACAGACTCGGAGGGTGAACACAGACGGAAACACAGAATGGCTCTCTCCAACCTCACGAGAGATGAGGGGGATAGCTTGGCCTTGACCGACAGCAGGAACCAGAGTGGGGGCGGCATGGGAGCCCCCCCAAATGAACGGCCCCACTGATGGGGGGCGGCTGTCGGTGTGGCCGAAACACAAACCCAGTGCAGCCGCCGTTCAGAAAGGCCAAGTGAGAGAATGAATGAGGGGAGGGAGCGGGGTAGCAGCCCCCCGGAAAGCAAGGACAGGAGGGGTCCCCTGCAGGGAAGAGGGAGCTCAAGGCTGGAAGCACGGAGCAGACACGGGGACGCTGTCACGACAAATGGTGCCGCTCACAAGGTGGGTACGACGACCGTGAGCTGTGGACAAAGACCCTAGAGATGTGGGCTCGGCAGGGACACGCAGGAGGCCCAACCAGCACTGGGATTCTGACAAAAGTAGAAGATATAGCGAGAGACACTAAGGACCCCACCTTCCCGACTTCTGGAATGCCCCAGAGAGGTGGGGCCCTCAGACCAGGGAGGACGGCAGACCACGGCGGGGCCGAGCAGGCAGCATGCGAGGCAAGGCCGCCGCCTGGTTCCTCTCGCCAGAGAAGGCCACGCGCACAGGGAAGGGCTGCCCCGTGGGGCAGGACATGAACGCATGCTTTTCCGCAGTTGGAGACACTCACGCGCCAGCCATGAGACGTCCCGAGGCCGTGAGCACACCCAGGGCCCAGGTCTTGGCTTCTAAATACCACCTTCCGCTAAAAGGAACCAGTGCTCCTTGGAGAAGCAGGACGCAGGGCTGGGCGGGAGAGCACGGGGCGAGCGCAGGGTGTCAGGTGCCAGGAAGGAGGCTGCTCACGGGACGCTGAGCCACGTTAGAAGGGCCGGCCGGAAGCCGGGTCCGGGGCACAAAACCAGCAGCCACAGCGACAAACCGCCACCCATGAAAGAACGCAGAGGCCGGAGAGGGGCAGTAACAGCAACGGGGGAGCCCCACCACGGGGAAGGAAGCCTCGCCCTAGCAGCGCAGAGCCAACGGATGAATGCGGAAGGAGCCACGAATAGAACATGGCTGTGGCCCACGCGCGGGACTGATGCAGCAAACAGCACGGTGCTAGCGCTGGCGGGTGGGGACGTGCCCAGGAATGGGACGAACACTCTCGAAGTACCCCCACAAAACACATACTACTTCCAAAGGGGAAAGAGCCACTTTGGGGTGGGGCAACCCAGGGACAGCCCTATGGAGGCCGTCGGCAACGGGCCGCACCGCCATCTGTGTGGCGGGTCAGCAGCCCTGGGACACTCTGCACGAGGTCAGGGTCGGGGACACTGGGGAGATGGGGCGGCCAGACGCCTGTGCACCCCTGGAGCGAGCCCTGTCCTATGAAGGACATCGTGGGTCAGCTGGAGAGTTGGAGAGCCGCGCACGGGGCCTCTGAGCGAGACATTCTATGGCCTGTCCTTGCCACTTTTTTCCAGGTTTAAAATTACTTCACGTATTTGCTTGTATTTTGCACAAAGAAATAATGGGGACACCTGGGTGGCTCAGTTAGAGGAACCTGCGATTCTTGATCTCGGGGTCATGAGTTCAAGCCCCATGTTGGCCATGGAGCCTACTTACAAAATAACAGTACGAACTCACAGCTTCTCTCTAGAAACATCCACAGCCCAGGCTCCAAGTGCTGCCCGGCCCGACTGGGCTCTCAGGGCCAGGGGTCCCTGGAAACGGCCGGCACCAGGGCAGGAAACAGCTGGATACCCGCTCACTCCAGAGAGCAAGGAAGCTGTCGAGTGACAGGTGTCCCACCGGGCAGACAGCCGCACACCCAACAAGGGCACAGCGTGGCCACAAACATCAACAACATACGGACCCGTGAATTCAGCAAGAAAAAAACACTCCAGCTGCCATCTCCGGAGATCTCCAAGACCCCAGCTTGTTCCTGAAAATGCGGACAAGATGAAGGGAAGGGAGCCTGGACGGCGTGGCTGGGGGGGCTCCTCCCTGCAGGCCGGTCTGCAGAAGGTGGGAGAGCGATGCACAGAGGACGGGCCGGAGCACCTCCCCCAGCGCGGGCAGTGAGGGAGGGCTGAAGGGGAAGGGGAGTGAGGACACGGCCCAAGCACCAGCTCTCTGGGGAAGCCAGTGGAAGATGCGCTTGGGCAAGTGTGAGCCGGAAGCCAGAAGGCTTAGATTTCTAAAGCCTCAGAGAAGCCATTCTTAAAAAGTAAAAGTGACAAAAACATTTGTATCCTATGAAACAAAAGGCTGATGCTCAGAAGGTGAAAGAGCACACGTCAGTTATGGCAGGACAGAGAGAGGAGTCCGAGCGCCCAGGCTGGCGGCCAGGGTGGGGGGCACGCAGGGTCACCCCAGGGCGCCTTCCTGCACAAACTCCCTAAAAGCCAAAGACGGGCTCCCAGGCTTGCTGGATGACGTGCTGGGAACCCCCAGACAGCCACCTGCGGGAGGAAGGCACACGTGACTCGGGGAGGGATCGCCAAGCACATCCAAGTGTGTGCACCCCCCCCGTAACTCAGTGGATGTTCGCACCCTTCGCCGCGCGGCTGTTTTTTTCTTTCTCTTCGAATAAAAGGCTTTAAAATCAGTAAACGTACTGATTGAAACACCTCTAAACGCACGGATGAAATAGATAAAAGGTAAAGGCTTCTCCGGACCACCCGGTCTAGCCGTAAGTCCTACGAGAAATTCCTCCCCGGAAACCACCAGGGTTCCCTTGAAGATGGAGGGAGATGTGGTCGTGGGCGTCTGGGCCGGAGCGAGGGGCGCGAGCGCAGGCTCCGTTCCCGTCGGCAGACGACACCCACCGAAGGACGAGCCCTCACTGGTAGTAAGTCACCAACCCAGAGACCCACCACGCACGGGCCGACCTGCGCTGACCACCCTGTCCCTCTGCAGGTGAGGAGTGTCAGTTACGCCCAGGGGCCCCAGGGACAGCAGTGGAGAAGGCGGGACAGCGTGGGGGCAGTGGGGGACAGCTGTCTGCTGAGGGGCTGCCGGGCCGGTCCGGAAGCTCCAGGCCCCTCCTGAGCAGAGGGGATGCCGAGGCTCAGAAGCCAGAGTCGCTCACTACGCGGGCCGGGCCGAGGGCCAGGCCTCTGGAGCCCAGTCCTGGTCCTGGCCGCCGGCCCTTGCTTTGGGGGGCCGGGCAGGACAGCTGGGCCCCCCACGTGCCCCACCGGGGCTTCTGCTCTGAGGTAGGGCCCGGGGAGCAAGCTGTCTGCTGAGGGGCTGCCGGCACGGGCTGGGGGGCCCGTGCGTGTCTGCAGATGCGGTCCTCAGGGGCCGCAGCCTCGCCGTGTGCCTGGCCCGGGGGCTGCCCCCCGCCCCACCCTGCAGGTGCCGCCCATCCGCCGGCTCCATCGTGCCCCGCTCTCGGGCACCGTCCCACCCGGGCACAGCCTGGCGCGGCCCGCAGCGCCCCACGCGCCGCCTCGCAGCGGCCTGGCCACACGCCCGGCCGGGCCGCGGGCCGCTGACGGGACAGGCACTGACCTCGGCGGGGACGGCGGTGCTGGAGTCAAAGCCGTCACACACGAGCACGGTGAGGGTGTCGCCGACGCCGCGGAGCATCCGCACGGCCTCGCCGTGTGTCAGGCCGAGCAGGCTCTGCTGGTTCACCTCCAGCAGCCGCAGCCCCACCCGCAGCCGGCCATCGCGCCCGGCCGCTCCCGTGGGGCTCACCTGCAGAGACCGGGGCCTGGAGCTTCCGGACCGGCCGGCATCCGGGCCCTCACCCCCCGAGAAACCCAGTGGGGCGGGTCTGGCCGAGGAGGGGCCTCACCTTGGAGATGAAGATGCCCTCGTCTGTGGGATCACAGGGGTTCCCCGCGTGGCCCTTGGTGCCTCCTCGAATGCTGATGCCCAGCCTCTCCCCGGGGGCCTTCTGGATACAGAGCTCCCGCATGCCCGGGGGCGGGGGGTCCCTCCGCACGAGCAAGACCAGCTCCAGGCAGGGCCGAAGCAGGGCACTGACTGCCTCCTGGTGCGTGGCCTCCCGAATGTCCTGCCCGTTCACTGCCAGGATGCGGTCCCCAACCCGAAGGCCGCTGCGTGCAGCCAGGCCCCGTGGGAGCACCTGTCAGGAGAGGAGGATGTCCCACGGGCTGGAGGCCCTGCTGCCCCATGCCCGGGCTGGGCCCTCCTAGCACGGAGACGCCTGTGGGGCCTGCTCTACCTTGGAGATGAACACGCCAGGCTCCTGGATACCAAATGGGTGGCTGGAGTGATCGGAGCCCCCAACGATGCTGAGCCCCAGAGGGCCCCCGGCTCTCGGCAGGCAGATCTCCTGGGGATACCGAGGGGCTGGCTGGAATGAACCTCTTGGGAGCAGCAAAGGGGCGCCCCTCCAGCCCAGGGGGTGTACGAGCCCCAGGTGGGGGCAGTCAGGCTATTAGGGATGGCGGGGGGGAGGCGTCCCCGACACATCAGGACACACAAGCACACGAAAGACCACATGCAGACGCGGCGACCTATGAAACAGACCCCTAGGGGCCTGGCACCACAACGGAGGACGTGCGAGCACCTGTTTTCCTACCTGGAAGAACTGACGCCCCATACCTGAAACTTTACGGGGGGCGTGGGATCTTACCTCCACTGGGTACGGCCCCTCCAAAGCAGCAGCCAGCAGGCTAGAGGCCAGCCTCAGCGGCCCAGAGTCCCCAGGGGTGGCAGTGACCACGGCGGTGGTGGCTGCAATGGGGGGTGGGGGGGAGTGTGGCAGAGGGCTGGGGGGAAGGAGCCCCCCGGCCTCCCGCTCCAGCAGTAGGGCGATGGTGGGGGAAGCGGCGGTCAGCAGGGAGACGGCGTGGTCGTGCCTGGCCTCAGTCATGTCCACCCCGTTGATCTGCAAGAGTGTGGCCAGTCAGGGTGCCCTGTGGGGTGAGCGGAGCGGATGGGGCAGTGAGCAGGCCCCGCTACCCCCACTCACCGAGAGGACACGGTCGCCAACCTGCAGAGTGCCCGCCCGCTGGGCGGCGCCCCCCTCCGCGATGCGGGAGATGAAGATGCCCTGCAGGGGGGGGGGCAGAGAGCCAGGGCCAGTGAGTCTAGTCCCTGTCCGGCCCCCCGGAAGCACGCCCCAGCCCCCCGCCGCACCCGCCTCACCCCATCGCCAGCCCGATAAGGCGTGGAGCCTTTCCCGCCGGCGATGCTGAAGCCCAGCCCCTTCTCGCTGCGCACAAGGCAGGCCACATGGCGCTGGCGGGGGGGCCCGGCGGGCTCCGGCGGGGGCAGGGGCAGGCGCAGGCCAGCTCCCCGCCGCTCCCGAGGGCTGTAGTCGTCCTCGGGCCGCAGAGGCGTGACGGTGACTGCATTCTCGGGCTCCACCATGCGCTCCCGCCACAGGCGCATCTGCACGGTGGTGCCGGCCCCCCGCAGCGCTTCCACAGCCTGGTGGTGCTCGGCGCTGTGCAGGGCCACGCCGTTCACCTGCGGAGCGGGACACCTGTCCGAACGGGGCCACGGCCACGCGAGGGCTCTGCGCATGCCGCCCGCCCCGCCCAGACGGGAGACAGGAGGAGCACGAGCCGCGGGCCTCCAGGCAGGCTAACCAGCCCCCAGACTGCGCGACCCCCGGGGGTGGGGGCGGGGCAGGACGCGAGCCAGGCTGACGGGAACACGGGGACGCCCTTCCTGCTGGTCCTCGCCTGGGTCCCCAGCCCTGCAATCCCCGCCATCTGTCCCTCATCGAAGCAGTCCACGACTGACGACGCCCAGGCTCGCTGGGCGTCTGACCCTGTGCCTCCACCCTGACGCGGCTCCATGAGGCTCCCTCCCCTCAGCTCTCCCTGCTGTCTGGGCCGCGGCGGCTCCCCCCTAGAAGCTGCGGTGCAGCCTCAGCCCTGTCTGGCCCGACAGCCTCTGTCCACGGCCCCCTCCAGGCCCCGCAGAAAGGGCCGGTGGCCCTCAGACTCCATCCTGGTGCATCAGTAATTAGCACAAGCACAGTCTCCCAGGAGCCCCCCGACACAGCTGCCGAGGCTCCAGGGCACGACTAACGCCCCCCCGCCCACCTTGCTGGAGGGCTGACCACCTCCCCAGGTGACCCTCTGCTCCCGACACAGCCAGGGCCGTGTGGAGCCCCAGACGCATCACTGACTCACCTCGAGGAGCTTGTCACCCACTCGGACGCCCGCCCGGGCTGCAGGGCCCTCCTCGGACACCCGAGAGATGAATATGCCCTGGAGAACGAGTGGGAGCTGAACAGAGAGAAAGGACAGAGGCCGTGGAGGGGCCCCCCTGTCCTGCTGGGGTAGCAACTGGGCAAGGCCTGGAAACGCCCTGCAAAGCCTGCAGAGACCCCAGGGCATGGGAAGAAGAGAACCGGGCCTGCGGCCAACTTGGGCTGCCTCACCGCTGCAAGTCCCACGTGCCGCGGAGCCCAAGGCCACAGGTCAAGCTCCTGGGACGATCTGCAACCCCAAACCCAATAGAGGCAATACGGGAGAGAAGGCAGAGTGCCAAGGAGAACTCTGGCACCCCCCACCGGCTCTAACTAAGCCGCCCGGGTCGGTCCTGGGCCAGCAGTCGCGGCCAGTCACCTGGGGGGGCAGGGAGCCCTGAGCCTGAGCACGTGCCCAGAACACAGTGGGCTGTGAGGTCCAAAGGGGCGTGGCACGGCAACCCTCAAAACCACAGAAGCCTCTTGGAGAAAAGGCGGGATGCGGGGGAGAGGGGTCCCCGAGGCGGCCGCAGCTCCTCACCTCGTCGTCCCCCTTATAGGGCGTGGAGCCCTTACCACCAGCGATGCTGATACCCAGGCCCCCCGTCTGCCGCACGATGGTGAGCGTCAGCTGGAAACAGAACAGACCCTCGCTGTCTGGGGGCTGCCTGTGGGCCTGGCAGGGCACGGGGAGGGCCTGGTCCCGTCCGGCGGCCTGGGCGGCCCCAGGCAGCACAGAGGGGCTGCACAGGGCAGGGCACACCTGCATGGAGGCCCGAGGCCCTGCCCCACCTGCAGATGCCGTCTCAACACCCCCGTCAAGACTGGCTGCCTCCCCCAGGCCCCAACTCCACGTCCGTCCGTCTGTGTCAAAGGGCCGGGAGGCCCCATCCCTGAGGAGGGGAGCAGAAGCTCTTATGGGGCAGGGGTCTGGCGAGCGGGGCGGGGGCAGGAGGCGCGAGAGCCCGCAGCCCAGGAAGCAAGGCCAGCAGCCCGGGACCCAGAGCACGAAGCAGAGAGCGAGTACAGACCTCTTCCTCCTCAATGCGTGCGGGCTCTATCAGCAGGTTATTGGCCTGGTCAAACGACACCCCCTGTTAGGACGGGACCAGCGAGGGCATGCAGGTGAGCCGCCGCCCGCCACCGCCTCACCCAGCCCCGCCAAGAGCAGAAAGGACAGGAACCACCACACCAAGCTCCCGCAGCCTGAGCACCAGCCCCTCCCGTCCAGTCTGGAAGTGTGGCCACACGGGGCAGCCTCAGCTGGTCGGGGGGCACCCCACAGCGGGCTGAGGCCGAGTCTGGCTGTCCTGGGCCCCTCAGCTGCCACAGCATCACGCCCGTGCTCAGGACAAAACCTCGACGTCAGATACACGTGGAGCGAGATGTCCCCAGGGAGCAGGCGGGACCTCTCGTGGGCCCCTGACGCCCACCTGACGGCCAGGGACAGGAGTCGCGTGAGGGTCCACAGTGGGCCCGAAGGCCAGCTCTGAGGAGGACCCGAGGAAGGAAGAGTCCAGGCAGTGATGCAGCCGCCAGACCCCGGGGCCCCAGTCTGAACCCAACCCAGGAGGACCCTGGAGTCAGCAGCCCTTGGGGGTGCCCTCCAACCCCCAGCCCCCGGCAGCCAGACCCGGGACATGGGCCCAGAGCCGCTGGGCGAGCCGCCGGAGGCCCCAGCACGGGCCGCGGCCTGACGAGGAGGGGCCAGGGCAGCCCGGCTCGAGCGGGTGTGTGAACAGAAACCCACCTTGATGGAGGGTGCGGACACCAGAGCCTCCTCCTTCTCCTCCTCAGCCACTGCCGCCTCCTCCTCGTCCTCCTCGGCCTCCTCCTCGTCCTCCTCGGCCTCCTCCTCCTCGGCCCGAGGAGCCCAGGGCGCGTGGGGGCCGTTGTGCCAGGCCGCGGGCCCCACGGGGCCCTCCCCGTCCGGCGGCGTTCCCTGCAGCAAAGCCACAACCGCCTCGGGCTGCGGCAGCTTGGAAATCTTGAAGTGCTTCTTATAGTGAGGGGTGTCCTTGCGAATGAGACGCTGTCGCCCGCCGGGCAGGGGCCAGGGTGCCGCGAGCTGCCCCTCCTCGCTCTCGCCGTCCTCCCCAGGGGGCAGCAGCAGCGTGTCCTCCGCGAAGCGCACCGTGGGCTGCGGGAAGCCGGGCGTGAGCACCGCGGCAGGGCCTGCCCCGCCCCCAAGGGGCCCGGCGCCCCAGGGGCGCCCGACACCGTGCTCGGGGCCCGGGAAGAGCCCGCAAGGGAACGTGTGGGGACGCACACGCTGGCAGAGGCCCAGCTGAGCTCCGGAGGGGAGAGCCCGCCCGGGAGGCCCAGCCGCATGCTGACTGGTCCTGCCCACACGTCTGCTCAGCCTCTGGCGCGAGCCTCACCTCCTCGTAAGTCTCCTCCGCAGCCTCCTCCTGGGTGTTGGCGGCGGCTTCCTGCTGGCTCAGCCCCTGTGTTTCGGCCAGCGGCCCCTCGGGTTCACCCTGGGAGGCTGTACCCGCGGACGGCTGCGAGTCCTCACTCAGGCCAGACCCGGTGCTCAGCCTCTTGTCCTGCGGCCGGGTGGGCAGGGGGTCAGTCTGCAGCGCCCCGGGCGGGCTCACCCCTGCACAGGTGGGGGCGGTCTGTCCCAGCCTCAACAGAGGCCGTGCAGAACCACAGTTCCGTGGCGCGGCCCCTCAAAGATCTTCCCCACACAACTGAAGAACAAGAACCAGACGAGCTCCCAGGAGAACAGCAGCCTGAGAAAGCCCCACGGCCCTGACGGGAGCACAGCTCTGCAAATGCAGCTTCGCAGGGTGGGGGGCCTGCCTTGCGTCTCCCCACAGGGGTCACCCTCAGGATCCCGAAGCTTCCCCTAGCCCTGAGGCTGCAGGCCTCTAAAGGAGCAGGACTGGGTTTGCACGCTCTGGTCCCAGCTCCCTACGCCGAAGACGATCCTGCCCCCACCACCCGCATGCGGACCCACGGGCCTCGATCTCCATCGCCTATGTCACCGGGAACGCAGCCGCGGCCGGCTCCCCCGCGCCCCTGCCCCGCACGCCCACGCCACACGCTCTCCCGCGGCCACCCCACAGCCCTTCGTGACACGGCCCTGCCCTGTGGAGAGCACAGCACGCTTGGCCCTGGACCCCTCCCCGCCTCCCCCCGGCCAGCCCGGGCCCCCAGAGCCCCACAGCCAGGATGACAAGACGCCCAGGGCTCCCGAGAGGTGCAAGCCTGCCGTGCGGGTTCCCACAGGCACCTCCTCCAGGGGTGAGGGCGGCCTGGACTCCGGCCGGCGGGCGTGGGCTTCGCCTCGGCGCTCCTCGACACCCCTCTTCATCACCTTCAGCTCGCTGGGGTGAGGCGTGGCCCGACGCTGCAGGCCCTGCAACATGCACGAGGGTGCAGGGTGGGGCAGGGCAGGGCAGGGGTCAGGGGAGGGCAGGGAGGAGGCAGCCCACCCAGGCAGCCCCCCGCCATACCCGCTTCTCAGCAGCAGCCCCGTCAGCATCATCGCCGCACGTGGGGACCTCCAGAAACTGGATGACGCTCACGCGGCTGGGCGGGGCCTCGCTCCAGCTCTCCGAAGGGCTGCCCTGCTGCCCTGGGGCCTCTAAGGAAACCGAAGGTCGGCGGGCCTGTCTGAGGCCGCACCCAGCCCGGCCCGCAGCCGCCGGTCGCGGACCTACCGAGGCTGGGCGGAGGTTGCTGCGGCAACAGGTAGCAGGTGAGCACCTTCTCGCCGGTCTGAGCGTCGTCCTCGGTCTGGAACCGGAGCATCGGCTGTGCCTGGTTCTCAGCCAGCCATAGGGCCTTGAGGTTGAGGTGGGTGAGCGCAAACGGCAGACTCTGCAGCCTGGCGGCCGGTGGGCACGGTCAGCTCAGCGGCGGCCGGTGGGCACGGTCCGCTCAGCGGGGGCCGGGCCGGGCGGCTGGGCACTCACCGGTTCCCGGCCACGTCCAGCACATGTAACTCAGCCGTGTGGGCGAGCTCCGGCGGCAGGGCGGCCAGGCGGTTGTCCCGCAAGGAGAGGACGCTGAGCGCCACGCAGCCTCCAATCTCCGGTGGCAGCACCTCTAGACGGTTCCGGTCTGCGTTGAGGTTGGTCAGCTTGGTCAGCTTCCCCAGAGAGCGGGGCAGAGCCTGGCCAGGAAGAGGGAGGGCCAGGGGTTGGCAGAAATCCGCTAGGGTTTGGAAGGAGAGGGGCACCCCTCAGGGCAGTCTCCAGCGCCCATGGGCATCGCCCCCGCCAACTGCTTCCTGCCAACATCTCTCCATCCAAGCAGACAGCCAGGCCCCACCACACAGCGGCCCCCCATCCTCGCTCCCCCGGGCCCGCCAGGCCGGGCCGTACCGTCAGCAGGTTCTCCGTGAGGATTAGCTCAGAGAGGTTCTCACAGTCGCCGATGGCCTCGGTCACCTCACAGAGCCGGTTCTGGTCCACCTTCAGGATGGACAGCTGCTTCAGCTGACCTGGGGTCGGGGAGACGTGGCGACAGGGCCGAGTGGGGTGGAGGGCCCGGCTGCCCACGCAGCACCCAGCTCCGAGAAGCCCCGCCCAAGCCCAGGGCAGCACTCCTCCCCGCCGCCTGCCCCGTCCTCCCCAGCCCCAGAGGGGACAGCTCTGCACACCCGCGTGCCCTGCCCCGTTCGCCGTCCACACCCTGCCACCACGAGACGCCTCGGCTCCTCAGGTGCAGCACCCAGTCACCCCTCACCCCAGCGTCCTTTCCCCTTCTCGGGGGCATCTCTCAGGGCCCAGATAGAGTCAGGGCCCTCCCCCAGGGCCCCCCTCTAGGCCGGGGTTCACCGCCAGCCACGCCCCTCCCAGCGCCCAGGCTGGGCCTGACCGATGCCATCAGGAAGCCGCTGCAGCAAGTTCTGGGACAGCAGCAGGTCGGTGAGCAGCAGGAGCCCGCCGAGCTCCGCGGGCAGCTCCTCCAGCCGGTTTTCCGACACGTCCAGGCATACCAAACGTCGCAGGTTCCCCAGCTCCTGAGGGTGGGCACAGAGGGTCAGGGGACGGCCGGGTGCCAGCCAAGGGCTGCCACGCCCTCACTCACCGGGGGCAGTGCTGACAACTGGTTCCGGTCCAACCACAGCTCACGGAGGTTGGGCAGCGCCCCGAGGGTATCAGGCTGCAGCAACAGATGGGGACAGAGCGGCAGGCTCAGAGGAACAGCCCGAGGTTCACCTGCCCCCCTGGCCCACGACGGCCCCGCCTTCTCCATACCAGTACTTCCAGCTCGTTGCCTCCCAGATCCAGCTGTTCCAGCTTGACCAGGAAGGACAGAGACCTACAGAACAAACAGCAGGTTCTGCTGTGGTCGCGTGGCCCAAGGCCCCCTAGGCCCGCGGCTCAAGCAAGTGCTGGAGAAAGACCCGCGCCCACTCACGCAGGCAAGGACTTGAGCAGGTTCTCCCGGAGCTCTAGGGTCACCAGGTTGGCGAGGCTGAAAGAGAGATCAGGGTGGGGAGTGATGGAAGCAGGGACAGTGGGGAGAGAGGGAGAAGTGGGGCTGAGCCGAGTACCCCTGCCCTGGAGGGCACGCACTTGCCCACATCCCCGGGCAGCGCCTGCAGGGACACGTCATTCAGCGCCAGATGGGCCAGGCTGCGCAGCTGAGTGAAGCCTTCGGGGAGCCTGCGCCAGAGAAAGAGGGACCTCAGGTGTCCAGAACAGGGCTGTGGAAGCCCCCACGCCCGCTACTGCCCCCCACCACGGCCACCACCCACCTAGACAAGGGGTTCCCACTGAAGTCTGCGATCTCCAGAGCCTTGCAGAACTTGATGCTCTCCGGGATCTCGGGGATGTCTGTGACAGGAGAGGGGTCACCGTGGAGACACACCCAGAGTCCCCAAAAGCTCAAAGCCCTTCCTGCCACCCGTAAGCTCCACCCCAGCCCTGCGCTGGGCTCCGCACCGTTCCGGGACACGTCCAGCTCCACCAGCTGCATAAAATTGGCCACCTCGGGGGGCAACCGCTGAATCTCGTTGTCACTCAGGCCCAGCTTGCGCAGGTTCAGCAGCCGAAAGAAGGGCTGTGGGCAGGGAGTGGGGTCAGGGGATGACAGACCCTGTAAGAGAGAGCCCCTCCAGAGCAGACACGAATTCACAAGTCACAGACCCCGTGGGCCTCTGCCTGCTCCAGGCCACGCAGGAACCCAGGGTCCTGCCTCATCACCCCCGTCGGCAGCAAAAAAAAAGGAGAGACCATCGTGTACCCACACCTGGCTGCACTTCTAACTTCCTAACTTCTGCCATCTGGTGCCTTGACATCACCTCAGACGCCTTCCCTGCCGCCATCTTCCCATAGGACGGACCTCACATGCCCAAAAGTCATCTGCTCCGAGCTGGGCGGTTCTCCGTTCCTTTCCCTGGGTGCTCCCGCAAGACTCCACTCGCCACCTGCAGCACCTCTTCTACCCACCCAGGAAGGGAGCCTGCCAGGGCCCACAGTGCTTTCTGCCACGGCACCCAACCACCCCGGCCCAAGTCTGCGGCAAGAACTTGACAGCTAGCTACAAAAAACCGCAAAAAACTCGACAAAAGCAGTGAAGCCCCACAAGCACAAGCAGCTCTGAAGGCTCCTGGAAACGGCGGGGGACAGAGCCCTCCCATCCAAGCCCAGGACGGGGGGCGGCACGCAGCCCCCAAGCCCTGGGCCGCTCGGCACCCTGTCTCCGGAAAGGAAATCCTTTTATGAGCTGCCTTCTTCACCTCTTCTCCGGAGCGGCCTTAGCAGGAAAGCAGCGGGCCAGGAGGCGCGACCGCAGGGAGAGCTGGAGAGCCTGCAGCCCTCAGAGCTACCAGGGCCAAGGACCTCTCCGAGGGCTCGCCCGCCCACCTCAGCCCGCGGAGCGGAGCAGGCCGAGGCGAGGGCCGGGCTCCCCGCCTCCGGAGCAGCCCAGCAGGTGGGCGTCCACCTGCCAGACCAGGCTCCCCTCGCCCTGCGTCCACCCCGGCCCACCTACCACGGCCGCGGCTCTCGCCCCACCGCAGCCCTCCTGGGCTGCGCCCGGCCCGCCACTCCCAGCGCGCACCTGATGAGCACCGCCACCTGGCGCCGGCACCCGAGATCGCTGGGGAGGGTGGGGCCGGCCGAGCCCGCCGCCCGCCGCCCGCCGCCCGGCGCCCAGGCGCGGACGGCCGCTCACCTTGGGCAGCTCGCGCAGCTGGTTGGCGTCGAGGAGCAGCTCCTCCAGGCTGCGGCTGTAGCGGTAGATCTCCTCGGGCACGGCCTGCAGCGAGCAGTGCCGCTTGTCCACCGACTCCACGTGCCGGTTGCAGCGCCACAGCGGGATGCACTTGAGCATGGTGCGGGCGGGCGGGCGGGCGGGCGCG
>NW_023270415.1:81818457-81845164 GCF_011800145.1 Mirounga leonina
GGAGGGGCGGGGCGGCGGCGGCGGCGGCGGCGGCGCAGGGCCCGGGCCGCGCTCGGAACGCTCGGCCCGCGGCGGCCGGAGGCGGGGGTGAGGGTGTGCGTGGGGGGGGCGGAGAGGTGGGGGCCGGGGGCAGGGGTGGGCGCGCGGCCCGGCGGGCGCTCAGGCTCTGGGGAGGCGGCGGCCCCGCATCCCGGCCAGCCCGCTCGTCCGCCGCTGTGCCGCAGCCGGAACAGCCGCCGCTGCCCGCCGGACTGCCCCGCCGACAACCGCCGGCCGCCGCGCAGCCCGCCGGGAAGCCGAGGCCCGCCCTCGCCGCCCATCGCGGCCGGGAACTGCAACCCCCACAAGGCCCCGCGGTGCCGGCGCCTCCGAGAACCCGTAGCGGCCCCGCGCACAGCCTGCCGGGAAGCTCCGCTCCGTCCGCGGGCGCAAAGCACGGCGGGACGTGAGGTCCGCCTAAGAACCGGGCTCCCGCGGGCTGTCCAGAGGCTTCCTGGGGCCCCTCCGCCTCGGCCCCCTCCCTAGGGTCGGCCCCGCGACCCCCACCGCGGCCGGCCAGCCGCCCCCCAACCCGCTTCATCTACAGGCTTCTCCCAGCACTCGGCGGGAACAGGGGATACCGGGGACGGGTGGGGTGGGGTGGGTTGCCCCCCGCCCTCCCCCGGCGGCAGGGGAGCCCCTGCGCCCTCTGCGGCCGGCCCTCCCGCCTCGCCCCGGCCCCCGGGAGCCCAGAAGCACAGGACCACTGCCACACAGGGATGTCGAGGGCCAACGGCATCTGCACCTTTATCCCCCCGCGGGCGGCTGGGCCTGAGACCCCAACACATCACTAGAAAACCCAGAGGAAACAAGGAGCAAGTGCAAGTCCAGGCAACCGGGCCAAGGTCACGCAGAAAGGTCACTGTTATCAAAACGCTCCTGGTCATACACTTCAGCCACCACCTTGCGGCCAGCAAACCAGCGCCCATTGAGGGCCTGGATAGCCTTGTGAGTCTCGGAGGCTATGGAAAACTCCACAAAAATCTTGACGATAATCTCCGCATCCTCCTCCTCGCCCTGCTTCTCCTGGTAGATGATGACGCGGTTGACAGCACCAAACTTGCCACACTCCTCGGTCACCTCCCCCTCCAGGTCGTCGTCGATGTCCTTGGGGTCCACCATGTTGCGCAGAACCATCACTGTGGACTGTGTGGGGGAGGGGACGGCTGAGTTATGGCTGGCTGGACCACTCCCCTCCCCCCCGGCCGCCCCACTGGCCCCGGCGGCGCACCTCCTGCTTGCGGAGCAGCTTCTGCATCACCATGTGGCGGGCGCTGCTGCCCGAGATGCTCATGTGCTCCTGCTCACTCAGCATCTCTGGCCGCTCTGACTCGGGAAACAGCTCCTCCTCTTCCTTCTCCTTCTTGGGCTCCAGGAGACCCAGCGTTGGAGGGCTGGCCAGGATGGGGTTTACCACTCCCACAGAGGGGATGGTGACCGGAATGGGAGGCCGGGCTGGGGTCACACCTGCAGCAAACCCACCAGGTCCAGCAGTCACACTCCCCCCATCTCTGCCCTTCCCAGGAAGGTGCCCCAGCACCACTCAGCCGTGACTGAGCAATGTCTTACCTGGGGCGCAGAGGGCCATGCCCAGAGGACTGGCAGGGGAAGGAGGGAAGGCCTGACCCACCCAGGCTCACCTGTGATGACTCCCGGGGCCTGGGCAGCCATGACAGCCTGGGGCAAAGCCCCCAGAGGCTGGGCCAGAGTCAGTGCAGGGGACACCAGTCCAGGCGTGGCCAGGGTACCCAGCACCGCTGCTCCAGCCACTGCTTCCTGCAACCCAGAAGGCCACCACACTCAGTCCCCAGTCTGGCTGCCTCCGCTCAAGACCACACAAAGAGCCAACCCCCAGAGGATGAGGGAGGGAGGAGCTGTCCCCACCAAGTGAACTATGCGACCGGACCCGCCCTCACCTGAGCTGTGATCTTGGCTGTGGCCGCAGCTGCAGCCACAGCAGCAGCAGGTGGGAGGCCCCCAGGTGTGGCAGGTGTAAGCAGGGGCATCGGGGGGGTGACAGCCTTGCCCACTCGCAAGTACTGGCCACCCAGATCAAAGAGGTTCATGGAAGACACGGCATCCTGGGACGACTGGGCCTTCTCATACTCTGCAGGGCAGGAACAGCAGTGAGGGTCAGCCACCGTGCCAGGTGGGCCCTGCCCTCACCACAGTCTCTCCGAACTCACCAATGAAACCATAACCTTTGTGCTTGCCAGTTGTAGGGTCCCGGGCGAGCGTGCAAGATTTGATCTTGCCAAAGGCCTCAAATACACTCTTGATGTCATCATCTGAAAGGTCCTGGTGCACAGAAGCCACATAGATGCGGTTGAAAGCTCGTGCCTCCTCAGCCAGCTGGTCTATGATAGGCTGGGCCTGCCCTATGTTGCTGGGTCTGCCCACCTGGGAGAGAGGCAGGGCACAAAGCCCCCAGTCAGCACAGGCCTGGCCACGTCAGCCTTCAGGCTTCTGGACAGGCTGCTCTGCCTCACCCGGCTGACTGAACAGAGCACACTGATGTGCCAGCCCTGAGGCCCACCTCCTTGGCCCTCACCTTAATGTTCCTGCCTCCCAGCATCACCGAGTTCATCTGCTCCAAGGCGAGCTGTGCGGCTTCTGGGACCTCATACTCCACAAAGGCAAAGCCCTGGGTGCAGGAACGTGCCGTGAGGCCAACAGAGCCCAAGGTGGGGAGGGTGGGGGATGGGGAGGGGCAGACTAAAGCCCACCTTGTGCTTCATGGTGACAGAGTCCCAGGACATGTCAATGCTCTTGATGGGTCCAAAGGGAGCAAAAGCCTGGCGAATGGTGTCCTCCCCAAGCTCATAGTAGATGGAACCCACGTAGACCCGGCACATGATGGCCAGTGCCCGTTGCCGCTGAGCTGCCATCTGGAGCAGGACACAAGGGGAGAGAGAGCCACTGGCTTGTGAGGGGGTGGCAAGAGGCTGAGCAGCCCACTCCCCTCCTGGCCCACCTACCCAGCTCCGCTGTGGGGAGGGCTCCCCATGCGGCAGCACGGTGCAGGCTCCGCTCCTGTAGTCAGGGTAGCAGGGGTCAACAGGACCCTACCCCCAGGAAGGAAGGCCAGGCCCAAAGGCAGGACATGGACGCACCCCGGCCCATCCAGGTCCTGGGCAGACTGGCAGCAAAGCTGACAGGCGGTCGGGAGGCAGGGCTGCACGCCCTCCCACCCTGCCCACCTTCCAGTCTGGGGGCCAGGTACCCCAAGCTGGGCTGGAAGATCCTCCTAGGGTCCTGGTCAAGTGCTCCGACGGAAGAGGGAAGGGGAAGCCATCCAAGCTGGAGGGACCCACTAGTGTGGAGGCAAGAGAGGGGGCAGAAGACAGGGCAGCTACTGCCCAGAAGAGAGCCCAGGGGAGGAGGTCAGGAGCCCAGATGGGGGCTCCCTGGAGAGAGAACAAAGAGCAGCTGCTCATGCAGGGCCAACTCAGGTAGGGGCTTAGCATTTTGCAAGCCCCCCAGTGTGTTGAACACCTGACAAAAAAGGGCTGGCTGGAGCTCACATCTGCAGCCACAAGACCCAGCCCCCAGGAACATCAGAAGGTGGCAGAGCTGCCAAAAAGAGAAGCCCCAGGGCTCCTTGGAGCAGGGAGATAACACGCCCAGCAGGCCCAGAGCTCTGCTTGGGCAAACACTGCCCCTGCACTGGGGCCAGCTTGGGCCAAGGGACCTCTCCACACCCTCAGGGATGGGCTTCCCACCCCTGCCACCTCTACACGATGTGCTAGGCAGGGGGGTTCCCACAGCCACACGCAGTGGGCCACCAGGAGGAGCTGAGCCCCGGGGAAGACACCATAGGCCCAGGACAGGCAAAGACAGGGCCCTGGCTCTAGCTTCTCCATGAACCGGGGCTCCCCTCACCCTCAAAGGGCTCCCATAACCGGAGACCAGTTTCCCTCTTTAGACACCAGCTGGCCTAGTGTATAGACCAGGCCTTCCCCTCCCTCAGAGAGGAACCTAAAAATAAGGTCCACATATCCCCCAAACTAGGAATCCTCCCCCCCAAATGGGACTGCCCTCCTCAAACTGGGCTCCCGACAAGTAGGCCTCAGGCCCCTGCTGAGACCAAGGACCACCAAAGGTGGAACTATGTCCCCTCTTGCACCAGGCACCCCAACATGAAACCATCTACCCCTCGGGTCAAAATTCCCCAAGATAGAGGAGTACGTCTCCTCTTCAGTGTGGGCTTCCCAACAGGTGGGCCAAGAGCCCTCTCCCTTACATCTCCCCACAGACAGCGGCTTTCCAGAGAGAACACTGGGTCTGTCTGGCCCTCAAAAACGGGGCCACATCTCCCCCGTTAGAGCAGCACACTCCGGGATGACCCCCAGGAAAGAGCCACGTTTCCCCCTCAGACTTCCTGGAGCGGGGCCTGGCCTCCTCCTCAGCTTGCCTCTGGGGGATGGAGGAGCATCTCCTTCCCAGACTCCTCCGCCCACGGCAGCCAAGGTCTCAGCTACCGCCTCTGCCTCCTCCCTGGCCCACTCTGGGCTCAGCCCAGCCCCTGCCTGCATGGCCCCTACACCTTGCTGACAGCCAGGCCCAGAGGACCAAGTCCTTGCCCTTCCCTCTGCTGCTTGCTTGGGACCCCCCAGCCCCCCACCCCATCCATCCATCCTCCCTCCAGGGTCTGATGGGGCCGTGAGTTAGGACTCTTCTCTCCTCGGGGGCCTGACCCCGACCCAGGAGCCCAGGCAGCCTGGAGACTGGCAGAGCTGGAGGCCCAGGCGCTGTGCCTTGTGCGTGAGGGCGACATGGGTGCAGGTGGGCCTGGCGTGGGCAGCTACCCTCCTGGCCTGCTGCCCTCTGCAGTTACCTGGCCGGTTAGTTTTAAGGCGGGACCTCAGAGCAGATGGAGGCCTCCCCAGGGGCGGTCCCGGGTGGGTGCCCGCCCACACCACTGGCCCCGCCACGCCTGGCGCTCTGCTGCGCTCGTCCCGAGCTGGCGGGCAGGGCCGGCTAGGGGAGCAAGGTCCCCAGCACGCGGGCTGCACTGCCCCCCTCTAGCCCTGACTAAGGACATGAGCCCCGGAAGAAGTGAGCATTTCTATTGACCGATTGCAAAGGTGAGAGAGGATCTCCAAAGCCCATTGTCACTGCTGCCATCTGAAAGACAGTAAAGACAGAGTTCAGTCTGTTGGAGCCGAGCAGTCTCCCGCTCTCGTCACACCTCACTCAGACAGCGGCAAGGCCCGGAGTCCCCGCCCTGCCAGGGAGGTCCGCCTGCCTTCCCAAACTGCCAGCCAACTGGCCAGCCGCCGGCACCTGCCCAGGGGGGCCTCAGAGCCCCAGGTGCCCCGCCCCACAGCCTGGCCGGCGGGGCAGAAGGAAGGGAGGGGGAGGAGGGAAGGAAGGGGAGGAGGAGAAGGAGCAGAAGGAGGAGGAGGAGGAGGAGGAGGAGGGTGCAGATGGAGCACAGTGAAGAGCCAGGGCATCCCCTGAGGGCTGGGCAGGGGGCGGGGGGCTCGAGGCCCAGGCACCTGTCAGCCTCGCCCTGGCCTCTTCCCCACAGCCATTGCTGCTTCTGGCCACAGGGCTAGAGCAGGGTGCCGCTGGAGGCGCCCCCAGCCTGTCCTCTCTGTCCTGGACCCCAGTTCAGGTGGTGTGGACTCACTGCAGGGGTCGGGGCCTGACGGCTCTTATCCGAGGCCGTGGGGATAGGGAGGAACGCCCCTACATGCTGCACCACCACATGGGTGCAGAGGCGACCTGAGGCGACAATTTCAAGTCCAAGAGGAGGAGCCAACTCAGGGTGCGGGCACAGCTACAGCGAAAGGGCGGGGAGGGGGCCATGGGCACTCAGCAGCTGGGTAAGGCTGGGCCACTCCTGCCTCACGGAGGAACCTGGGCGTCCCAAGAATGAGTCCTTGAGAAACAGAACCACAACACCTTGTGGGGATGGCCAAAGGCACAGGAGGAGGAAGAGAAGGAAGAGGAGGTGGAGGTGGCGGGGAGGGGCAGCGGAGGCTCCCCGGCCCAGGCGGGTGGGGCGGCCTCCAGCAGAGCCAGCGCCAGGCCAGAGGGTGGGGCCCTGGCGGCTCACCTGCAGGTTGGTGAGCTGCTGCTGCTGGTGCGCGATGGTCTGCTTCACCAGCACGCTCTTGATGCTCTGCTCCATGGCGTACTTCTTGGCCTGCGGGAGAAGGCGGTGAGGAGCACTGGGGGGCCCGGTCTGTGGGGAGATGCGCCTTCCTCCGCCGACTGCCCCCCCTCCATGCCCACAATTCCCCAGGAGGTACACTCTCACCTTCTGGAGGGCCTCTTGCTGCTCGGGCGTCAGAGGAGGCAGTCCCAGCTTCGCGGCTGTGCTCTGCCCGTTCTCCATCTTGATGGAGTCTGTCCCCTGGTGGTGGTGAGCAGGGAAGTCATTAAGAACAAGCTCAAGACCTCCCTCATATGGCCCCAGGAACCCCACCCCACCCATCTCCCCCTACAACTGCACAAGGCCTCCAGCCCAGCCCATTCCTAGGGACAGGCAGGTCTGCCCTTCTGCCATCCCTGTGGCTGTCCCTAGGCCTGTCTCTCTCAAGACCCATGCCACTGAGGAAGGCAGGTACCTTGGGGGCCTTGGGACAACCCAGAGCAGCTGCAGGGCCCAGGCCACAATGGCCTCCTCAGGAGCTATGAAGACAGGCAGCAAGTAGTAGAAGGGGCCCAGCTCTTGTAGCAAACCTGACCCCAGAACCTCAGTCCCCTGCCATGCAAGAGAGCTGGCCCTGGCCATCCTTTATAAGGAAAAGGGGCCATGGTTCGTTCTCTGGATGTGCAGGGACTCCTCATTCCCGGACTACCTGGCGTCCACCCCTGCCCCCACACCTTCCCGCAGCCCCAGCCAGGGTCACAGACTCCGCATCCCTGCTTGGGCGGAGTTCCAGGGATCAGTAAGGGAAAGGACCTCCCTCCCAGCACACCTCCATGCAGCGCCCCATCCCCCATCTCTGCACACTCTTGAGAACCTGGAGCTGCTCTCCCAGGCCACAACAGCCCAGAGGAGGGCTCCACCCAACCTCCACCAAACTCCTCCCTGGGCTGTGCTTAGCCCCCTGGGAAGAGAAGCCAGGAGCAGACAAGCCACAGAGGAAAAGTGGACCTGCCAGCACCCTACCCAGGCGAGCATGGGGACCAGAAGATATTCTGGGGGATGGGGATAAAGCAGGCACAGCCCGCTGCAGACAAATCCAATGTAACTAGGATTAAGTTTACATTCCTTCTGTCAAAATTCATTTGTAAGCTGTTTGCAGGGTAAAGAATACAGCCATGCGAGCAAAAAGAAAAACACAGCCACAGGACCAAAGAGTGTGTGTCTCAGGGATCAGATCACACCTGCCTGCCCACGAGTTCAGAGGGCCTGGGGCTACCCAGCAACTGCAAGGACAGACCACCGCCAGCCCCCTCCAGAGGGGATGTTCTGCAACTCCCAGCACACAGCCTTAGGAGGGACGGCGGAGGAGGCAGATCCCCAATGCAGATGTGATGAGCAAGGACAGAGGCACGAAGGAGGCAGGAAGGGGCCAGCTGACCCAAACCCCAAGAACCACCATCCTGACGAGCCCAAGTACTGGGTTTCCTGCACAGGGTCAAAGGGCAGAAGGTGCCTGGAGGCCCCGACTCTGGTGACCCAGTCTGGCCCCTGAAGCTTGTCCTCTCCGCCCTCCCAGCTGGCCCCAAGCCCGGTTCTCTTTAGTGGGACAGAGGCCCTGAGAACCAGGGGCTCTGACTCTAGAGCAGGCTGTCACCATGGTAATCAATGCCAACCCCCTTCCAGCCCCTTAGAAACTTTTCAATCTCTTCTTTGTCTTGGTAAACAAAAGGCCCTTCTCCCATCAACCAGAGCAGGGGAGGGCTGGCTAGAGGGACGCCCTGGCCCCTTTGCCCATCTGCTTCAGCCCCCACAACTTCCCAGGATCCAGGATGCATACCATGGCCAGCCCTCCCCTGAGTGTGCTGGGGGGGCCACAGGAGGGCCCAGCTCCAACAGGCCCCCAGGCCACCTTGTTGAGCCCCCACTGGAACCGAATGGAGGCAGACGCTGCCATGGAAAAGCACAAAGAACCTTATTACCCAGCAACAAGGCCTGGCTCCACCTCCTATAGGACAAGCTCCCAAGGGTGAAACAACCAGAGCAGGACAAGATCTGCCCATGCCCCCTCTGAAGCCTGGCCCAAGTCCCACGCAGACCCCGTGCTCTGACTTGCACGTTATTCTGCTTTGTTGTTTTATTTAAATTCGAGATTTCAAATGAAAATCTGTGTTTCTGGCTCTTAATACCCATCACATTCTGAAACAGCATGGCTGCCATCTTGTAGGACACGGACGACTAACAACTTACATGGCTCAGGTTCAGCCCCACCTGACCACCGTCACTATCTGCCCAAAGTCTGAAGACACACGAGGCTGCGAGCCACCACAGAAGCAGGTGGGCGCTACAGGGAGAGGCGGGAGCCGGGCCGGAGGCTGGGCGGTAAGGGAGCAAGACGGGCACTCCACCCAGAAGGCAGAGAAGAGTCCCTAGGGCTCCTCCCACCCCACCCGCATCTCTCTGGGCCCAGGGACACGCAGGCGGGCGGGCAGGCAGGCAGGCAGACAGGTGGGCGGGCGGGCCTGAGGGAAAGGATGCTTAAGGTCAGTACCTGTGGAGGTTTCCATTTGTCTCCCGCTGCCACCACTGCCGCCGCCGCCGGCTCGGACCCCCCTCCTTGCTGGCCATTGACCTGCTGCAGGCAGGAAGGAGATGTTGTAATGGACAGTCATGAGATCCACCCGCCCCGGCCCTCTCTCCCCTTCCCTAGCTAAGGGCTAAGTGCCCATGGACGAGAAAGAGAGGCCAGCAGGGGCATCGGAAGAGCCCAGCTCTGGCTTGGCCCCTAACATCCCACAATATCCACCCGCCCCACCCATTCTTCCAGGACACCTGCAGCTGACCAGGGCTCTGGCACAAGGGGCTGCCCTGGCAGAATCTAAGGTAGCCTGGAGTTGGCAAGGAGTCATCAGGAAAGGACAGGACAGAGGGTAAGAGAGCTCCTGCCCCATGCCAAGGAAAGGCATCCTCCCCTGGGCCTAAACCTGCCCCCGGCCACAGAGCTGAGGTCCTAAAAGATCAGTTCCTTTCCTGCCAGCAGGCTGGGCCAGGCCAGACAGGATGACAAGGGGCACAGCTGGCCATCTCCCCTCATCCCCTCCTGAGGCAGACAGGGAAACCTCTCTAGCAACCCTCCCCCGCCCCCCCACACACGGCTCAGCATCAGTCCCAATGCCTTCCACAGGCTCTGGTCAAGCCCACACCCCAAGCCCCTCCTGAAGACACCTCTGAGGAGGGCTGCCCTCTGAATGACAGGGCCAGGCAGGTGGTCTGTACGCACAAGTCTCCCTCCCCCAGCAGTCAAACTGTCCAGGGCTGGCAGCTGAGAGCCTGGCCATACCCCACACCGAGGGGCCGTGGAGCCACTGCTATGCAGAGCCTAATGGAAGGAACAGCTCCCAGCTCAGCTTAGCAGGATGGCAGGAGCAAAGACAGGCCAAGGGCAGGAGGTGGGCAATGTCGTGGGCAATGTCATGGGGGACTTGGTAAAAGGGCCCTGAGACCTACTCCACCTTCTCAGGGGCTACACAGCAGGAACTGAGAGCAGAATACACTTTCCCCACTCCCATCTTGCAAGACCTACCGATGTATAGGAACACAGGGGACAGCCATACCCACCCTTGTAGCCCTGTGCACAAAGCCAGAGGCTAGGCTGACTTGGTCAGAGCGTGTCTCAGGCTCTCTAGCCCCAAAGGAGATAGCAACACAAGCCTGTCTGTGCTAGAGACGTGGCCAGTGGGCACAGAACCTGTGGCTAACGCCCAAGCAGAGACTTGGCTGAAGTTGCTCTGAACTCAGCACCACTGTTTCTTAGGGAAGAGAGAACCAAAGGACATGGGTCCCCCCCGAGTGGGTGTATGGCAGCTGGGGAGAGGGTCAGTGTCTGGC
This sequence comes from Mirounga leonina, assembly GCF_011800145.1. Taxonomy (NCBI): domain Eukaryota; kingdom Metazoa; phylum Chordata; class Mammalia; order Carnivora; family Phocidae; genus Mirounga; species Mirounga leonina. Next base: position 81,828,485 of record NW_023270415.1, read on the forward strand.
TTGCCTCAAGTCCCCTGGCACCCCGGGAGCACATCCGGAGCAGAGGCTGCCCTCTCAAGGCTCACAGCAAGAGATCACTTCAGGTCTGGGGAAGCAATCCAGTCCCTTGACCCATGAACAGAGCCAACTTGAGGGCACATTTGTAAACAACTTCCTGCTCTCCCAAATTAACGTGACAACCAACACAGGAAACAGGACATTGCTGAGAGCAGAACACAACTCAAAAGAGACTTCTCCGGAAAAATCAGTCCAGGAGAGAATGCCACACAGGACATCCCCATCGCCTACAAAGAAACCAAGCTCCTCGTCCCACAAAGCCTCAGCTTCTGTTCTAAGCAGATACTTAAAAAACTTGGAGAAAACTGCTATTTCTTATCACAGTTGGTCATATGCTGTCACCCTGTGGCAATGAAAATAGGAGGCTTTGTGGTCACAAAGCTCCCCAGCACCAGGCAGCAGTGCCTCAAGGGGTGAGCAGTGCCCTCTGGGAGGCAACGCAGCCCAGGAGTCTGGGACCCAAACTCCAGCACTGCCCAACAGCCCAGGACAAAGAGGATCATTTCCATTAGAAAACCAGAAAAGTTAAGTAATTACTTAACATTTCCAGGTTTCTGGCTCTTCAGGCCTGTGTCCTGGGGCTGGCATGAAAATTCAGTGAGTCACTCCAGGTAAAGTACTTCAGATTATCCATGCACAAGACCAGCATGCCGCAAATCTTAGTGATTATTAGCATCGGTGTTAACACCCAGAGTCCAATCCCCAAAGCAGAACCGTTGCAGTATGCTTTCCGTCTGTTCCAGTCCTCTTCACGTGGTGCCCTGCTCTCTACCAGATGGCTAGGCTCTGTGCTGGGCACTTTGGATGCAGCAAAAACAAGACGAGACACATGCCAACTGGCACCTACATAAGAGGACTTCTGTGGTTCATGAGCACTAAGAAGAAAATCAAGCACAAGATGCAAAGAAAGGGACTGAGGCACACTGGGCGTAGGCAGCCAGGGAGGCCTAGGAGGTAGCATGCACACCAGGGTCTTCAGGAGGAAGAGAGAGGGACGGTGCCCCCAGGGAAGGCAGAGGGTCTGGTGCCCCTGCTAGATGGAACCCAAGGGTAACGGCCCCAAGCAGGAGTGAGTCCAGCTGCCAAAGGTAGGGAAGAATGGTCTGGTAAGTCAGACACACACTATGCCACCAGAAGACTATGTCCCTGATAGGAAGGGGCTGAGGCCTGTTTCCGCAGCCACCGGGTGGAAGGCTCTTCTGCATCCGTCTGTGTCCTTCCTTACCAGATCACTATCAGCCAAGTTCAGTGCCACTCTATCCTCCCAGAAGAGCTGAAGCCACACCTTAGGACAGCAACCAGCACTGTTCAGCATGCACGGACCACAAGACAGAACAGGCTCTCACTACGCCCAGCTAAGACGACAAGAAAACAGGCTGCCTAGAAATCTGTCCACTGAACAGGTTAGAAGAGGAACGTATCAAGCCACAGCCTGGAACTCACTCCCAGAATTTGACATAAGCCTGGATCTTTACAGCTTCCACGTGTTAACCTCTCGAGAGAATTCAACGGGCAACAAAGAGCCCTACTGAAAACCCCAGCGTACAGGGTTCAGACTCTGCCCACACCCCCCTCCACCGTGATGCACGGGTCTGGCACCGTGCCACAGTAGAGCTAGGCCAGCTCATCCCTCAGTCTCCAGAGGTACAGGGTGCTGCTAGCTACAGCTTTGAGCAGCCACCAAGGCCGGGGCTTGGTGTTCACAAGGCCCTAGGACGCTCAGGGGAGACCAATCACCCACTCTCATTGGCTTCTCTTCCTCCTCCACATTCCATATGTCCCCAGGGGTCGGGGTCCCTGTCTCCAAGCTTCCCTCTCCGTCACTGTCCAGTCCTAACCGCTCTCTGGGACAGTAACCAAGTCCTCCACCCGCCTCTCTTTTCTAACTTCCCTCTCACAAAGGTCACTTGCTCCTGTGACTTCAACCGGAAACAAGATGGGGTAGAAAAAGGGGAGCCGATCTGAAAATCACCCAGAGGGCTCCCCTCACAAGCAGGGGCCTCTCTCCCCCTGGGAGGCAGTTCCTGCCCCAGTGACATGGGTCCCGCCTCCCTGCCTGGGTGTCAGCCCCCAGCTCAGGGCCTGGCCAAGGCCTAGCTCCAGCCTAAGCATACCCCCTGACCCCCAAATGTCTCCCCTCTCCACCCAGCCTGCAGCCACCTGCAAACGTTGCCTTCTCGGACAGGCTTCACGGTGCCACTCTGGGTATGCGCTGGTGGCACGGTAAGTAAAGGGAGGGTCAGTGATGCCATGAAGGGCCCAGGAGAACAGACGCTCATCTGAGCGGAGGACGGAGGCAAAGGGCCAAGGGAGACTTCACCAGGGGAGCGTGGTGTGTGCAAGGGTTCTCCGCCTCCGCTGCGCACTCGATGCACGAAACAGTAGCTGAGCACTGAGCAGGGGAGGGAGGGGGTCCCTCCTCTGGGTGCCCACAACACCCTGAGCGCAGGGCCCTGGGGCTCGCAGTCCACGGGCTCCGTGCCCACCAGACCCCCGATCAGGGCGGGGACTGCCTCCGGTTCCCCGTTGTGCCCCAACACACTGCGCTCGAGCAACGCGTGCTCAGACAGCACGTCCCTCGTTCCTAAGGCCGGACGGAGTCCCTGTGAGCTGGTGAGCCCTTCTCCGCAGCCCCAGCTGGGGTGCAAGCCGCCGAGGCCGCCACCCTGCCCAGCGGGCGAGACTCCTTCCCGCGGGCCCCGCACGCCCGGCCGAGCAGGGACGCCTTCGCTCCGGGAGCCCCGCCGTCAAGTCCGGGCTGCAGGCGCACCCGAGGGCAGCACAGTGCGACGGCCGCCCGGCTCCGCTCCGAGGCCGCTCGCCTCGGGCGGGCCGGCCGCACCCCGACGGGGCCGCGCGACGCCGGCCGCCGGAAGCCGCGGCCCGCGAGCCGGAAGCTGAGGCCGCAGGCCGGCCCCCCTCGCGCCCGCCCCGCCCCCGCCTCTCGCGACTAAGAGCCGCGGGGGCCCGGGAGGACCGCCGCGTCTCCGAGGGGCCTTCGGCGCCCTGGCCGGGCCGGCGACCCACTCCCGCCAGCTGAGCGGCGGCCCACGGTCACGGGCGCCTCACTTACGAGAGCTATGGTCGCCGTCGCCATCTTGCGTCCGTCGCGGCCGCCGCGCGCGCCACACGCTCCTGCTCCCTCCGCGGTCTCGCGCGATCTGGGCGCCGGCGGAAGCGCCCGAAGGAGGACGGAAGTCTCGCGATAAAAGCCCCTTTGCCTTCGACTGGGGGCGGGGAGAGAGAGGAATGCGCTTCCGGCGTGGGGGGGACAGTTAAGGCTCCGAGGCGGAGCGGACGGAAGGGGAGGGGGCGGCGGTGTGCGCCGCGCGCCCCGCCTCCGCGGTGCTGAGTGTGCCTTGCCTCGTCGCCGGCCTTCCCCTTAGTCGGCGGAGGGCCGGCCCGCCTCGGTTTGTCTCCGTTAGCCCCTCGCTCCACCCTCCTGCCCCGCTCTGGCCGCTGCTCCACTTCCCTGCCTCCCCGCTCGCACGTAAGGGGCAGGGCAGGGGAAGGTCGGATCCCGTCCGGCGGCGAAGAACTCCCATCTGCCCGAAAGACCCTGTTGAGAGAGCGATGAAGAGTGGCCTCCTTTCGGAGTCAGACTCCAAGTTGCTTCTTCGCGTCGTGCCCTCTGGAGTCGCGGTGTGCCTACCACTGGATGGTGGGCGCTCGTGTAATTAGCGTTCTCTTTCCTAGTGACTCGTAAAACAGTAGTGCGTCTTGAAAATGATGGCGTCCTGGATTCAATGATCTACAGTCGGTAGACCCGGAATTCAAGACAGGCTTGTGAGCCAATTCAGTGGAGAGGGCCTGCACCCAGGGTCCCCTGAGTCCTCCCAACTATTTTTTAAAGGCTCCAGGCACCCATCATGGCGTTGAGCTGCCCTGGACGTCTGCCACATGTCACACCCAGCCCCAAGACCCTAACTCAATGAAACCGCATCTGCAAGCTCGGGCAGTGAGAGTGTCAGTCCAGCAACCTCAGCCTGCCCGAGGCAACAAAGTGTCTTTCCCAGTTAGGCAGGTCCCTTCTCAACCCTGGGAGGGTTCAAAGTAAAATGCAGACACCTCTAGTTAAACATGGCAGAATATTTTCTTCACATCCCTCCCCTCTAAAATGATAGGAAAAGAGTTTTGTAAAGGCACAGAAGTGAAATATTGTGCAAATGGAGAAAGGTGGACAATGGGATCAGCTTTAGCTGACTGGAGGTTAGTGTCCGAGGGGTTGTGTGTGAAAATGTAGTTGGAAAAAGGAGACCCCACACCTCTATCCCTACTGGCAGTGGCTAGGCTCTCAGACCAGGGTCCTATTCCCAAAGTCAGGGAGTTAATGAGATTCTTGCCCTTTTCCCACCTCCACCCAGCTCCAAGTCTAGGCCCCAGCCACCCATGTGCCACCCATGAACCTCAGAGCTCCTCTCTGCAGCAGCTCCTGGCTCAAAAGAAGACTGGCAGCTGGAGGGTGCTCAGGAGAATGGCCTGGCTAGATCCCTGGCCTCAAAACTCACCAGGCAATAAGCCCCACCAGTAAGATACCACTCCTAAGAGCAACTGGGCAGCCCAGGATCACCAGACACCTAAGGAGGAGGAAGACAAAAACGGAAAAGGGAAAGGGACTCAGAAGACAATAAAGCAAGAAGAAAAGCTAAAACCATATCCTCAGAGATATTAGAGAGGATGTTGCATCCAAAGTCAAAACAATATGTTGCACACCTGAAACTAATAAAACACTATATTTTAACTGTCTGGGAGTAAGATAAAAACTTCAAAGACCAAAATCAAGAACAAGAGGCCATAAAGAAAGAACATTCAGCAAATGAGAAAGAGTGCTTACGAATTAAAAATAGAGGAAAATGAACAATTAATGGAGGGTTGAAAGATACAATTGAAATCTTCCAGAATGTATAAAACAAAACCTGATAGGTAGAGAAGAGAAAACATAATCAATCACACTGAGCAGTATTCTCTAGTGCTTAGAACTGGCCTGGTACCTCACCAGTCTCCATAACAGAGGGGGACGGATGAAGTGGTGAATGGGCTGGGACTTGCCACCACCACTGCAGGGGGTAGGGGCACAAGCACCACTTTCTGGTAGCAGCTTCCCCTATGAAATTTGACAGTGATATATAAGGGATTCAGAGTGCTTGTGTGCTGGGCACTGTTCTCATTACCTTACAAACGTTACCTGTGTGATCTTTACAACAATTCCATGGAGTGGGTACTGTTGTTATCCCATTTTTACAGACGAGGAAGTAGGGGCACAATATCACACAGCAGGAAGCAGCAGGATGTCCCAGAGCCTATGCCCTTAACTACTGCATATTGTGCCTCTCAAAAGATAATTCCAACATCTAAATAATAAAAGTTCCACGAAATAAGGAGAGGGGAAAATAAGCAAAAACAAACAAACCCTCCCCCCCAGAAACAAAAAACAAAACAAACAAAAAATGCCCCACACAAAGAAAATTTCCTAGAACTGAAGGGTTGGGATCTCTGGACAATAGATGAAAGAGAAGTTTTTAATCCAGAAACATCATTTCCAAAGGGAGAGAGGGAGAGGAAGAGGAAGAGAGAGGGAGGGAAATCACAAAGGGTTAGAATTCAGAAAGGCATGGGAAGTCTTGGGACTAGAAGAAAATCACATGATACCCTCAAAATCCTGGGAAGAAATAGTTTTCAACTTAAGCAAACTTTTGTGCCTAGCTACACTAACAAGCAGGTGTAAGAGTAGACTAAGGACAAATAGGCAGACTTCATAACTTCCCATGCATCCTCTCTCAGGAAACTTGGAGGATGTTCTTCCTCAAACAAAGGGTGAATGAAGGAAGGGGAAAGCGAGGGATCGAGTAAAAGGAGAAAAGAGGTGCTCCAGGATGCTGGTGAAGGAGGAACTCGTGCTGACAGCTGGGCCACAGGCCCCAAAATAAGCAGCTTGGGGCAGAGAGCTGTTATAGTGGGGGCTCTGGGAAAGATGAAACTGAGCAGTCAATTGTGCAATGAATCTCAAGTATTGAGAGGTTCACACTTCTGCAGGAGAATCTAAGAATGAATTAATACATGTATAGAAAACTAAGCAAACAAAAAAGAAAGGCAATTATTAACTCCAGGCAAAACAAAAAGTTGTGCAAGAAAGTAAATAAAACCCTAGGACACCTTGTTCTCTGCTAAGACCTGCAGTAATGAAGCTGTAATAATACACACCACACTGGGATGATGCTGGGTCAGGAAACTGAGGCCAGTGACCCGCCCCCCCCCCCCCTTCTCCAAGGACACCAGCAGGGGACACCTTATGCAGAAAAACCAATAAAAAGCAGTAAAAGCATGTGTGGTTTGTGAAAGATGGATTTTACATGCCTGAAGAAATAGCTAAGGGTTAAATCTGGGAAGGATCAAGTGCTGGAGACTGCATTGATCATTTATTGTTGGCTTTAAAAAAACCCATTCCACTTTTAAAATGATATGTATATAACTTTGAAAAGATAAAAGTTAAAATGAAAACCTCAACATAAGCATGATTAAATGAAGCAATGATTGTATTGATACTTTTGAGTTCAGTTTAATCATGGGTACAATCTATTATGCATTTGACACTCAAATTGTTTAAGATAGCATCAGGATTTCCAACTAGACTTGTATGTTATTGCAGATTTGTTATTTTAAGTTGAAAGAGTAACTTTGTAGAGTATCGAGATGTTTAAGACAACTTGAGATTCATTATGTTTGTACGTTTGATTTATTTGATACACCTTGGTAATTTTGTTTTGGCTTTTGGTTAGGGTAATGTAGTAGGTGGAAAAATGATACCCTCTCTCCAGGATGTCCATGCCCTAACCCCCAGAACCTGTGAATGTTACTTTATATGGCAAAAGGGATTTTGTAGATATGATTAAGGAACTTGCGATGGATTATTCAGGTGGACCCAACCTAATTACATGAAGCTTTCCTGGCTGCAGAAAACCACAAATGGTTCATGAGAAAGACTCTACCGGCTGTTGTTGGCTTTGAAGATAGAGGATGAGTACATGAGCCAAAGAATGGCGGTGCCTGTAGAAGCCAAAAATGACCTTCAGTTTATAGCAGGCAAGAAGATGGGGATCTTGGCCCTACTGTTGCAAGGAAATTAATTCTTGGCCAGTGCCCGTGCCCATGCCATGCCTGACACCTGCAGGCCAACAACCTGAAGGAGTAGAATATGGAAACCTAGGAAATAGTTCTAGGCTCACCTAGAACCTCCAGAAAGGAATGCAGCCTTGCTAACACCTTGAGTTTAGTCTGGTGAGACCTGTACCAGATTTTTGACCTGCAGAACTACAATAAATTTGTGGTGTTTTAAGCCACTAAGTTTGTGGTAAATTCTTATAGCAACAAGAGAAGTAACACAGTGGTGAGCTTTCCTGGTTTGACAATAAGAAATACTTCAAAAGAAACCTGAATGCACTAAGTTTATACATGCAATTTAAAATACTGAAGAACGTTTAACTCAATTTGAAGATGGAGGGGAGGTGGTCCAGGAGAAAAGAGGCTAGGGCAATGAGGGGTGGGAGGGAGTTGAGTGGGAGAGACAGGGAGTCAGGGGCTGATATCCTCAGGACTTGGGAGGCAGCTGCCACAGAAGGGGGTGAGTGATGTTACATGGGGGGTGGTGAATTTGAGAGGAGGCACATCGAGGAGCAAGGAGGATGCCTAAACCCAACCCCTCCAGGCCCAGGAACGTAGGAGAGAAAATAGCCCTATGGAGAGGGCTGCAGGGGCCAGAACAGTCTGCAGAGGGGGTGGCAGGTCCCTGTCCCAGAGCAGTGGAAAGTCAGCAAAGGGCTCCAAGATGGGTCTGCACTGGGCAGGGGCTGGAGGGCTGTGCAGGAGCCGTGTCAGGCTGGGGACTCTTGAAGTGTCTCTGCCATCTGCTTCTCCTGCCAGGTCGTGGACCTGCCTAGTGCCCAGCATCGTGCCTGATGCTTGCAGGTATGGTACCACTGGCTTAATGTGGGGGTTCCCGGTGTGGGTCTGTGGTTCCAACAGGGTCTGGAGCATTTCCCTGGGCAGGCATCTGTCCAGGACTGATTCCCCACCCCCACACTCTGGCTCCCTGCAGGGCAGCCTCCCCCATGCTGAAGGCTCAATCACTGACCAGATATCTTGGGGTGGGGGAGAACTCTTAGCCAGGAAATAGACGATACGGGAAGGGACTGCGAGTTGTGGAAGCTGGCTAGGTGGGGGAATCCTGATCCTAAGGACATGTGGGGCCTAACTACTCCCCTGACTCCCAACCCAGGCTCCTTCACCCCTGATGGGCCCCAAACCCACCCACCCCCCACCCCCCACCCCACTCCAGGGCCTCCTTGAAAGCTGTGGAAGGCAGAAGTTCCTCACTAGCAGGCATTTGGTCATCAGCCCCAAGCGTGTAAGCAGAGGTCAGCCCCTGGTCCCCTGAGCCCTGGACCAATGCTGAGTTTCCCCATGTGGGTGGCCAGGGCTGGTCCCTGGGGGCTGGGGTGCGAGGTCACGGCTGAGCTCCGAGGTACTTGAGGAAGGTGCTTTCCAGGAAGGCAGCCAGCTTGGTCCGGTCATCCTGCAGGGTGGGAGGGAGGCATGGGGTGACAGGGGCGCAGACTCTGCTGTGTCCCCCTTGCAGCTCGGCTGGGTCAGCCCACACACCTCGTGAACGAAGCCATAGTGTACCAGCTCGGTGGCAAGGTCCTGGGCACTGTCGGCTGCAGCAGGAGCACGGGCAGGGGCAGGACAGAGATGTGAGGCCACCGCCTGGGCCCACACCTGCACCCGTCCCTGCCTGGGTCCCCGCCTGGCCTACTTGGGAGCAGGTCATAAGTGAGCTGCCGGTGCAGCCGGTCCTCCAGCACCAGAAGCAGAGTAAGCTGCGGAGGCAGGGGGGCGTGGTTGGCTCCCAGAGTCCCCCAGCCCCCCCACTGCTTCCCCTCCCTTGCTCCTCTGTGGGCCCCAACCCCTGCCCTGCTCACATGCCAGCGGGCCTTGTCCTCGCTCCTCTCCAGGTTGCACTGCATCTGGATCACCTGGGGATAGGGATTGACCAAGGTCACCCACACAGGCTGGACCTCAGCAGCTGAGCAGTAAGAGCAGAGGCCGCCTCAGGGGCAGAAGGAACGGTAAGGACCGGAAATGGGGGTAAGTCTCTAAGGAGAGCCTAAGAAGCACATTCACTACCAGCAGCCTGGCAAGTTAAGGAAAACTTCCAGAAGAGTAGACACTGAGTCTGGGCACTGAAGGATAAACAGAGTTCTCACAGGTGGGGAGAAGACCTGAACAAGGAGAGAGCTGTGAGAAGTGGTGGAAGGGAGGGGTCAGCGGGAAAAGGGGCAGAGGCCTGGGACGCCAGCCACGCCAGGCCTCAGAACACCCGGGGGGCAGCTGAGGACCTCCACCATCCCTGTGGGCACCTTTAGCTGTTAGGACATGAATCCTGGTTGCACCGTGGAGGGAAACCAGGAGGAAGGAGGCTAGGTTGGGGGCTGGTTCACCATCCAGGTAGGAAAGGGGGGTGGCCTAGATCGGGGTGGAGACCACAGAGACATACCCAAGCCCAAAGCCAGAGCCTCTGGAACCCAGTAGGCATGGACGTGGAAAGGGACAGAGGGGCTGAGGCTGATCAGGGCAGGCCCCTGGCCAGGAGGGAGCCTTACAGGAGGAGAGATTGGGGGAAACACGATGTCTGGGAGGCCGTGGAGGAGACACCAGGACACGAACGTCAGGGAACCAGCCAAGGGCGGGAGATCAGAGAGGCCTGGGGCAGGCGAGATTCTCCGATGAAGGCTGCCTGGAGCACAGCACGATGAGGGCAGGGCTGGGGGTCAGGCAGCAAGGGAGGGGGGAGGGGTCTGCAGGGGGCAAGGAGCCTCTGAAAAGGGGATATCTTAGCTTGTCCTACCATCTCCTATGCCCCCATCAGGGTCAGCCAGGACCTGTTTCTGGCAGCCTGGAGGAGTGCTGGGCTGGGGGGCACTCAAAGCCCCTGGCAAGAGACCCCTCTGGGCTACGGACAGGCCTGCAGATGGGCACAGTGCAGCAGGAGCAGGGGCTCACCTTCCTGGTCTCCGAGTCAAAAGGTTCTGGCGTCGGGGTCTTGGCCTTCTGGGCCTCCTCAGGGGGTGGGGCCAGCACACGGGGCAGCCCCAGGGGCCGAGCCGCCGCAAAGTTCATCAGCGGGTAGATCCCATTCCTGAGGATACACTGGGGTGGCTAGGGGCTCAGGCCTGGTAGCCACCGGTTCCCCAAACTCACGGCAGCTCTCACCTGACATCCTCCAGGAATTTGTCGAGCTCCAAGCAGGAGACCTCCGAGTACCTGGCACAGGTGTGAGAAGCACGTGAGGGGGGCCAGCCGGCCCGCCCCACCAGTGGGGCAGGACTGGGTGGGGGCTGGCCATGTGGAGAGGAGAGGCCTCTGGGCACCCCTCGCTCACCGCCACTGCAGCGGGGGCCGGGGCGGCCGGGGGATCTCTGCCAGGACTGCGTGCAGGTCCACTGCCTTGGTTTTTTCCTCCACCACATTCTCGGGCATGAGGTCTGCAGGCCGCAGGAGCACTCAGGGTCCTGAAGGGGGCCCTTTCACACCCCGCCCCCAGGCCCTTGGCCCGCCCCCAGACCACGGGCCTCTCACATTGGTGCTGGATGAAGCAGTGAGCTGCCAGGAGCTTCAGCGAGTGCACTTCGAAGAGTACGCGGTGGAAGAGGAGGTTGTGGGCAGAGGGCCGATGGCTGGGGTCCCGGGCCAGGCAGGAGAGGATGAACTCCTGGGGGCGTGGAGAGGAGAGGCCGAAGTGGGTGCAGTGTGAGGAGAGGAGGCCCCTGAAGTCCCCAGACCCCTAGGGTCCAGTCCTTACGGGAGTCTTCTTGCAGGAACGGGCGTAGGGAGAGGTATACTGTTAGCAGCCAAGCTGGGACCTGATTCTACAAGTAGGACAATCAGGCCCTGGGCCCAGAACTTGCCATTCTCTACTTCCTGTAACCCTCACAGAAATCGTAGGGGATCACTGTCGTCATCCGCAGTTCACAGATGAAGCCTGCACTGTGGAGGGAGGACTGAAGCCCCCGCCCTGCGGTCCCGGCAGGGGGAGGAGGGGTGCTGGGCAGAGGGCCAGCAGATCAGCCCAGGCTCCTGGAGGTCCATGTAGCCCAGCATAAACCCGCCTACCCACAGATCGCTATTTTGGTTGCCTCAGCTCAGACCCAGCTCCGGAGATGACCTGATGGGTCCATACCCCGCCCCACATACATGTCCTCTGCTGCCCCTCACGTCTATTCTGGCTTCACTTCTCACCAGCCCCATCCAGTCCCCATCACTTCTGACCCTGATCCCCAGAGGCCACGTGATCAAACCAGACAGCCTAGAGAGACTGTGGACACAGCCTCCATCCCACCCTCCCTTTGCCTCCTCCCCACCACGCCCCCGACATAAGCTGGGGCCACACCGCCTCTAGCTGGCTTCCTGGAGCTTAAAGGCAGGGACGTGGAGTGGAACACTGCCTCTCCAAACCTCTTTCTCGTCTCCAAAACAAGCGTAACACTAGCGCTCACAGATGGAGTACCTCTCTGGCCTCTCCTTCCTTAGAAAGACACTTAGGGCCTGCAGGCCTGAAACCCAACATGCACCGCGGGTAAGGCCCTCCTTGTGGGTAGGCCTTGCTGCAGTGGGGCTGACACATCCCTCCACGGCACTGAGCCGCTGCACCTCCGGGCCCATCCCTGCACCACACTGGCCCTACCTGGGACTCCTGAGAGCCAGCCGGGAGGGGCAAGGCCAGCTGCTTACCCGCATGTTGGGGTCGCTCAGTGAGTGCCTGGCACGAGTTATGGCCTCTTCTGTGACCCGGGTGTCCCCATTGGCTTGGATCTCCAGCACAGCCATCTAGGAGGCAGGGCCAGGTCAGGCATGGAGAAGAGATGCAGGGTGAGCTAGCTGGGAGGCCATGAGGCCATTGGGCTAGTACCTCCAGGGCACACATGCCAAAGGAGAAGATGTCCACGGCAGTGCCATCAGCAACCTCTAAAAGGGGGAGAGCAAGTCAGGCTGGGGAGGAAAGAGGCGGCAACAGCAGACGCTTCCGGACTCAGGACTCACCACCATACTCTGGCGGGAAAAAGTGCAGGTTCCGTAGCTCCTCACGCTCGGCACGGATCGGGCTTCGGAGATCGTCCGGGAGCGCTGGGGAGAGGGCAGAGGATGAGCAGACTGGACGTGTCCGCGCCCTCCACCCGCCTTGAGTCCCCACGCACCATTGGAGAAGATGCGGTGCCACACTGCCCGGCCACCACGGGGAGAAAGAGTAGGCGTCAGTGTGATGGGGCGCTGGGCGTCCTCTGCCCACGGTTTCCGGCAGCCCCCCCCGCCCCGCCAACCCCCTTCCAACCCTGCCAGCACCAGAGCCAATCTTGATGAGGCCATTGTGCTGTATGAAGATGGTATCACTGGTCAGGTTCCCGTGGATGATGGGGGGACTGCAGGCGTGTAGAAAGCTGAAGGAGGGAAGGAGAGTAGGTGTGGTCAGGTCAGGGGGCACTGCGGGCATAGGGGCGTGGCAAGGGCAAGCCCAGGCCCTCACCTGAGCGCAGACAGGATCTGCGTGCACCAGCGCTTCCAGGCCTGGTGGTGGACAGACTCCATCGGACCGGTGTGAAGAGGCGGCTGGGCCTGGGGTGCCCACCCTACACCCCCACCTCGCATCCCTGACCCGGCCCCAGCCCAGTCCTGTTCCCGGAGCTGCCCCTCACCCACATCCCCAATGCAGCCCCAGCCCACTCCCCATACCCGCGCGTTCATGGCCTTGTGGTTTTTCTTGGTCTTTTTGAGGAACTGCTTGAGACTGCCCGATGACACGTACTCTGTGATGAAGATGACCTGCGGAGCGGACGGGCTCCGCCAACTACAGGTGGGTCCCTGCCACCACCCCCACGCCCACCCCAGCTGTGGCCCCGTCCCACCCTGCGGTGTGCCTGTGCCCATGGCTCACCCGCGCCCGGGCTTCTGAGGCATCCAGCCAGTATTTGTGCAGCTTGACAATGTTGGGGTGGTCTACCAGCACCAGCTGCTCAAACATGGTCTGGATCTTCTCCTGGGAAGGGGCGTGCGGTCACGGGGTGGGGGTGGGGGTGGGGCGCGGTCGCTCAAGGGGTGGGCAGGCCTCACCTCATGGGCCGCGAAGGCCTTCCTATCCCCGAAGTGCAACTCATTCCACACCACCTCCACCCCCTCCTCTGTGTCCATGGCCAGGAAGGTGCTCTGGACCCCTGGCATGTTCCCCTGGTTCACCTGGCAGTGGGGGTGGGGGATATGAGTGTGCTGATACGTGTCAGGAGACAGAGTGGGGGCTTGGTCTCTAGGCACATCCTTGGAGGGGAGAGCTAGCATGGGATGCTGGCCCTGACCCCCTCTGGGGGCCTGGAGGAGGGTGGGCCTCTACTAGCCAAGTAGTGGTATCCAAGGGCTGGGCTGAGGGGCTTTGGAGCAGGTTTCAGGGGATTCAGGATGGTCTTCATGGGGCTAGTAGCTGGTCTGGTCGCAGAGGCATGGGGAGGTGATCCTGGGAGGAGACTGGACCCTAGGGAACTGGGGGTCCCTCAGCAGGGCGTGGGGACCAGGCCAAAGGGGTCCAAGGGCCGGCCAATTAGGGGGGCTGCCTGCGCGAGGCCGCGGAGAGATTTTTGGCCTCCTGGCTTGCCCATGGCCCCGCGTGGCCTCCTCCGCCCCTCCGCCAGAGGTGGGCGGCGACCACCCTCTCCGTCCCCCCTCCCCCCCCCCGCCCGGCCGTGCCCACCTGCTCTCGCCGCTTCTGCCAGCGGCCGCACGGGCTCTCCTCCAGGATGTCGCTCTCGTCCTCGCTCTCATCCTCCCGCTCCCGCTCCCGGCCCCGCCTCGGCGCCGGCTCCGGGGCCGCCATGGCTCAGCCGGCCCAGGCCGCCGCCCTCCGTGGTATCCGCGGCCCCACGCCGCCGCCGCCGCCTGCCCTGGCCCCGCGCCCAGACGTCCAGGCGCGAGCGGAGCCGCCGGCCGCCGCCTCGAGCCCCCACCCTGCTCCTGGAATTGGGAGGCGAGGGCGCGCGGCCGGCCGGGGGGCTAGAACCCGCCCGCCCCTCCGAAGCCGCCGCTTCGGGCCAAAGCCCTAATGGAGAATCCCGGCGGAGGGCAGACCCCGTGCCGCGCCCAGCCCGGGCCCCGCCCATTGCCCGGCAAGGCCACGCCCTGTCCCGCCCGACGACGAGGGCCCCGCCCACCCCGCCTACGGCCACGCCCCACCCGAGGGCTCGCCGGGGCAGAACCCCCGCTCGCGAGCCCCATCCCTTACGAGTCCCCCTCCCTGCCTGAAGCCCTGCCCGTCCCTGACTAAGGCCCCGCCCCACGGAGTCCGCCCCGGTCGGGGCCCCGCCTATCCCGTCTAGGGCCCGCCCCCGGAGGTCCTGCTGGGAGCCAGGCGCCCCTCTCCCGCGGGAAGCCTCCGCTGTCGGCTGCAGGGAGCGCAGTCCCCGCCACCAGCCTGACTCCAGCGGACCGACCTCAGGGCTTTCGGCGCCGGCCTGGACCCGGGTACGTCGGATCCTCCCTGGGCGCTCTGCGACCTGCGTGGGACCGGGTCAGGGGCTCCGGGAAAGGTCCCTGCCCAGCTCTCGGAGCTGCAGGTTCTTCCTGCACCACCTCCCCACCACACTCAGGCTACGCAAACCCCGAACCCAGCCCCAGACCCCGTTCAGTCTCCAGGCTTCCTTCGGTCTGGGGGAAGGCCTGGGGTGGAGCATCCCCTCCCCCAAGGAACACGTGGGACGGTCACTGAAGTGATAATAGCAGGCTGACCCAGTGACTTTAATTCATGATCACAAACCTCCCACTGCTCGCAGCTCTGTTCTTTCTATTCTTTTGCACGCGTTTACTGTCCCACACTCTGAAATGCCAATTTCTTCCCTTTCCGGTGACACAGAGGAGGCCAAAGCAGGGAACCCTACCCTACTCACATGCAGCCCCTTTCTCTTCAGGAGGCCCCTCATCACACCCTCTGGCCATGTCAACGAGAGACATGCTCTAGAATTCTTGCTTAAAATCTCCCTTTACCCCGGGGCGCCTGGGTGGCTCAGTTGGTTAAGCGACTGCCTTCGGCTCAGGTCATGATCCTGGAGTCCGGGGATCGAGTCCCGCATCGGGCTCCCTGCTCGGCAGGGAGTCTGCTTCT
The DNA here is from genome assembly GCF_011800145.1 of Mirounga leonina. Taxonomy (NCBI): domain Eukaryota; kingdom Metazoa; phylum Chordata; class Mammalia; order Carnivora; family Phocidae; genus Mirounga; species Mirounga leonina. The sequence goes on from NW_023270415.1 coordinate 81,843,732, forward strand.
CCCTCTGACCCTCCTCCCTCTCATGCTCTCTGTCTCTCATTCTCTCTCTCTCAAAAAAAAAAAAAAAAATCTCCCTTTACCCCACAACCCCCACTGCCTTCCCATGATCTCACCCTCTCGCACTTGCTCATTTCCTCCCCCATCCTTCATTGTCTCTTTCTAGGGAGAAAAGTGGTACACACACGTGCCTTCTCTCAAACTCGAACCCCAGCCCTGAACTCCTACTCCATCTCTGTTCATGGTCTTCAGCCCCACTGCTGTATCAGAGTCAACAGGGACACCTCTCTTTTCCCCAGATGTTGCCATGGATGGCATCTGACCCCTTCCACCATCCCCACTGCTGTCATCCCTGTATGACCCACGTTGCTCACCAGGGCCACTGCAGCAGCCTGCTCCCTGTGTCCCGGCTGCCACCTAGCAGCAGGAGGCACAACTGAAATGTCCCTCAGCTGCTCACAACTCTTCTCTGTAGTGAACAGGGAGACCAGGAAGGACGGGCCCCATGTCCCAACAAGACACCCTTTAATTAAGGACTGAAGTTCTAGGATCTTCCAGGGGTCATGCTCCAAGACCTGTTGCCCTACATGTGTGACATGTTTTTTTTATTGTTTACTTTCTTATCTCTACATTTAAAACATCTGAACACTCAATCTGAAAAGAAGAAACCTTTGTTTATAAACATGAATATTTCTCTGTAAATTATGAAGGATATGGCTCTAAAACATGCCAGTCACACCCCTGTGAGGGGACATATGTAATAGACTGCTCTAAGCCAGATTCAGACGCTCACTGACCACAGAGTGGGAAGCACGGGCACCAAGAGGGACCCCAAAGAGCCGCAGACCACTGACTGATAGGAAATGAGTTAGTCCACAAGCAGAAGCATATCTTTCAAATGTATGAGAGTACATTCAATAAAAAAAGAAAACAAGAATCAGATGTACACTATTCAGTGGAATATGCCAAAAAACCCCCACAAAAAAACAAAGGAAAGACTTCTTAGCACTAACTGCAACAAAGTTTACCAGAAAAGGTCACCTAATATCCATCACTGAGATACACAAAGACTAAAATTTGACAAGTAAAAATTGCTGGAGATTTACATATGAATATCAGGAGAGCATAGACTCATTTTAGCACAACATGGGAAACGTGAAGACATTAGGAAAATGGAAATTATTGATTTGTCTTCAGAAATATATATACATATAACAAGGAGGATAGATTACGAAAATCCTCGGACTTTTCGAGATTGCTGAAATACAGAGATATGTTTTTAGAAAACGAAACACCACCACCAAGAAAGGCCATTCTGCTCAAATAACGGAAAGAAATAAGAGGCCCGTCTCTGGGTCGACAGTAGCTCTCTGGAGAAGCTCCACATAGGTGAGGTTCTCGTGCGTGTTGGGGTCGAAGAAGCCCTTGGTGTCGTC
>NW_023270415.1:81845174-81969290 GCF_011800145.1 Mirounga leonina
TAGGGGTCCGTGTAGCCGGTGACGGCGCGCTCGGCCGACAGCAGCTTTGCAAACACATCAGGCCCAATGAGGCCGGCCCTCAGTGCCTCCTCTACAGAGTATGTCTTGTTTTCCTTTGGGTTAAGGATGAAGCCCGTGGCCACCTGTGCCTCCAGGAGGATGAGTGCCGTGCCGGGCCTGAGAAGCCCCTTCCCGCGAGCCTCGTAGATACCGAGCCGCTCCCGGGAGCTGGTCAGCAGCACGCCCGCGATGCAGCCAGTGCCCTGCAGGTACCTCTGGACCGAGTCCAGCCTGCCCACTTCCTGGGCTGTGGTCTGTCCTCGCTTCAGCTGCTCGTACACGTCCTGGTCAATGATCTCTGCTTTCAACAGCTCATCTGGCGTCACGGGCCCCCTGAGCCCAGCAAAGGTGGTCCTGGCTGTGGCTGCAGCCTGCTCCAGGGTGGCCCTCAGCACCGCCGCCAGCTCCTCCAACGAGATGGCGCCTTCCCGGTGCCGCTGGGCCAGTGCCGCCCTCTGCTCTGCGGAGATGGGCTCGGAGAAGAGCAGCTCCCAGAGTGAGGCGGGCCGGCCCTGGAACTTGCCCACGGAGATGGTGGCCGTGGCCTCACTTAAGGCCTGCCGGGTGCTGTGGTCAATGAATGGGGGTCCTTGTGGCTCCCCTCCGAGGGCCCCGTCTGAGAGAGGAAGGAAGGCCAGCCCTGTCTCTGGGTCGGTGACACAGCGGGCCATCAGCTGCCCATAGCCAAGGCTCCCCTGTGTGCTGGGGTCTGAGAAGCCAGCGGCCCGGGAGACACACTGCCACGTCTCTTCGTCCAGGCACCCGAGGCGCAGGGCGGCCTCCAGGGGCAGCCGGAGCCTGCGGGCTGGACACACTGGCCCACCTGTGGCCAGCTGGGCATCCAGGAGTCGCAGCGCCAGAGGCCTGTCCACCAGCTCCTTCTTCATGGCCTGGAAGAGGGAGACTCGCCCTCTGCTGAAGGGGTCATCGAACCCCGTCACCGCCTGCTCGGCCACCAGCAGCTGCCTGTGGAGCTCCGGGCCGAGCAGGCCTGACCTGACGGCCTCATCCACCGTTCGGCGCCGGCCGGTGGCTGGATCCACCAGCGTGCAGGTGGCGGCCTGAGCCTCCAGGAGCGGGAGTGCCATGCCCATCGGGAGCAGGTGCTCAGTGATGGCCTGGAAGAAGCTCTTCTTGTGGCCCGCGGGCAGCAGGACAACCCCCGCCACGCCGCCCGTGCCCTGCAGGTAGCGCTTCACGGCAGCCCATGTGCTCACATCTGACGCCACCAGCTTGCCCTCCTGAAGGCCCTGGGCAGTCTCCCCATCCAGGACCCCCACCTCCAGCAGCTCTGCCAAGCTCACTGCCCCACTCAGGGTCTGGAAAGTGGTCTTGAGGGGCAGCAGAGCCAGCCCTGTTCTGGGGGCTCTCACGCACCTGCCCAGCAGCCCGCGGTAGGACAGCCACTCGCCTGTGTTGGGGTCCAGGAAGCCAGGGGCACCGGAGCTGGGCTCGCCCTCTGCCAGGCCACGCCACGTCTCCTGGTCCAGGAGGCCCTGCTGGCAGGCCAGCTCTGGGGCCACTCGCACACCCTGAATGGGATCCACCAGGCCCCCAGTGGCCAGCTGGGCCTCTAGCCAGCTGTACCCCAGTGCTCTCTCCAGCACCTCCTTCCTGATGGCCTGGAAGAGTGCCAGCTTCCCGCCACCGTAGGGATCGGGGTACCCAGTGACGGCCCGCTCAGCAACCAGGAGCCTCTCCTTTAGCTCCAGGCCTACCAGGCCCTGCCGCACGGCCTCAGACACAGAGAGGAAGTGGCCCTGCGTGGGGTCCACAAGGCCCCCGGTGGCGGCCTGGGCCTCCAGCAGAGCCAGCCCAAGCTCACCAGACAGGAGGCCCTGCTTCATGGCCGTGTAGAGACTCTGAGCCTGGCAGGAGGCTTCCACATATACCCCAGCGATGCTCTTGGACTGGGGCCCGGAGGGGGTGCTGGCTCCCAGCATGGCCTTCACGGTCGTGGGGACGGTGGTCAGCTCAGTGCCGTTGGTGGCCAGGACATCAAGAGGAGGAGAGGTGTGGCCATTCATCATGCTTGGCCAGTTGTGTAGAATTCACTCCCCCAAGGCCCACTGTGTTTGCTCCCTGCGGGGGGAGAAAGGCTGTTAGGGGCCCTGGGATGGCCCAGGCAGGCAGGAGGGGAACAGTCAGGGGTCAGCCCCAAGCCCGGAATCAGCCTGGGGGATGGGGATCAGCATCCAAGTGAGGTCCTTTGCCTTGCCCTGTGGGGTCCCAGGAGGGACCATGAGGGACCTCAGGCCAACAGGGTAGCCTCCAGGATGTGTGGGCTCTGTTTTCTCCTGTGGGCCATCCTCTGGCCCCCATCCCAGCCCCACACCCTCAGGGTCCTGGCGTGGGCTGGGCCTGGAGGGGCCTGCACGTTCCAGGTGGGGGCAGTCCGGCGCCACCCGGCCTGTGGCCCCACCCACCCTCATCCTCCGCCTCTAATTTACACCTTCCAGCCTCACAGGCCTCCCCTCTGCTCCCCAGAGCTCTTTCCTTGTCCTGCCACCCCCTGGGTTCAGGAACACCATACCCTTCCCCCTTCCAGTCACCTCCTCCAACCCCCCACCCCACCCTGGAGCCTTTGCTCTGGCCTCTGTTCCTTCCCAGACCCCCAGTGGGCTCCAGGCAGGAACCCCCCAGAGTCTCCTGCCTCGGTCTGACTCGGTGTCCTCCCTGCCCCCACTCCCCAACCCCTTTGCTCTCTGGGTTATGTCCTCTCTGTGCCCACACCTGACCTCGGAGGCCGAAGAGAGCAAAGACTCAGTGCTTGTGAGCTGGTCTTGCAGGAGCCGTGGGGAAGGCCAGGCACTGGGCTCTGGTCAGCTGGCTCAGAGTCCCAGCAGCCCCATAGCTGTCCCCTCTCAGCAGACAGCCGTGTGCCCCAATTCTCTGAGCTGCGGTCCTAAGTATCCCACCTCCCATCCCCTATCACACCTGCACACTAACCTCCTTCACCCACACCCATCCCCTTCCGGTGGGGTTCAATCATGTCCCCCCAGAAGAAATGTCTGAGTCCTAACTTCCAGGACCTATGACCCTGGAAATAGGGTCTTTGCATCTGTAACTCAGCTGCGGTCACAGAGCAGGGAGGGCCCTAATCCCTGACACGACTGGTGTCTCTACGGGAAGACAGAGGCGGAGGGGTGCCCCGTGCAGGACCACTTCCCCACGCAGAAGCAGACCTTGGACTCTGGCCCCATGAACTGTGAGAGGAGTTTGTTGTGCTAAGCCGCCCAGGTTATGGTAATGTTGCGACAGCTCAGGGAGCTATGGCCTCCCTCTCTCCTCCGCCCCGTGAGCCGGCCCACACCCGGTTTCCGCAGAACCCCACTTCATTCCCTGCTGGCGCTGGCCCTCAGCTCGGAAGCCCGACCACGCCTGCCCTGGCCTCCTGACCAGCTCTCGGCCCGCATCGCACGCAGGCCTTGGGACAAGGCTCAGGCGCATGCGCATCCCCACTCCACGGCTCTGGCTAAGGTGACCTTGGACTCTGGCTGCCAAACTCAACAAACGCATTTTGGATCTGACTACCCCGCCTCTGGGTCATGGCTGCATGGCCTTCTCGCTGGTGACTTACCCATGAAACCAGGGAGCCCCTCACACTGCCTTCAGTCCCCCAAATCTGCATCAGAAGCCCAGCCTGCCCTGGGGTCCCGGAACCACGTGCCTGGCTGCCTCCCGAGGAGCCTCAGACTCCACGGCACCCCCACAACTGCTCGTGCTCAGGTTCTGTCTCAAGCACTCTGTCCAGCCGGAGTCCTGAATCCCTCATACCTTCTCTTGCCCCTGCTGGCCCCACCAGGGGTCCTCGTCATGCCCGCCCACCTCACGTCGGTGCCTATGGCCTCCAAGCACCCCTCAGCCTCACAGCTTGCAAGGACCTATGGTGTCGCTCGAGACCACCTTCCCTGTTCCTGCCCTCTCCACCGCCTCCAGCCCTGAAGCAGGGTGGGGGCAGCAAGTGATCGAGGGGGTGGGCAGCTGAGACCTCCATGGGAAGGCCTCAGTGGCCAGGGCTGTGCGGGGGGCAGCATGGCCCAGCAGACACACAGATCTGGTAGGGTGGACGCTTCCAGGTGCTGCCCAGACCCCATCCGGGACTTAAGGAGGGCTGCGGGCAGATGGCCCCCACTTCTGTCCCCTCGGGAACTGCCTTGCCCTTCCTAGGGCTGCACTGGTTCAGTCCCTCGACTTGGCTTGGGACCCTCCTGCAAACCCCTGGGGTGGGTGAAATCCTGTCCCCTTCCCTGCCCATACACAGATGTGGGGCCTGAGCCTCTGGACCCCAGGAGCCGTGTGCTGCTCAGAAGCTCAGACAGGCGGTGCCAGGACCGGGCAGAACCTGAGTGAGGCTTTGGAGGGTAGCTGCCACCTGGCTGGCCACGGGTGCTGGGCTCCAGGGAGGGCCTCGACCCACCAGCCTTCCCACTTAAGTGAACGGAGCATCAGGCATTTGAGAAGGGGGCTCGTTCGGCGCGCACAGTGGAATTGGGGGTGTGTTGCTAAGCAACCAAGCTTCAGAAGACAATCACAAACGGCTGTGAGGGACCAGCTGGGCATCTAAAGCCCATGTGGGCACCTGGGGCTTCGAAGTGGCCAGTGAAGAGGCTCTGGTCTCTGCCGGGCAGGCTGGGGCAGAGCCGTCGTGAGAGGGGCACTGCGGGCAAGCTGCAGCACCAGCTCCCAGGTGGCCCCATCCCCCGGGAGGGGGTGTACTACCTAAAATGTGACGCACCTGTCCCCCGTAGATGGACCACATGGGTCCAGGAGCCAAGCGATGGAAGCAGATGTGGCCCCCCACCATCCCTCCAGTGACCCCACTCCCCGTCCCTGCGGCTCCGGGGTCAGTTCCAGAGGATGACGGCTTCTGTCAGGGACAGTCCCACCGCACTGAGGGCCATGGCTCCTTGTGTCCTGGACCAAGAGGCCAGAAGAGGAGTGACCTGACTGCCAGGAGGACGTGGGCTCTGTGCCGGGGTGGGGACGGCGGGTGGGCCCCAGAGGCCCACACCTGGTTCTAGTGGCCAACGCACAGTGTTGTCACCTGAGGGGGGCACCGAACCCAGCACACATGCAGTGGGGACGGCCCGGGGAATGAGGGGCAGAGCAGAGAAAGGAGGCCCTTGTCCCGCGGCTTCCCCAGGACGAGAAGCCCGTTGGTGCCCTGGGTGCTGGTGGTGGGTGCGAGGCCACCCTGACCTCCTCCCGGTGGTGAGGCTGCATTACAGGCCAGCTGGCTCCTGTCCTCCCCCCACCGCCCCGGCTTCCTTCCGCAGGGGCCGTCCTGAGCCCACTCCTAACACTCCTGCTGTCAGATTCTGCTTCTGGGACCCGACCTGGACGCAGGCTTTGCTGCCCAGCGGCACCGATGACTGACACGTTTGTAAAGTGTGCCTTGTTCCAGGACGGCCTTCAGAGGGCCTATGAGCCCAGGGGAGCCCCGCGCGGCCCGCACCCAGCCCTGCCCCAGTCCCAGCAGGAGCTCCAGGTAACAGGGCTGTGGGGTAGTGAGAACAGTGCGCCTTCCCTTGGCAGGGGACAAGGGTGGGGAGAGAAGAGAGGCACCTCACTACCCAGCAGAGGGACGGAAGGGTGTTCTGGGCCACGGCAGGGGCAGGAGCAGCCAAGTGAGCAGGGCCGTGGGTGGCCCTTGGCCTGGACATGGGCAGCCAGCCCAGAGCCAGGCAGGCTGTGCTGGGGCGGGGCGGGGGGGGGCAGTGCCAGGCAGGCACTAGATGGGAAAACTAGAGCCAGTACGCGCTCGGGCGAACAGGAGGCTCCAGTTTCCTGCACAAAGGGATTCATGGTGGGAGGGAGGGGGCTGGGTGTCTGAGGGAGCAGGAGGGTAGGAAGTGAGGGCCAAGGCCAGGGAGTCCCTGTGCCGGTGGCAGCTGGGCCAGGCCCCCGTTTGGCTGACAGTGACCTTGAGCCTGGTCTGAGTCTCTCTGGAGCCTGCCCAGGTGGGGCATGAGGAGGATCCCCGGAGTGGGTACTTGAGTCTGCATTGGGGACCTTGGGAAGGCGGCTGGACAGAGGGGTGTGGAGCTTGGGAGAGACAGACCAAGGCATGTGACTGGTGTCCAGGGCCTGGGGAGTGCGAAAGGGAGGGGTCTCAAGGGTGGGAGGCCCAGGCAAGCCCAATGTCACCGAAGCCAAAAGATGGGTCTCCCAGAGAGGTGGCCACCAGCAGATGTGGGCATGATGTGTGACCCAAGGGGCTAGTGGCCTTGGGGCTGGGGGAGAGAGGCTGAGCAGATTTTCCGGGAAAGAAAAGGGAATCTGAGAGGGGGGGGGACTCTTCCTGTGGCTTCCCTGGAGTGGCCCCATCTCAGGTGGCCCCCAGGCAACAAGGGGAGGAAGACAATTCCTGAGGAGGGTGAGTCTGCATTCCTTGGGTGTGGGCCGCCATTTGTCACTACCCCTGAAGGTCAGCCCCCCTCTCCAGCCTGGGATGGGAGTGGGGCGAGGGCTGGCTGGTGGTCCACCTGAGCCACAACAGGACAGAAGGAGGAGGCCAGGCTGCCTCCGCCCACAGAGGGAGGCAGCAGTCTTGGCCTTTGCCCGACTGTGGGCAACTGCAGCAGGGTCCCACCCACCTCCGTGGGGCAGAGACCAGTGGCCACAGAAGCTTGGCATGACAGGAGGGTACAGGGAAGGCAGAGCCCCTCCCGACCCTGCCTCCGGAGGATCTTGCCTGTGCCCACCCATCCCCGACAGCAGGTAGCACCCCAACTGGCCGGGGCCCCAGCCAGGAGCAGCACTCGCCCTCAGTTTGTCAGCTTAATTACCTCGCAGCACCCACCACCGCAGGCGGCCGACTCACTCCTGCCCCTAGGGTCCGCGCCCCCTCCCCACGCCCCGCCCCCGGCCAGGAACCTGACCTGCCGGAGCGCCCAGAGCGGCACGCCAGCCCTGCCGGGAAACCGCGGGCTCGGGGAGGATCCCCGCGGGCGGCATCTCCCACGTCCGTGCTGGTAACCTGGACCCTCGCCCACCGGGGCTGTAGGGAGGTCAGCGGCCCGGCTGGACGGACGCCCAGCCCCAGCGCAGAGCTCAGGCCGCTCCACTGGCGCGCCGCGCCCCACGCGCGCCCCCGCCCAGCCTTCCCGGACCCAGGCCCCGGCCCCTCGGAGGAGTTCCGCTTTCGCTCCCGGGCCTGGCCTGGCCTGCGTGTCCCACCTGCCTGCACGGCGCGCCCAGCTCCCGGCTGCTTAGTCCCTGGCTCGCGGCTTGGCCGGTGCGCCCCGCCGCCAGGATTTAAACGCGCCGCGCCCCTCCCCGCCACGGCCCCGCCCCCACCGGAGGGCGGCGGCGGGGGGCGCGCCCGAAGCGGGGCGCGGCGGGCAGGTACCGGGAGACCCGCGGGGCCGGCCGACGCCCGGGCGCGCCGCTCTGGCAGGCTGGCCGCCTGCGAGCACCCCTGTTGAGGAACGCCCCTGAATTGTGGAGGGCGGCTGTGCTCTCCGTCGTGCCCCCGGCCTTGCGGACGGCTCCCCCAGAGCCGCGGCGCAGGGTGCCAGGAGGGGGTGCATCCCGAGCCCCTGAGGGCGTTTGCATGGAGTTTGTAAGGGAAATGCAGACCCACCCACGCGGCTTCCCTCCCCAAAACTCGACTTTATTGCTGGGGAGCAGGCCTGCAGGGCCCGGCGCCCCCGGAGCTGCTCTGCTCCCATCTGGTCCCGGCCAGACCCCCTTGGGCTGTTGGCTGGGCTTGCTCGCTGCCCTGGGGCTGTCCTCAGGGGCTCCCCCAGTCCTGTCTGGAAGGGACGGCCAGGCCCCACCCCAGCAGTCCAGCGCCTGCACATGGGCTCAGAGGAGGTCCCCTGTCCATCCAGGAGGACCTAGCGCACGTCTTGGAAGCCCATCCGAGCGCCTGCCTTCTGGGGCTGCAGCAGCTGCAAGGGGTTAGAGGCCCAGAGCCTTGGGGGCACAACCTTGAGAGCCAGCCTGCTGGGGGCCACGGCTGCGGGCAGGAACCCCTCAGGGATCTTTGGCCCCCCTCCAGGCTGCCCAGAGACTTTAGATGGACAGAGCGGTACTGGTGCCCCTCGTCCCCCCAGGGCAGAGCCCAAGGCCTCTCCATCCACCAGTCCCTGCCTGGAGGGCTCAGTCTCCCTGCTCCCCAAGCCCTCACCTTTGCCTGGTTCATTCTTGACCAGACGCTCATTCAGGGCTTCCCAGCTACCTGTGACAGGTCCCTGTGCAGTGGGGGCCTGGGGGGGCTCTGTACTCACACCTGCTCACCAAGGATCCCTGGACCTGGGGCTGGCCTCTGCCCACCTGGGCGCCGGTCCCCATCCATGGGGCCCACACTTGCCATTCTGTGTGGCTGCTGCTGGCCACTGGAGAGCCCTGACCCCCACAGAGTAGGAGCTCTGGCATGGGCCCAGGTCCCAGCGAGGTGTGCGGGGCCAATTGCATCCATGCCCAGCCCTGCTCACCAGGCACCAGGACACTGTCCATGATGTCCCACTGGGAAGTGTGCTATACTGGCCATAGCTTGTGGCCCAGAAGGGGCCTCAGGGCCACTCGTTTCCATGGCCAAGCCATGCAGGTGGCATGCCGGGCCACGCAATCCAGCTGTGTGCCAGGCCTTCACTGTGGAAAGGAGGTATGAGGCTGGCAGGCTTGGGTCTCTCTCATGGGCTCAGGCACGGGCAAGCTGGTCCTCGTGCCACCGGCGCTTCTCCCCCCGTCCTCGGTTTCCTGTGGCAGCCTTTAGGCCAGCTCTCCCCAGGACACCCTGGGGGGCAAGACTGGGTGACTGTCCTACTCCCCAGGCCCCCAAGGTGACCCCAGAACTCCAGCCCAGTGCTTCTGCCTAGCAGCCCCCAGGGCCACGGGCAGCTCCTTCAGCAGCCCCCCTCCCCCCGCCGCCCGGGCAGCAGGGAGGGGCCTCCGGGAGGGGGAGTGGTGTCAGGAGGCCAGTGAGGTGCTTCCCCCTAAGCCCAGTCCTGCCCTCCGCTCTAGCTGCGGTCATTATCTCCTGAGGCTGGTGTGCCCGACCCAGCTCTGTGGGCCAGAGGGTCCAAGCAGGGGATCGAGGGCACCCCAGAGCAGTGCTATCGTGCTGACCCTGGCCTGATCTAGGACATAGCTGCGTGGGTCCTGCAGGGCTTGGCCTGACTCAGCCTAGGGGTACAGCAGCCCCTCCACAGTGTGGCCTCTGGAGAGCATCACTGTTGCTTCCAGGACGCACAGCCTAGAGGGGGGTGTGGCAGGGGTGAGCAGGGAGCAGCGGGGCAGGCTGGCCTCTCTCTTGAAGGACTGGATGCTGGAGCCAGGCTGCCCAGTGGCTCTAGCAACAGTCCCAGGCGTTGGTACCCATAAAGGCAGCCCCTCCGTGAAGGGCTGGGCCCCTCCACAGCAAAGATACAGACAGGAGCAGTTCTCCCCACCGCCCCCACGGGAGCCCCTATCATTAGCAGGGCCTCATAACCTGCCTGCCTCCCAGAGGCCCTGCTACCTCTGTCCCCCTCAGTACCCCCATATCCGGAACCCTCCACCCTGTACCTGATGCTGCTCCCTCATCAGCAAGGGGTCGTGGCACAGGCGGGCCTAGTCGTGCAGCAGGAGGGCTGGGCCATGGCCTGGCTTGGCCAGGGCAGCCATGGGCCTCAGGGCAGGGCCCGTGGAGGGAAGGCAGCCTCTGCCCATTAGGCACCATTGCGCTGGACGCTCAGAGTTGGGGTGAGCCAACAGGCGTTATTCCCGATTAGGAGTTGAATTGTGTCCCTCCCCCAAGTTCACATGTTGAAGTCTTAAGCCCCGAGCCCCTCCGAATGTGACCTTACTTGGAAGGTTGTTGCAGATGTAATTCGTTCGGATGAGGCCTCCTGACGTCCTGACTGGTATACCCTTATAAAAAGGAGGGATTTGGACAGACACACCCAGAGGTAAGACAGCATCTGCCAAGGGGAGAACAGACCCTTTCCCTCGTACCCCTCAAAAGGAATCAACCCTGCCAGCACCTTGACCTTGGATTTCCAGCCTCCAGAACCACAGTCAAGCTGTTTGTGTTGCTTAAGCCACTCAGCCGGTGCAGAACCAAGACAGTGCCTGAGTGTGCGAACCAGAGCTGGGACGAGTGGGAAGGGGACCTGGGACCTCAGCGCCCCGCAGCCACCGGGGCCCCTCCTGTGTTGCAGGAGAGAGGAAGGGGAGGGGGGAGGCCCAGCCCAGATGGGACGCACCCATTGACCCCCAGGCTGTGTCTCCAGATGGCATTAAACTAGGACAGATGCCCGGCCTGGGCTTCAGAATTAAATTTCTTTACATCCTGCTCCAAATATATGTTTTCATGCACTGCATGGGTGGGAGTCATAAATAGCGATACTGAGCTCTTAATTGGGAGCTCTACTTGTTAGAGCAGGAGGAAGGTGCCCCCTTGAGACTCTCTGTCCCCACCCCAACACAGCTTCAAGTTTGCCCAGTGCTGATGGCCACCAGGCCTGCTCGTGCCTCCAGCCCTGACCCTGCTGGGGGAGGGGACTTGAGGTTGCGCAAGAGATGGGAACCAAGTCTGGAAATTGGTCACCCTGCCTGCCCCGGCTTTCCTTCCTCTTCAAGAGGGCAGGTCTCTCCTGGATGGACCCTTTCCACGGGCAGGCAGGGCCCCAGTGCAGAGCCCCCAGGCTGTCCAGCTTGTCTGGGGTCACCTTTCTCCCCCACCACGACTCTGGGGTGAGCTATTCCCCAACCCCCCAGTCTTCTGACGCACCTGCAGGGCTTTGGCCTAGCTGTCCTCAGGCTACAGCCCCTCCTCACCGGCTCCACTGGGTCCCACCCAGTCTGCTCACCCGGCCCCCATGTGACCTTCAGTTCAGAGTCCTGCTCCATGCAACACCCCCCCCCCCCCAGGCTTCACCTCTACCTGGAACACAGTTGGGGAGGGAGAGGACCACCCTGAGAGCCCAGCCTTGAGTACAGCAGCCTGCCCGCCCCCCCAGCCTGGCTCCCTGCACACCTGCCCCACCCCACCAGCCCACTGGGTGGAGCCCTAACCTTCACCCCACCCAAGGCTGCCTTGGCCCCCAGGACTGGCTGCCCGGCTGGTCATCAGGACCCCACCCCCTCCTCGGTCACTTCTGTCCCCTCCAGGGCACAGGGGTCCCCCCCCAGGCCCAGGAGATCCCTGGTGGGAGCTGCCCCGTGGGCCCTCGGGCAGGCCCAGGCGTGGCTCTTCCCCTCCCCCAGGCAGCCCAGCTTCCAGGCCGGTTTCCCTGAAGTGGGCAGGGCCTGGGGCAGCCTCTGGCATGAGACATTGGCAGCAGGATCGGGGAGCCGTATGGCCTGCCCAGCACCCCCATACCTCTGTGCATGAGGCCGGTTCTGGGCTCACACTGTGGACTTGCCGTCTCGGGGTCACTGCCGGTGGCCCCAGCCCGAGCAGACTCAGGCAAGTAGCTCCTGCTCTTAGCAGTCTGCACAGGAGTCCCTGGAGCTGTGGCCACGTTTGTCCACGTGGGGCTGCCCTGGCCTTCCCCCTCAGCACAGCTCTGCCAACCCCCGGATCCAGCCCCAGCTCTCCCCACTGCGCCGAGTCTCCCTGTTTCCTGGAGAACAGTCTCAGGGCCTCAGCCATGAGCGTGTGGGGCAGGTGGAGAAAGGGGTGCAGGGCTGCAGCTTCTCACCCCTTCCTCGGTTCCCTATGCCATGGAGGGGCAGAGGGCTCTCACCCCCACCAGACCCCATCCAGCCCACCTGCACTGCTGTGGGGCAGATGAGGGGCCACCGGTGATTGGTACCAAGCCTGCCTTGTGTGTGACCTGGGGGTCAGTGGAAGTCGAGGCAAGGCACACACATTGGGGAGCCCTCTGGCTGGACCAACAAAGCAGGGGCTGCAGAACCACCTCTGGGTGTTCCTGTCCCCTCCTCTGCAGCCTCAAAGACCCCTCCTGAGCCAGATGTGAGCCCCCTGGGCTGCATCCTCCTCTCACCTCCACATGGCCCCCTCTTCTAGCCACCCCACCTTGGGGCCTGGCCACCCCCCACCCAAGGCTTCCCAGCACGACACTCCCGGCTGGCGGCTCTTGCTTCCAGGAACCCCACACGCTGCCCACTCCCTCTCCTGTCCCACCTGGGAGGAACCAGCCCCTCCTCCTGCCTAGAAGCCCCTTCTCCCAGGCCCCTTGCACAAGGGGTGAATCCCCCCAGAGGGGCCCTCCCAGGTCCCTGCCAGCTCATGGTTTTCTAACACGCTTTTGGTCGGCGGTCAGGTAGGCCCATTCACGCATTCATCTACTGATACCTCGGTCCACTGTTGGCCACTACCACGGAGTGGACACTATGTGCAACAGACAAGCCTAGAAACTTCTATGTCCATCACCATGCTGAGCCCCAGACCCTCCCAGGAGCACACTCTGCCTGGGGAGGGGTGCCCAGAGACCCAGCCTGCAAAGGAGGGAAATCCCAGCCTCTGGGGGAGCCTGGAGGCATAGACGGGCCCCCCCCAACTGCGTGACAGCAGAGTGCTTGCCCCCCCCACACCTTGCAGCCTGGAACCACGGGCCCGCCCTTGCCCGGGCTCGTCCTTATCGTGGGGTTTTGCTGCTGTTGCCCTGGGAACTTTCCTTCAGAAAATGTTGGGTGGGGTGGGCAGGCAGACAGGCCGGGGCAGGCTGCAGACGCACCATGGGTGGATGGCCCGTCCCACAGTGCAGCCTGGCCCACCGTGCCCGTCCATCTCTGTTCTTAGCCTCCACCCTCAGGCCCAGAGAGGCCCTAGCGTGTGGGCCCCCACAGGGAGCCTGGCACATAGATGTCCCCGTGCGCCCACCCAGCTGCCGGGGTGTCCTCTCCGTGCCCAGGGAGTTTCCGGACCAACTGTGCCCCTTTTCCCTGCTCTTCCTTGGGCCTCCCATGGGGAGGAGGGAGTACCCTGCCTCCTGACCCCTGGTCATGTGGTTGGCTCCCCATCCAAAATAGGGCTGGATCAGACTTCTGTTCGAGCCTCCACAGAGCTGGCCAAAGGCCTGCGGCTGAGGACGGGGAGGCCAGGGACCTGGAAAGGCTTTAGAGTGGACTTGGGGCAGCCCTGGCCTTTCCCAGGGGGACCTGGGGCCAGGGTCTTGGGCTGAGCCAGGCTCCCCCAGGGCAGGGACAGTAACCGCCCCCAGGGGGACCCCCAGGGGGCCTCGCCCCCCTGGTGGCAGCTTGGGCTGGCCATGTGGCCCTCCTCCCACACTGAGCGAGGCTGTCTGATCACAGCAGCAGCGTGGCACGGCCCACAACGGGAGGGAGAGGAAAGGAGCAGGGGCCCGGACCCCCAGGCCGCCCCACGCTCCCCTCTGCATGCACAGCAGGAACTGGTGTGCTGAAGCCACTGCTCTGGGCACCAGAACTCCCAGGACCCCGGGCTGCTCCTGCATTTTGGCAATGGCTGCGTCCTCCCCCAAGACCTCCCTTCTGCGTGTCCTTCCCTTGCACCTGCAAGCTGATGCTCCCTGGGCACCCCTTGCTGAGGCCCCACCTCCCAGAGTGTCCCCCTCCCCACCTGGGCTAAGGACGGCTCCAGCCGGGCACCGTGACATCCACGGCCCTGGGGCACGGCAGGCACGGTGACTGGCTGGACTCGGGCCTCCGGGAGGGAATGCAGTCAGCACGAGGTCTGCAGATGCAGCCCAGACTGGCCGCCGGGAGCCCCACAGCCGTGACCCCTCGGCCTGGGTCGGGTGAATCTAACTGAGGGACATGCCGGGGCTTGTGGCAGTGAGGCCAAGTGGGGCCGCGGTAGCCAGGGGTGGCCTGGCGGGAGCCAATGTGGGGAGCCAACTTTGGAGGGATGGGGCCTGATGTGGCCTAGAGCCTGACAGCTCCAAGGTCTGGGGGGCGAGTCTGCTGTGGTGAGGAAGCCAAGATGGCCCAGGGGGGGTCAGGAGGGAGCCGTCAAGGGGACCTGTGCTCCCAGCAGGGCCGGGCTGAGGCCTGGGAGGCCTGGCAGCTCACACGCCTGAGGCCTTGCCACCACCCCTGCCCCTCGGTCGGGGGTGCCCCAAGTGCCCGGAGGAAGGGGTTGGCATGGTGTGGGGGGTGTCTCCTGGGAGAACTGATTCAGGCAAAGACTCATCTACTGCCCCCTTGGTTGGCAGGAGGGGTGTGTTGAAATAAGAAGAGGTTTTCTTTGCAAGACGCAAAGATATACTAGGGAGAAAGCATGGCGAGAGCCGCAGTTTGGCACTTACCAGTGTGTGTGTCTTTGTGATAGAAAAGCGCAGAGTCTGGGGGATCCTGGGATCTGAGGGACCTGCACCCCTGTCCCCCGTGGGCCTTCCCCCCGAGCTGGAGAAGCAACAGCCACGTGGCAGGTCCAGGCAGAGGCCCTTCTGGGCCCACGAGGGACAGGCAGACCCTAGGCCTTCATCAGTCACCGAACACTCAACTCAAACTGGCGTAAGAGAAGAGAGAGCAAGAGTGAACTGACAGAGGCTGAGCAACAGGGCGCGGGGCACCCCCGCGCAGCCCCAGCTCCAGGCTCATGGTCCCAGCGCCGGAGGGGTAAAAAAGAAAACCTCTGGCTTCTGTCCTGGAAGATCTGGAAGATCTGGAGAAGGTCTTGTTGGCGCTGAGGGGACATGTGTCCTTCCCGGGCCGGGCAGAGGGGCTGGCGACGGGCAAACGTGCACATTCTCCATCCCTCCCTGGCTGCTTGACACCCACATGCCTTGCGCCCTCCATGCACCTTGGAAGTGCACAAGTCACGGCCTTCCAGAGCATGACCACGCGGCGTCCCAGCAGCTCCCAACCTTGCTCCCAAGGTTCCTGAAGCTGTGTCCCCAGGTGCAGTGGGGAGCGGGGCCGGGAGGCCGCACCGAAGGCTCCTCACATCCTGCTGTGCGCTGCACGAAGCAGCTGGACTCCTGTCTGCCCGGGAGCCCCATGCCTCCCTGGGACCGTCCCTCCGCGCGGAGAAAAGACCCCTTCCGTGGACAGCCACTCCAAACCGGACTCCCTCAGCAAGGGGCTTGGGGGCTGCCGGCCCTCGAGCAGCTTCCAGAATCTCGAGCCAGCCTCGGGGCTCCCTGCCAGTACGATCCCCGCGGAGGGCTGCCCAGGGTCCGTCCACCGCGACCTGTCACTGCAGGGCTGTGGCCCGCCGGAACCTTCTCTGGCCGCCCACCCAGCCCCCCGCCTTGGTCCAGCCTCCAGCCACTTGAAGGAAACGCTGGGGCGGGAGGCTCAGTCATCTGCCTCGCCTGGGCCAAGTGTTATCACCAACTTCCCTGAGCAGGGGGTGGCCTCTGGGCCCCTCACCCCACGCCCTCGCGTCCTCGGGGGCCACGACGCGTAAAGCCCATTCCCTACGCCAGTTTCTCACCAGTGGAGATTGCTTGGGTTGCTAGCGACAGAGACCTTCACAGAAGGCGGGTTAGGCAGAAAAGGGGCTTCCAGCTCACATGCATGAGAAGCCTGGCAAGTGAGCCTTCAGGACAGCTTGGTCCAGAGGATCCAGTGGAGCCCTGCTGCTCATTTTCTCCCCCTTCCTTGACTACAGTTTCTGTTACTTAGTTACTGTCTTAGGTTAGGTGTAACAGAGGCAGCTCCCCCGGTTGCCTCAGGCCACAGGAGAAAAGCAACCCATTTGCCGCTCCCACAAATTCCAAACCAATCACGTGGGCTGCCACTGGGTCACCAGCAGGTATGGGTTGAACTGTGTCTCCAAAAAAAGATATGTGGAAACCCTCACCCAGCACCTGTGAATCTGACCTTACTTGGCAATAGGGTTTTTGCAGGTGATATAATCAAGTTAAGATGAGGTCATTGGGCGGTCCTCATCCAGTAGGACTGGTCTCCTCATCAGAGCCACGTGACCGGGCCACATGAAGGCAGAGACGCAGGAGGGGAGGACCCCGCGTGGTGATGGGAGGGGGTGAAGCGCTGCGGCCACAGGCCAAGGAACCGAGGTCCAGCAGCCCAGCGCCCAAAGCTGGGGTGTGGGGAGGATTCAGCAGAGGGGCTCAGGGGGAGCTCCGTGGCACCCCTGGTTCAGGGGTCAGACTTCCGGCCTCCAGACCGGGAGAGCATGAGTTCTACTCACTTTAAGCCTCCCAGTTTGTGGCCCTTTGGTAGGACCCAGGCACAGGCCTGTAAATGGCTCCAGGTGGCCTGGCTTCCTGCCCAAGGTGGAGGCTGGGGATGGCATCATGTGGCCCAAAGGTGGGGAGGGAGCGGCTTGGAGAGTGACTGGGCGCGCGCACCAGGTAAAGGGACTGAGGGCTGACCAGCGGGCTGGCTAGGATGGCTGGAGGGGGTGGGCAGTGACCTCCAGGGCGGAGGAGAAGGCAGATGACTGAGCCTCCCGCCCCAGCGTTTCCTTCAAGTGGCTGGAGGCTGGACCAAGGCGGGGGGCTGGGTGGGCGGCCAGAGAAGGTTCTGGCGGGCCACAGCCCTGCAGTGACAGGTCGTGGTGGACGGACCCTGGGCAGCCCTCCGCGGGGATCGTACTGGCAGGGAGCCCCAAGGCTGGCTCGAGATTCTGGAAGCTGCTCGAGGGCCGGCAGCCCCCAAGCCCCTTGCTGAGGGAGTCCGGTTTGGAGTGGCTGTCCACGGAAGGGGGCTTTTCTCCGCGCGGCAGCAGGCGGAGGGGACAGTCCCAGGGACCTCCCTGGGCAGGAGGGACCACACCTCGCTGATGTCAAAAGTAGGCAACCGTGGTGACTCAGACGCACGTGGCTCCGGCAGGCCTTACACGACGTCCCCGGGAAAGGGGGCCTGTGGCTGAGCCCGGGTGTGGGAGGGCACAGATGGGAACGACAAGGGCGGTAGCTCCTTTTGCACACTCGTGGTCTGAGGCCCTACCGGTTGGATGACCCAGGTTACGAAGTTCAGGATGTCGTGTGGCTTCGGAGAGCAGAGGGCAGCATGAGCAAGGCGCTCTGAGTTCCTGACCCACTTCTGAGAAAATCTGACAGCAAGTGAGCAGATGGCCTGGTGCCCTCCACATCCGAGAGCCTGACCAGAGTCTCACCAGGCCTTCCTGGGCCTGCACAGCTCTGCTCCACACCCCGCACTCTCAGGGCCTTTGCACATGCTACTCCTCGTGCCCGGGAGCTTCCCTGCTCTCCCTTGTCGGTCAGTCTCCACCTTCTGGATTGGGAGGTGTCTAAACGGAGCATCCATGGTGTCACCTGTGCCATGACCAGGACATCCTCATGGCAGGGACCAGGTGATGTGCTGTGCACCGCCAAACCAGGGGGTCCCGTGGGCCCTATTGGGACACAGGGCAGGAGTGTAACCTGCCCTGTGGCAAGACATAATGAGCATTGTTGTCATCCCAAGAAAACGCGCACTGCTCGTGGTCCTCTTTCTTGATGGGTGCCGAAAGGAATGCATTCCCAGGGCTCAGACAGATTTGCCTGTGTAGGATTTTGCATAAGACAATCTCAAACCAAGGAGCCACTATACGGCAAAGGAGGTGACCCGACAGAGCGGGGGCGGGAGCCATGGCCCCCACGGTTGTCCTCCATCGGGGCACACCCAGCAGCTGCCAACCTTAGGATGGCTGGAGCCGCACCTGCTCTCAGGGATGGGAGTATAAGCACTCTGCATACAGGTGGGCTATGTGGGTCTGGGCATGGAGGGGTGCAAGTGGACATGGCCCCACTCATCATTACTCGGGCGGCCTTTGCGGGAGGTGAGTCTGTGCTTCCATCCCGCACTGCAGGTCCAGGGGTCCTGGTTCCAGAGAGGGTTTGCTTCCCCCGGGAGACACAGTTGGGTTTGCACTGAACCTAAACCAGCTGCCCCTGCTTCCTTTGGGCTCCACACGCCCGTAGACCAGCAGGTGCAGAGAGGGGTTACCAGTCTGCTAGGAGTGGCTGGCAGGACTGTCACCAAGAGGCTGGGTTGCCCGGGGCTGAGGGGTGTGTTCGGAGCACAGAGGGTCCGCTGGGACGCTGCTGGGGGTCCCGGCCTGTACATGGTAAGTACGGCCACCATGACCCGGCGACAGACAGCGAGGGATGAGAGGACAGGAGTTTCGGGTGGAGGGAGAGGAGGGTCTGTTACGGCTTCGGGGCCAACTGTGCCCACAGCTGCCGAGGCTCACCCTCCCGGCAGTTCTGGGGAGGAAACCTCCCTCATTTTGGCAGCATCCCGGTCAAGGTCTGTCTCCCTTGCTCCAAAAGCTCCATCAGAAACCACTGTATCCCCAGGACTCACCACGGTGCCAGGCACACAGTGGGTGCACAATTAATGCTGAACTAGTCAGTGAATTCAATCGGGCATGGAGGCACCTGGGCAAAATGACCTGAACCAGGTTCCACCGGGCAAGTGCATGTCTAGGAACAGGCCCCTTCCCACAGCTTTCCCCCTTGTGGATGAGGGAGCCCACCAGCTCCCGTCTCCCTACCTGGACTTCACCCTCAGCACATAATTTGGGCTTGGGCTGTTGGCTACCCTCTTGGATCCTGGATCTTGAGGACATGGTTCAAGGTGAGCAAGTGCACCAGGTTGGTGGTGGCTGTGGGCTACAGTGGAGGGTCCCTGGTGATCCCTGCGTCTCACCTCTCAGGGCCATGTCTGGTCCCTTCTTCCTAGGTTTGCTCTCCAGTTCCTACAATTCAAAAGGCGCCCCATTATCTTTCCATAGAGAGTCCCCGATGCTTCCAGATGGGGCACTGCAGACACTGGGCCCTCCTGAGCACAGTGGTCCTGGGGTTGATGTGGGGCTCGGGGCGGTGGGGGTCCCTCACTACCGGGGGTGATCACCTGCCTCCCAGGACACAGGACAAGCTGGCTAGTTGGGTCGTCTGAGTGCTGGGGCCCTGGGTGATGGTGAATCGCACTCGTCCCCTGAACTGGAAGCTGATTAAGATAGAAGATAGAGGACACAGGTGCAGAGGCAGAGGTCAAATCCCCTGCCACTAAATTGAGGTCACAGCTTCAACTGGCTCATGTCGCTGCCCTGAGCCCCCTGCCCCAGCTGGAGGTGGCAGCAGGATCTCGGCGCCAACCTTCCCCTGCTGCACTGGAGGACAAGGGCGTGTGTGTCCAGTGGTGGGTTCCACCCTCTCCCCCCCCCCCCCGCCGTGGGGACAGGGAAGGGGAGCTCTCAGAGGGCTGAGCGATGGCCGGGGCGGGGGTCAGAGACTGCCGGAGCAGTCTGTGCAGTACGGACAGACGTTACCCATCCCTAGCTGGAGGCATGGCCGGGAAGTCGCTCGATCCTGTGGGTGGACCATCCCAGCACCAACAGCTGCCCCCCCCACCCCCCCCACCCCGGGAGGACAGGCTGTCCCCCAGGCTCCTCCCCCTCCTGCTGACGGGTGGAGCTGCCCCTGCGCGCTCTCCCGCACGAGGAAGGCTCCATCCCAGTGGCCGTCCCTCAGACTCACCCCGAAGGCTGGGAGCCCTGTTGCACTGCGGGAGATGTGGCAGCACCCACCCAAGTGCCTCTTCAAGTGAACTTGAGCAGAACCCTGGACTGCGCGTGGGGGGCGTGCGTGCTTGGGCTGATGTGCGGGTGTGAGCCCACGAACCCGGATCCTGCCCTCGGGGCGCGCAGCCCCCTATGGTGATCCCAGGCTCCCAGGAATCCTGCTGCGATCCTACAGGCTGCCAGTCTGGGACCCAGGCCCCCGCGGGAGGGGCCGCCCCTCCTTAATGCCGTCAGGGGTGGGCCGCTCGCTCTGGGCTCTGGAGCTGTGCCGGCCCCCTTCGTGGCCCCTGCTGGGCACGGATGGGTCACTGCAAAGTGGCCGCAGCCAGCCAGCCTTGGCCAGGGGAGCCTCCGCCGCTGACCCCATGCCAGGACTCGGTCACCGCGGCACCACTGACGACAGGCAGTTCGGGGGCCCGTCACCAGCGCCCCTGCCCGTATGCTTCCTCCCTTCCGGGACCCGGGAGCGGCCCCCACAGGGGGGACCATCACCTACGGGAGGCAGCACGGCTCCGAGTCTGCCGGGACCCTCTTGCTGAGGGCCCCAGAGCCTCCTGCCAGGGACAGCAGACGTGGTCAACGTGCACGCGTCCTAGGGCAGAGCGGCTTTCCTGAGCCGGGACCGCCTGCGGGGCCCGCTCGGGGGGTCGGTCTGAGAGACCCCCGGAGAACGGTGCTGGCCTCCGAAGGAACTTACCAAGCTCGTGCGTCCTGGGTTTGGGCACTGGTAACAGCGGTTTATATTTAGCGGGGGTTTATCTGGGCCTCTAAACTGAGTCCACAGGGGCCACTTGAGGCTGGTGCACTGCTCCTCCGAGTCTGAGGAGTCTCATCTGACACTCAGGTGCCACCTATGTTTCTCATCTGCCATTCTTAGCCTCGGCTTCAATCCTCAGGAGGAAAGCGCCCTGGGCCCTGGCTGTCGCAGACGCACACGGAGCAGGAAGAAGGGGAAGGCCACGGGGCCAGAGGAGACCTCCCCTCTGGGAGCGGTGACGTGCCGCGCACTCAGCTGTCCTTGCCGATTCTGGGGTTTCCCCGAAGACATCCCTGCGCTCTTAAACAGAGACTGGATGGAGGGTAGCTCAGCACCAGCTGGCTGGCGAGGGCGGGAGCTCAGAGAGGGTGCAGGTGCCATCGGAGGCCAGTTAGGGAGCCTCATCCATGCTCAGCACCAGATGCTGCGGGGAGGAAGCGGGTGCACGGTAGCCAACTCTAGGCTGTGGGCCCTACAAAGGGGGCAGGCAGACACAGAATGCTACATTTTGTGGAGGAAAGGGAGCCTATTAGTGTCCTGAGGCTACCGTGACAATGACCACAAACTCAGTACCTAAAGCAACAGAGGTTTCCCCTCCCACAGTCCGGGGACCAGACGCTGAGATCGGGGTGTTGGGGGACCACACCCTCGGAGGCTCTGGGGGAGGATGCTTCCTGCCTCTTCCAGCCGCTGGGGCTCCTGGTGTCCCTGACTTGTGGCCGCGTCCCCGGTCTCTGCCTCCACATGGCCTCTTCCCACCTCTGTGTGTCTCTAACACGTGTCACTGGGTTTAAGGCCCACCTGGGTAATCCAGGGTGGTCTCATCTCAAGATCCTTAATCTATTTACATCTGCGAAGATCCTTTTTCTACATTCACAGGTAAAGGGATTGGGATGTGGACATATCAGGACCACGGTTCAGCACACTATAGGAAGGAGACACATCGTTCTGTTTGTATTTAAAAAGCAACAGGATCCACACATGTGCTCTTCGTTAGGGCTGACCACCCAGGTTTGCTGAGGGGAAAGGGGCATGTGCGTGTTGAGGGAGCAAATAGAAATCCCAGGGCGAGTCCTTTCCGGTGCGTTTGTGGGGGTTTTCTCTGCACTCTGGTGTGCATATACCTTCCAAAGCTTGAAGGTCCTTCCTTCTGTCCCAGTCAAAGAAAAAGAAACTGCTTCCAGAGTTGTCTGCGGATTAGAAGGCAGGGACAGTGTCTGCTGGCCCGGGGCTCTGTCTCGTACGCAGTGGTGGTGGTCCTGGGGCATCCCTGCTCGGGCCTCCGACAGTGTCTGGTCATTCTCCATGGCCGTCACTTCTAGTACCCCTGCTACACTGAAGGGCTCAAGGGGCCCCCAGCCCCCACACAGCTCAGGCGCTGACATCATTATCTCCGTGCTGGGACTGGGGCCATAACCTCCTCTGGTCCATGAGCCCACTGGGCCCACCGTATGAAGAATAAGGGAAACGCTTCTGTCACACACTGCTGACAATAGGTTGAACTGTGTCCCCCAAAGATATGTTGAAGCCCTAACCCCCAGGAGCTCAGGATGGGAACTTCTTAGGAAATAGGGCTCTTGCAGATGTGATCAGTGAGGTTTTGATGAGGTCACTCTGGAGTGGGGTGGGCCTAAACCAGGTAGGACTGGTGTCCTGGTAAGAACAGAGACACAAGAAGGCCCATGACAGGGGCGCCTGGGTGGCTCAGTTGTTAAGCGTCTGCCTTCGGCTCAAGTCATGATCTCAGGGTCTTGGGATCGAGTCCCGCATCGGGCTCCCTGCTCACCAGGGAGTCTGTTTCTCCCTCTCCCTCTGTCTCTTCCCCCTGCTCGTGCTCTCTCTCTCAAATAAATAAATAAATAAAATCTTAAAAAAAAAAAAAAAAGAAATTGCCTTTGTAGGCAAAGGATATCACCGTCTACCTAAAAAAAAAAAGCAACAAACTTAGAAGCAAGTGAGTATTTCTCTAATACTCAGGAAGAGATGCGTAGCCTAGCGGAGCTCGGGCGCCATGAACCCCATGCCAGGACTCAAGCTGGAGGAAAGGCCAGCATGTGGATGGAGGAGGCAGTCCTGGCCCCAGAGGGGACCGCAGGCAGCCTTGGCTTCCAGGCCATGGCCCCAGATCTCACGCCCCCAGAGACTGGACTCCCTCTTGCCCTTGAGCTGGCAGCAAACATTGGCTTGGGAGGCACCTGGAATCCCTGGGAATCCTGCATCAGAAGCTCGAGCTGGGGAGGGCAGTCGGCCTGCCCTGGGTCTGTGTTGGGTCCACATCCCTGTCCCCTCTCCTTGAGCCCATGTTCCAGTCTGCAGAGGTGGGGCTGGTACGGGGGCAGTGCCCGGGTAGTGGTTTCTGGAACTCCAAGTGGACCCTGGGCCCTGTGTCATATTCCCATTCAGCGTTGGTGGCTTTCATTTGCATATTGCTCTGGGTGGGGGCACTTAAGGAAGTCAGGGTACTGGTTATTTGATGATATTGAAAAGGATTGCTAATTTAGTCATGATAAAGGTATTGTGATTATTATTTTGCAAAAGAGCCTTTGTCTTTGATAGATGTGTACTGATGATGCCTGTGGGGAAAAGGATGGGGTCTAGAGGTGGTTGAAGAGGTTGGTATGGGTAAATGGGATTTATTGTATTCTGCCTACTTTTGTAGGTGTTTAAATTCTCCACTGTAGAACTTATAGAAAAATTTTAAGGATTTTTATTTTTATTTATTTTTTATTATTATTTTTATTATTTTATTTTTTTTTTAAGATTTTTAAAATTTATTTATTTTTGAGAGAGAGCGCACACACGGGGTGGGGGGCGGGGCGGGAGGGGCAGAGGGAGAAGGAGAAGCAGGCTCCCTGCTGAGCAGAGATTTCCCCATATGGGACTCAATCCCAGGACCCCAGGATCATGACCTGAGCCAAAGGCAGATTTTGCTTAACCCAGGCACCCCAGAAAATTTTTAAAAAATAAAACTAACTGGGGGCACCTGGCTGGCTCAGTTGGTGGAATGTGTGACTCTTGATCTCAGGTTTGTGAGTTCGAGCCCCACATTGGGTATAGAGATTACTTAAAAATAAAATCTTAAAAACAAAAACAACTAACTGGTTTCTTACCCATCTGACTCCAGTTAGCTGTGTGTGCCCATGGACATACCCTCGGATCTTTTCTTGAGTCCCTTCTACATGCAAACCCAGTTCTGCTTTTCTTGACTTAATCACGAATACTTCAACCACACCCAGAACCTTTAGTCTCTTTACCTTGAGCCGTTTTGTCACTTGAGAGGATTTACAAAATGCCTGCCTAATCCGTCAGAGATTTGGGTGTGGGTTTGCTGCACTACCTGGATTTAACCCTTGATTTAAGGCTGAGGTATAATAGCTTCTGTCACTCAGGTATTTCCGTCTCCGGTTGAGAAGCAGTTGTCGCTTCCAACTTTATTAAGTCCCTGAAATTATGGACTGGCTCCCTTTCCCTTTCCCTGGCTTGCAAACCAGCCCATTCTTGTCTAGGCATCTCACTCTCTCTCTCTCAAAATATAATTCACTATCATGAGATTCACTCCTTTAAAAGTGAACAATTCAGTGTTTTTTAGTACATCCCAACGTTTAGCAACCATCACTCCCATCCAATTCCACAACATTTCATCATTCCTAAGAGCAACCCCATACATTTTAACAGTGACTCTCCAGCCCCTGGAAACCACTCATCTGTTTTCCGTCTCTAGGGACTCACCGACCCAGGGCGTTTCCTGCTCACCGACTCCTACGGTCTGTGGTTTGTGTCTGGCTTCTTTCACCCGCTGTAATGTTTTGAAGGTTCATCCATGTGGTAGCAGATGTCAATGCTTCCTTCTTTTGACGGCTGAATCACATTCCATTGCATGGATGCACCACATTTTCTTATCCTTTCATTAGTTGGTGGTAATCTGGGTTGTTTTCACTTTTTAGCTATTATGAATAATGCAGCTATGAATGTTAGTGTGTAAGTTTTTGTATGGACATACGTTTTCAATTCTCTTAAAATTTACCCTTAAATCCTAGGAGTAGAACCACGGAGTTGTGCCATCAGATTGCTCTCCAAAGTGGCAGCACCATTTCCCATTCCCGCCAGCAGGGCACAAAGATTCCGATTTCTCCACATCCTCTCCAATTCCTGCTATTTTCTGTTTGTTTGTTTTTAAATTATGGCCATCCTTTTTTTTTTTTTTTTTTTTTTGGTTTTTTTTTTTTTTTTGGGGAGGGAGGAAAAACATGAGAGGGGGGAGGATTAGAGGGAGAAGCAGGCTCCCCGCCGAGCAGGGAGCCCGATGCGGGACTCGATCCCGGGACTCCAGGATCATGACCTGAGCCGAAGGCAGTCGCTCAACCAACTGAGCCACCCAGGCGCCCAAATTATGGCCATCCTTTTAAAGATAAGTGGTATCCCATTGTGGTTTTGATTTGCATTTCCCTAATGACTAATGTCATTAATCATCTTTTCATGTGCTTTTTAGACATTTGTAGATCTCCTTTGGAAAAATGTCCATTCAAATCCTTTGCCTATTGAAAAAGTTTTCTTTTTACTGTCAAGTTATAAGTGTTCTTCATGGATTCTAAATACAAGTCCCTTATCAGATAGCTGATTTCCAAATATTTTCTCCCATTATGTGAGGTGTCTTCTTGCTTTCTAGATAGTGACCTTGAATTTCTGGGATAAGTCCCAATTGGTACTGTGTATAATCCTTTTTTATACACTGGTGGATTCAGTTTGCTAGTATTTTGTTGAGAATTTTTGCATCCATGTTCATGAGGGACATCAGTCTGTAGTTTTCTTGTGATGTCTTTGGTTTTGTTATGGTGGTAATACTAGCCTCTTAGAATTCTGAGTTAGGAAGTCTACTCCTTCTGGAAGAGTTTATGACAAATTGGTGTTGATTCTTCTTTAAACTTTTGGTAGAATTCAGCAGCGAAGCCATCTGTCTGGGCTTTTTTGAGGGAAGATTTTAGATCGCTGTCTCTCATGTCAGCTCAAATCTTCTATTTCTTCTTGAGTTAGTTTAATATCTTCCTGGGAGGGGCACCTGGGTGGCTCAGTCGTTAAGCGTCTGCCTTCAGCTCAGGTCATGATCCCAGAGTCCTGGGATCGAGCCCCGCATCAGGCTCCCTGCTCGGCGGGAAGCCTGCTTCTCCCTCTCCCACCCCCCCTGCTTGTGCTCTCTCTCTCGCTGTGTCTCTCTCTGTCAAATAAATAAATAAAATCTTTAAAAAAAAATATCTTCCTGGGAATTATTTCATCTAGGTCATCTAATTTGTTGGCATATAGTTGTTCATAGTATTCCCTTATAATCATTTTTATTTCTGTAAGGTCAATAGTAATGTCCCCTTTTTCATACATGATTTTAGTGATTTCAGTCTTCTCTTTTTCTCTAGGCCAGTCTAGCTAAAGGTTTTTCAATTTTATTTATCTTTTTATTTATTTATTTATTTTTATTTTTTATTTTTATTTTTTAAAAGATTTTATTTATTTATTTGACAGAGACAGAGATAGCGAAAGCAGGAACACAAGCAGGGGGAGTGGGAGAGAGAGAAACAGGCTTCCTGCTGGGCAGGGAGCCTGATGTGGGACTCGATCCCAGGACCCTGGGATCATGACCTGAGCCGAAGGCAGACACTTAACGACTGAGCCACCCAGGCGCCCTATTTATCTTTTTAAAGCAACTTTTGGTTTCATTGACGTTTTTCCTACTGTTCTCCTATTCTCTGTTTCTGCTCTCATCTTTATTATTCCCATCCTTCTGCTTGCTTTGGATTTGGGTTTAGTTTACTCTTCTTCTCTAGTTTCTTAAGGTGAAAGATTAGGTTATTAGTTTGAGGTGTTTGTTCTTTTCAGTATAGGTGTTTAAAGATATAAATTTCTCTGAGCACTGCTTTTACTGCATCCCATAATTTTGGTATGTTGTGTTTTTGTTTTGTTTTGTTTTGTTTTGTTTAAAGATTTTTTTTATTTATTTGACAGAGAGAGACATAACGAGAGAGGGAACACAAGCAGGGGGAGTGGGAGAGGGAGAAGCAGGCTTCCCCGCAGAGCAAGGAGCCCGACGCGGGGCTTGATCCCAGGACCCCGGGATCATGACCTGAGCCGAAGGCAGACGCTTAACGACTGAGCCACCCAGGTGCCCCTTGTTTTGTTTTTTTAGTCGTTTCAAAGTACTTTCTAATTTCCCTTGGAATTTCCTCTTTGCTCATTAGTATTTTAGGAGTGTGTAGTTTAATTTCCACAGATGTGTGAAATTTCCAAATTTCTTTCTGTTGATTTATAATTTCATTCTATTGTGGTCAAAGAATATCTTTCAATTCTTTCAAATTTATTGAGACCTACTTTATGGCCTAACATACAGTCTGTTCCTGGAGAATATTTCACATATACTTGAGAAGATTATGCATTCTTTTGTTGTTGGGTGGACTGTTCTATTCTGTTCGTTAGGTCTAGTTGACTTACAGTGTTTGTTGTTCGGGTCTTCTCTCTGCTGATCTTCTGTCTGATTGTTCTATCCATTATGAAAGTTGGGTATTGAAGTTTCCAACTATTATTGTTGAATTGTCAATTTCTCCCTTTAATTCTGTCAGCTTTTGCTTCGTGTATTTTGAGGCTCTGTTGTTGGGTGCATACATGTTTATAAATATCATGTCTTCTGGATGGATTGACACTTTTTTTTTAGTAGTCTCCACACACAGCATGGAGCCCGATGTGGGGCTCAAACTCACGACCCTGAGATCGAGACCTGAGCTGAGATCAAGAGTCAGATGTTTTAAGTGACTGAGTCACCCAGACACCCTGATGGATTGACACTTTTTTTTTTTTTTAATTGGAGAGCGAGCGAGAGAGAAACAGCATGAGAGAGGAGAGGGTCAGAGGGAGAAGCAGGCTCCCCGCCGAGCCGGGAGCCCGATGTGGGACTCGATCCCAGCACCCTGGGATCATGACCTGAGCCGAAGGCAGTCGCTTAACCAACTGAGCCACCCAGGCGCCCTGGATTGACACTTTTATAATTATAAGATGTCTTTCTTTGTCTCTAGTAATAACTTTTGTCTTAAAGTTTGTCTGATATTAATATCCACTCCAGGTCTCTCCTTTTTTAAAATAGCTATTTTCTTAGGGATTATCATTATCATTATCATCTTAATTGATAACAATCTAATTTGGATTATTACCAACTAAACTTCAATAGCATACTAAAGCACTGCTCCTACACAGCTCCATTCCACTGTTTTTCCTGTTAATGTCACAAATTCCATTTCTATATATTATGTAAGCATCAACTTAGATTTATATTGCTTATGTAGTTGTCCTTTAAGTCAGGTAGGGAAAAAGGCAATTACAAACAAAAACTACACTCATACGGTCTTTTCTATTTACCTTTGCCATTACCTTTACCGGTGCTCTGAATTTCTTCATGTGAAACTGAATTATTGTCTAGTGTCCTTCCATTTCAACCTGAAGGACTCCCTTTAGAATTCCCTGTAGGTCAGGTGCACTAACAACAAACTCTCCTAGCTTTTCTTTATTATTATTAAGAATGTTTCAAGTTTTTCTTCATTTTTGAAGAATGATTTTGCTGGATATAGAATTCTTGGTTGACTTTTTTTCTTTTGGCACTTTGAATACGTCATCCCACTTTGGGTACACATCAGGTCTCTGAAGTGCTGTACATTTCTTAATTTCTTTTTCTTTCTGTTTCTAAGACTAGATAATCTCAATTGATATATCTTCAAGTTCAATGATTCTTCTGTCTGCTCAAATTTGATGTTGAGCCCCTAGAGTGAATTTTTTATTTAAGTGATTGTACTACTCAACTCCAGAATTTCTATTTGATTCTTTAAAAAAAAATTTTAGGGGCTCCTGGCTGGCTCAGTGGGAAGAGCATGTGATTCTTGGTCTTGAGGTCATTAGTTCGAGCCCAAGGTTGGGCATAGAGATTACATAAATGAATAAAACTTAAAAAATAAAAATTTGGGCACCTGGGTGGCTCAGTTGGTTAAGCGACTGCCTTCGGCTCAGGTCATGATCTCAGGGTCCCGGGATCGAATCCCGCATCAGGCTCCCTGCTTGGCGGGGAGTCTGCTTCTCCCTCTGACCCTCCCCCCTCTCATGCTCTCTCTCTATCTCATTCTCTCTCAAATGAATAAATAAAATCTTTAAAAAAAATAAAAATAAAAATAAAAAAATAAAAATTTAAAAAATAAAATAAATTTTACATTGTGTTAAAAACAAATTTAGCATTTTAACCATTTTAACATGTACAGTTCAGTGGCATTGAATATATTCACATTGTCATACAGCCATTGCTGCTATTCATCTCCTGAACTTTTTTATCATCCCACAGTGAAATTCTGGACCCATTAAATGATAACTTCCCATGTCCCGCCCCAGCCCCAGCCTCTGGGAGTCACTGTTCTGCATTTTGTCTCTGTATATTTGACTAATCTAGGTGTCTCATATGAGTGGAATCATACAGTATTTGTTTTCTTGTGTCTGGATCACCTCACATTCCATAATGGCTGTAGGTTCATTCAAGTCATAGCATATATCAGAATTTCATTCTTTTTAAAGGCTGAATAATAGTCTCCTGTATGTACACACCCAATTTTGTTGATCCATTCATCTGTCAGTGGATACTTGGGTGGTTCCCCATTTCCTTTTTGTAAATTTATTCTCACTCATAACAAGTGAATTGGCTGAGAGTCTGCTCCGCCATCTTCATTTCAGGATCCAGGCTGAAGAAATGACCATTATCTGGAATATTTCTGGTCTTCCTGGCTGAGGGAAAGAGAACTCTGGCATTGAAGCACTCTGCTATGAAGGCACCACTTCCTGTCACACCTCATTAGCCAACACCGGTCACGTGGTCTCCCCTGACCACAGAGGGGCCAGGCAGCGCGGTTGTCCCTTGCAGTGGAAGAGGGAGCAGAGTTGGTGAATACTCACTTCACTGAAAACCATCATATTTATCCCATTTTCCTTAATTTTAATTATTCAGTTTTGTAGTTTATCCTCTAAATAATGAGTAGCATTATTTGGTATTGGTGATTATTTTCTGCATAAATGATCTGGCATCATGTTACTGATTTTTGCTATGATTTCTGCAAAATAAAAAATACTCACCGTATCCCAGGTGTACAGTTGTTTGGATGGTCTTCTGAACCCTAGATATTGCCTCCTCAAGACTCGAACCTACTAGTATCACAGCCTGCGGGTGTCTACAAGGGTAACATTTCTGACATTGAAAACTTCTGGGTTTTTAATACTTAAACTTTTATTTATTTATTTATTTATTTTTTTTTTAAGGATTTTTTAATTTATTTGACAGAGAAAGACACAGTGAGAGAGGGAACCCAAGCAGGGGGAGTGGGAGAGGGAGAAGCAGGCTTCCCGCTGAGCAGGGAGCCCGATGCGGGGCTCGATCCCAGGACCCTGGGATCATGACCTGAGCCGAAGGCAGACGCTTAACGACTGAGCTACCCAGGCGCCCAATACTTAAACTTTTAGAACATACGATCTCTCAATTTTCTTTCCAGCAATATTTATATTTATATCCCCCCAAATCAATAAAAGAACTTTACCAAAATAATGTATGGAGGGGGTGCCTGGATGGCTCAGCTGGTTAAGCATATGACTTTGGCTCAGGTCATGATCTCAGGGTCCTGGGATCGGGCCCCACATCGGGCTCCCTGCTCCATGGGGAGTCTGCTTCTCCCTCTCCCTCTGCCTTCCCCCCTCCCCCACTCTCTCTCTCAAATAAATAAATAAAATCTTTAAAAAAATACTGTGTGGGGGAAAACCTTGGGTTACATCTCAGAAACAATGGATGGATGATTGTAATCACATGAGGGCGTTTTGCACAGCACAAGGATAAACAAATGAGCGTGTGCGTGCTCGGGGCAGGGCTGAGGCCAAAAGAAGCCACGTTCCTGCTGGTGGATTTGTTAGCATCCCTGTTCATCACTGTGTTTAGGAAGTGAACTGTTTAGCATTTTACATTCAGTAACATATTAGTGTTACTTACACAAAAATGCTTTACTGGTTTTTAGTTATATTGTAACTTTTCCCACTTAAAATAGACTCCCAACTGATATTGTTGTGGAGAATGTCTGACTTATAGGAATAGATTCTTGACATTAAATGGAAGCGACCTGTGTGTGAGCAACTGATAACAGCGAACCACCTAAATTATACTTTTTTAATACAGTGTCGATTCCATAGCATAAACTGTTAATTTTTTTCAAACTTTTAAAAAAAGCTCTAATGCTCAATATCATTACTGATGAGCACATTACATTTTCATGTTCACTAAGATACACTTTGTCTCCATCCTCACTCATCACCTGGTATTTTTCATGCACAAAGAAGTTGTGCATGAAATAAAAACAAAACACACAATCTTTCATTATATATTATACCATGTGTTGAGAAGCACAGGTTGTTTGCGATGATGTCAGGTCAAGAGGTCCCTTTGCTTCTGGCGCATTTCCCGGCCAAGAGCTGATGTGCATGCGGCCCCCCAGATGGACCACCACCCTCCCTTCCCTGGTCACAAAGCTGGAGTCGAGACCGATTTGCATCAGAACAAGACACTTTGCTGCCATCTGCTGGGAAGTTCTCATAATAAATACCTGCCTTTACCACCCATGTTGTTGGAGACCACCAACCATAATGAAAACAAGTAAAAGGTCGTCAGAATTAAGAGGGATGTCGGTGACACAAGGTTGCCTCCACAGAGTCACTGTCCTGTTCCTGGCCACTCACAAAGACAGACGAAGGAGTTGGACAGGGGAGGAGCTGACGGAGGGACATCCCACAGTGCTGAGTCTTCTCAACCCAAACGTCGATGTCAGGTCTTTGGCAGTTTGGACCCATCGCCCCCGCTTTCAAAGACGGGCAGGTAGAATTTCCGTTTCTTGAGGGAACACGGGTGCGTGGTTCAGTGGGACATGGCACAGCCCAGCGCACAGAGGGGAAGGGCAGGCCCGTGCCCCACTGCCCCACAGTCCAGACCCACCAGGCAAGCCCCCTCTGCTTTCCGGGGCGAGGAAAGAAGGCTTCTCCCAGCATTCCGGCTTTTATCGTCACTCCACTTGGCTTATGGTTCCTTAAGCTACGGTCCCTGAGAGTGTGAGGGTGTGGCTGCCCACATGGGGACAAGCTCAAGACCAGCCACCCCTCAGCACACTCTGCTCCCCTTTGTAGGGCCCTGCTCTGACGCAGTCGTGCCCCTCTGTGACCCTCTGGGGATCCTCCTGGCTGTGTGGGTGGGAGTTGCTCCCAGAAGGCTCTGAAACGTGTCAGAATGGGACACTGGTGAAATGGGCTGGGTTTCTGGCAAGATTGCTAGTGGCTTGTGCTTCCATCGGGGGCTCACCGGGGTGACCTTTGCTCACTGGCTGGAGTACTTGTACAGGGAGAAACTTCCCCTCTCCCACTGTTTGGTTACCTAGAGTCCTAGTTTGTATAGGAAAAGCAGGGTAAGCGCCCGACTCTTCTTTTTCCTTCCAATTTAATAATTCTCCAATTACTGGATGTTTTGTTTACTTCCAATTTTTAAAAAAACTGTTCCCTTTTCCTTTCTTTGTCATTGTGGTGAAATATACATAACATGAAGTTTATCCTCCTAACCATTTTTTTTTTAAAGATTTTATTTATTTGACAGAGAGAGAGACAGCGAGAGAGGGAACACAAGCAGGGGGAGTGGGAGAGGGAGAAGCAGGCTTCCCGCGGAGCAGGGAGCCCGATGCGGGGCTCGATCCCAGGACCCTGGGATCATGACCTGAGCCGAAGGCAGACGTTTAACGACTGAGCACCCCAGGCGCCCATAAGTTGCAGACATTTTGACACAATCTCTAAACATGTCAACATGCATCCCCTAAACATCATTCTCACTTAACTTAATCGTGCCTAGGAGTGTGAACAGTAATTCCTGAATGTCTGTTGTATTCCGACTAGCTTGTTGTCCCAGGACTGTGTTTATAGGAGCTTTCCTGCCGCTTGAGGTGCGCCTGGGTGTCTTGTCTGTCTAGCCTCCCAGTCTACAACAGTCTTCCCACTTTTTTCCTGTGATTGTTTTTTAACTTATTGTTATAAAAAATTGCAAATATTGGAGTGCCTGGGTGGCTCAGTTGGCTAAGTGTCCGATTCTTTTTTTTTTGAGAGAGAACTCGCACAAGTGGGGGGAGGGACAGAGGGAGCTGGAAAAGCAGACTCCCCGCTGAGCAGCGAGCCCGACTTGGGACTCATCCCAGGACTCCCGGGATCATGACCCGAGCTGAAGGTAGTAAGCGTCTAATTCTTGATTTCAGCTCAGGTCATGATCTAAGGGTCATGGGATCGAGTCCCATGTCGGGCTCCTCGCTCAGTGGGGAGTCTCCTTGTCTCCCTCTGCTTGCTCTCTCTCTCTCAAATAAATAAATCTTTAAAAAATTTTGCAAATATTTATTTATTTTTAAAGATTTTATTTATTGATTTGACAGAGACACAGCGAGAGAGGGAACACAAGCAGGGGGAGTGGGAGAGGGAGAAGCAGGCTTCCCGCGGAGCAGGGAGCCCGATGCAGGACTCGATCCCAGGACCCCGGGATCATGACCTGAGCCGAAGGCAGATGCTTAACCCACTGAGCCACCCAGGCGCCCTGGCTGTTTCACTTTTAAGGTCGATATGAGTAATATAAGTAGTTTGTTTTTTTTACGATTTTTTATTTATTTATCTGAGAGAGAGAGTGGGAGACAGAGAGCATGAGAGGGAGGAGGGTCAGAGGGAGAAGCAGATCCCCCGCCGAGCAGGGAGCCCGATGCGGGACTCGATCCCGGGACCCCGGGATCATGACCTGAGCCGAAGGCAGACGCTTGACTGAGCCACCCAGGCGCCCCTCCTCCTAACCATTTTTAAGTGTAGAGTTCTGTGGCATTACATACGTGTATAGCGCGCCCAGCCAATCCCCACTGTCCTTTTCCAGAACTCTCTTCATCTGGTAAAACTGAAACCATACCCATTAAACACTATCACCAAATCACCTCGTCCTCCAGCCCCTGGCGATCACCCTTCTACTTCCTGTCTCTATATTGTGGACTATGTATCTCCTACAAGTGGAGTCATACAGTATTTGTCTGTCCGTGACTGCCTTATTTCACTGAGCATAATGTCTTCAGGGTCGCCCATGTTTATACGTGTCATAACGTCCTTCCTGGTGAAGGCTGAATAATATTCCAGTGTAGGGACTTTCCACACTTTGCTTGTCCACTCATCCATCGATGGACACCTGTGTAAGTTCCATCTCTTAGCTACTGTGAATGTCGCTGCTATGAACGTGGGTGAACTGATACCTATTCAATCCTTGCTTTCAAGTCTTTGGGGTCCATGCCCACCAGTGGAATTACTGGATCATATGGTAATTATATTATTGATATTTTGAGGAAATGCCATGCTGTTTTCCCCAGCAGTCACACCACCTTTCGCTCCAGCAGCAGCGCACAAGGGGTTTTCCGCTTACTCCCTATCCTTGCCAACACTAGTTACTTTTTTAAATTTTATTTTCCAAAAGTTGTCATCCTAGTCATCCTCATGAGCGTGAAGTGGTATCTTATCATAGTTTTTATTTCCATTTCCCTAATGATTAGTGATATTGAGCACCTTTCCGTGTGCTTGTTGGCCATTCGTACATCTTCTTCAGAGAAATGTCTGTTCAAGGCCTCCGCCCGTTGTTGAACCAGGTTGTGTGTGGTTGTGGTTGTAGGAGTTCTCTACCTATGCTGGATACTAATCCCTTATCCGATACATGATTTGCAAATATTTTCTCCCATTCTGTGGGTTGCCTTTTCATTCTGTGGATAGTGTCCTTTTTTTTATTTTTAAAGATTTTATTTATTTATTTGACAGAGAGAGCGAGAGAGCACAAGCAGGGGGAACAGTAGAGGGAGAGGGAGAAGCAGGCTCTCTGCGGAGCAGGGAGCCCGATGCGCGACTCCATCCCAGGACCCTGGGATCATGACCTGAGCCGAAGGCAGATGCTTAACCATCTGAGCCACCCAGGCGCCCCAATGTGTCCTTGGATGTATAAAAATGTTACATTTTCATGCAGTCCAATTTGCTTACTTTTTGTTTTGTTGCCTGTAATCAAGAAATCGCTGCCAAATCCAAAGTCATGCATCTTTTGTCCTATGTTTCATGCTAACAGCTTTATTGGTTTTGGTCTTAAAATGAAATCTTTGATCCATTTTGAGTTAATTTTTATATACAATGCAAGGTAAGCGTTTAACTTCATTCTTTTGCATATGGATGTCCAGTTTCCCAGGACCATTTGTTGAAAACACTGCCATTCTCCATTGAGTGGTCTTGGTATCCTTGTCAAAAATTATTTGATCATATATGTGAGGGTTTATTTCTGGGCTCTCTATTCTATTCCTTTGGCACATATATCTGTCTTTATGCCATTACCATATTATTTCTATTGCAGTAGGTTGGTAGTATGTTTTGAAATCAGAAAGTCTGAGTCCTCCAGCTTCGTTCTTCTTTTTCAAGATTGTTTTGGCTATTTGGATTCCCTTGAGATTTCATGTAATTTTAAGATGAGTTTTTTTCTATTTCTGCAAAAATTGTCATAAGGATTTCGATAGGGATTGTGTTGAGTCTGTAGATCATTTGGGTAGTATTGGCATTTTCTTTTTTTTAAAGATTTTATTTATTTATTTGACAGAGACAGAGACAGCGAGAGCAGGAACACAAGCAGGGGGAGTGGGAGAGGGAGAAGCAGGCTTCCCGCCGAGCAGGGAGCCCGATGCAGGGCTCGATCCCAGGATCCTGGGATCATGACCTGAGCCGAAGGCAGACGCTTAACGACTGAGCCACCCAGGCACCCCAGTATTGGCATTTTCATAATAGTAAGTCTTCCAATCCATGAACAGGAATGTGTTTCCATTTATTTGCATCTTCTCTAATTTCTTTGAGCCATGATTTGTAGTTTTCCTTGTTTTTCACCTCCTTGGTTAATTCCTAAGTCTTTTGTTCTTTTTGGTGCTGCTGTAAATGGAATTGTTTTGTAATTTCCTTTTCAGATTATATGTTATTAGTATATAGAAACTCAACTAATTTTTGTGTGTTGACTTTGTGTCCTGCTACTTCACTGAATGTATTTACTAGTTCTAACAGGGGTTTTTGTGCAGTCGTTAGGTTTGTCTACATAATAAAATCATACTATCTGCAAACAGAGATAAGTTTACTTCTTCCTTTCCAATTGGGATGCCCTTTATTTCTTTTTCTTGTCTAATTGCTCTGGCTAGAATTTCCAGTACTATATTGAAGAGAAATAATAAAAGCAGATATTTTTGCTTTATTCTGATCTCAGAGGAAAAGCTTTCAGTATTTTGCCTTTGAGTGTGATGTTTGCAATGTATTTTTTCACTACGGCTTTTATTATGTTGAGATAGTTTTCTTCTACTTCCAGTTTGTTAGTGTTTTTATCATGAAAGGGTGCTGAATTTTTGTCTAATGCTTTTCTCTGAATCAGTTGAGATGACCATATGGGGATTTCCTTTATTATGTTACTGTGTCTTTCATTTCACCCTACAGCACTCCTTTGAGCATTTCTTTCAGGGCAGGCCTAATAGTAATGAACTCCCTCAGTTTTTGTGTATGTGGGAATGTCTTAATTTCTCCCTCACTCTTGAAGGACATTGGTGGAAACGGGATTCTTTAGTTGACATTTTTTTTTTCCTTTTAGCATTTGGGGTATATAAGCTCACTGCCTTCTGGCCTCCGAAGTTTTTGATGCAAAATCTGCTCATTATCTTACTGAGGATCCCTTGGATGCGATGAGCTGCTTCTCTCCTGCTGCTTTCAAAATTCTTTTTGTTTTGTCTTTTGAAGGTTTGATTATACTGTGTCTCAACGTGGGTCTCTTAGAGTTCACCTTAACTTGGAGGTCATTGAGCCTCTTGGATGTTTATATTCATGTCTTTCATCAAATCTGGAAAGTTTTAATAGTTTTGTTTTGTTTTGTTTTTTTTAAGATTTTATTTATTTGCGAGAGAGAGAATGAGAGAGAGCATGAGAGGGAGGAGGGTCAGAGGGAGAAGCAGACTCCCTGCCGAGCAGGGAGCCCGATGCGGGACTCGATCCCGGGACTCCAGGATCACGACCTGAGCCGAAGGCAGTCGCTTAACCAGCTGAGCCACCCAGGTGCCCCAAATCTGGAAAGTTTTAAGCCATCATTTCTTCAGATATTCTCTGTCTCTTTCCCTCTCTCTCTTCTCCTTCTGGGATCCCATGATGTATATGTTGGTCTGCTTGGTGATGTCTCAAGTCCCTCAGGCTCTGTTCACGTCAATCTTTTTTTTCTTCTTTAGACTTTAGACTTGATAATTTCTATTGTCCTATCTTCACGTTTGCCAGTTCTTTGTTCTGCCTGCTCAAATCTGCCTTTGAATCCCTTTCGTTCAGTTTTTGTACTGAATGTATGATTTTTTTCATTTCAGTTATTATACTTTTCAGCTCCAGACTTTCTTTTTAGTTTCTTTTTAGGTTTTCTATCTCTTTGCCAATATCTCCATTTTATTCATAATTCATTTTTTTGACATTCTCCACTCTTCCTTAAGTTCTTTGAGCATCTTTTAGGCAATTATTTTAAAGTCCTTGTTTAGCAGTTCTGACATCAGGTCTTTTCCAGGGATGGTTTCTGTTGACCTTTTTTTTTCCTTTGAATGAGCCTACTTCCCTATTTCTTGTTGTGCCTTGTGATTCTTCTTCTGGTGTAGACATTTGTATCTAATAATGTGGTAACTCTGGAAATCAGATTCTCCTCCTTCCCCAGGGTTTGCTGTTTTATTATTATTACTGGTATTGGTATTATTATTACCTGTCTCTGTGCTAAGGATTAGTGTGAGGGATAAACATAAGGTCTTATTTGGTCTTCTCTGAGCCTGTTCCTTTCACTGTGCCTGCATGGTCACTTTCTTTCCTTCTTTCTTTTTTCTTTCTTTCTTTCTTTCTTTCTTTCTTTCTTTCTTCTTTTTAAAGATTTTATTTATATATTTGAGAGAGAGAGAGAGAGAAAGCATGAGTGGGGGGGTGGGCAGAGGGAGAAGCAGGTCTCCCGCTGAGCAGGGAGCCTGACGCAGGACTCGATCCCAGGACCCTGGGATCATGACCTGAGCCAAAGGCATACGTCCAACTGACTGAGCCACCCAGGCGCCACATGTGGTCACTTCCTAATTTTCCTTTTATATGCAGTTGCTTTTGAATGTCTTAGTCTGTAATGTTTGGCTCCCAAAGGGGAGAAAAGAAGAAAATAAAGCTGGAGGAAAGAGTGCCAGCCCTTTATTTTATTTTATTTTTAAGATTTATTTATTTATGTTAGAGACGTGGGGAGGGACAGAGGGAAAGGGAGAGAATCTCAAGCAGACTCCCTGCTGAGCAGGGAGCCCAGTGTGGAGCTCGATCTCACAACCCTGAGATCACAACCTAGGCTGAAACCAAGACTCAAGTGCTTAACTGACTGAGCCACCAGATGCCCTGGTGCCACCCCTTTCATACCCTGGAAGTCACTTCAACTGGAGCGGGAGGGCTTGCATGAGTGTGGGAGGTGCATCAGCCTCCCACGTCTGTCAGCAGAGTGATCAGAAGAGAAATCAGCGATCAGAGCACAGATCCTCAGTATTTGGAGGACAGGGTCCTTTTGTCCACCCAAGATCTCGCAAGCTGTGTGCACGATGCTCCAGGAGCACATGTGCTGCGGCCTGCCATGAGATGGGGTCAGGCATGAGTAGCTGCTACTGTGCTAAGAGCTCATATTGACCTAAATTAACCACATCGTATCATCTAAGTCTTTCCCTGGAAGTTACAAACCTTCAGTAGACTCCAGATTTCCATTAGTGGTTCAATCAGACAGATTCTGCCAGTGCAACTCTTGTTTTAGTGGAGAGATGGATTCCTGGTGCTTCATACTCTGCCATCTTCCAGTGTGTGATCCTCTTGCATTATTATCAATTTTAAAATATGTATAATAAGTTGGCTCTCCCAGGATCCTCTGAAGATGAGCAACTCATTTTTTTTAACTCGTAGAGTCAAGCAGCTATTTTCTTCACTGATACGCAGATCATCCCATCCTCCAATTTCTAATATTGTAAAGTCTTACGTTCTGAGAGGAGACCAGAGCAAGAAACCCCTTTTCAGCAGATCACAGAAGTCCCATCCCTTCTGGGGACTGGCTATGTGGAAGCTGCTGTCATTTTGGGCGTGGGGTACCCAGTGTGGCTACAATTCTGCCTTGCTTGGGTGGTGCTCCCTTGTTTCATGTTGGGTCTTTTGGAACAGATGCCTCCTCGACATCCTGTTGAGACAGGAGCTGAGATGCCGTCAGGGCCTGGAGCCCAGAGGATAGGCTCAGTGGAGGCCAGGCCTCGTCCAGGGGACTCCTGGGCCCTGCCCCAGGCAGCCACAGTTACAGTAGCTGATGGCCTCTCTGCCTGGAAGCAAAGCTGGTGGCTTACCCCTCCTCCTCCCACCCCCTTCAGTCCAGGGCTCATAGTGCAGCTGGCTACAGGATGGGGACTGCTGGGGAGATAGGGGATGGGCCGAATACAGGGGTCAGCCAGAATTAGCGGAGGCCCCAGAAAACAAGGACAGCTCATCTGTGCTGAGCCTGGGGACGAGGAGACTGGGAACAGTGCTGTCTCTGGATCCTGGAGGGCAAACAGGGAGGGGTGCGAGTTCAGGAGATAGGACACCTGGGTCCTGCCTGCCTACAAACAAGTAGGACACGCCAGTGTTGCCACCAAGGCCCCAGGCACGTGTGCTGGACTGTCCCTGAGATCCTCAGCAGACGGATGCGGGCTCGGTGGGCACGTCCCGTCTCCCATGCCAGGCCCTCTGCCTTCCTTGGATGTGGTCCCCACAGGGCCTCAACCCGGGACCGAGGGGCTCAGCTTCTCAGTCCCTGAACCATGACACCCATACGCCCCAGGGGCTCTGGTCCCTGTCTGGGGCACACCTCCATCCATCCTTAGCAGTGAAGAATTACCTGCTCCCAGAGCCCAGTGGTCCGGGGCAGCCTGATCGCCCCCCCGAGGAGCCTGTGCTTGTCAGCAGCACCAGTGTGATAGTTGCTGGGCTTCTAGAACGCACCTGCCTGGGGTCAGCGGTTTGGACAATAAAGTTTATAATATTGTCACCCGGGGACTTTGGAGAACCCGGAAATAAACCAAAGAAAAAGCACTCTTGGAAACAGGGGAAAGAGATGTCCGTTCTACCCAACAGGATTGGCTGTTTTCACCGGGATGTGCCTGACGTAGCAGCCGCCCGCTCTGGCCGCCCGCCCGGTCGACGTCTTTGTAAATGGCCCCTTTGTTACACTCTCGTCAGCCACCCTGCTTCCTGTCAGGACTCCAACCACAGGCACGCCGCATTTCCATCCTTTGAATTTTGAATTGTGAGATCGTGTTTGAAGGCCCGAGCTTTCAGTCTGGGAGTCCTGTGAGATCTCGGGGAGAAGACCTCCAGAGAAGATTCTGTTGGTTCATGCCGGGCACCAGCTTGTAATCCATCTGGGGCCATGTTGACGTAGTTTCTTTGCATGCGGTTCCCCCAAATACACAGGGGAGGACCTGAATTATAAACGCCCATTGGAAGGGGCCCTGGTAGCTCAGTGGGTTAAACATCCAACTCTTGATCTCAGCTCAGGTCCTGATCTCAGCGTCGTGAGGTCAAGCCCTGAGTCAGGCTCCACACTGGGCTTAAAAAAAAAAAATTGGGGCGCCTGGGTGGCTCAGTTGGTTAAGGGACTGCCTTCGGCTCAGGTCATGATCCTGGAGTCCCGGGATCGAGTCCCGCATCGGGCTCCCTGCTCAGCGAGGAGCCTGCTTCTCCCTCTGACCCTCCCCCCTCTCATGTACTCTCTCTCATTCTCGCTCTCTCAAATAAATAAAATAAAATAAATCTTTAAAAAAAAATTGTCCAGTGGCTCTCCTGCAGAGCCCAGAGGCCGGTGGGTTTCCTTTCTGCACCATTTGCCAGTGGGCAGGGTTTTTTCTGGCCTGCGTCTTCACCAGATTTCACACACAGCCTGTGCTCATGCAGGTCTGCCGCCTAGGACCTGTTCCAACTTGAGGCCTTGTGTTTCTAGAGTCAGCAAACGGCTCAGGAAGTGTTGGCTGAGTCCTGCTTTTTCACCCCTGGGGATTTCCTTTTCTGTTTTGCGACCTCAGCTCTCTGAGAACGTATTTGTTAGGTTTTACCTAGGACATGGAGAGTGGGAGGCCTTTTGAGGGTATCTAGGTCTATCACATCGCTGCCGCTGCTGGTTAAAGCAGGTGCTGCTGGTGACGCGCTCCAGCCCCCTTTGGGGGTCAGCATGCCCACCCCCAGCTGCTGTAGACTCACACAAGCACCCTTAGCCAGAGGATGGCCATTCAGAGATGCCTGGGAGCCCCCTGCCCCACCCCAAGGGCAGCCGCCAGCCCATGGCTGACGTCGGGGGTAGCAGCTCTGATGCCTGTCGCTGGAGAAACAACCTCTCAGCTGAAATCCATCCTCCTGAGCTCCCCGTGGTGTCGAGCCATGGCCAGACTTCAGCTGAACACGCATCCTTGGCCGGCCGGCCTCAGACCCTCTCCCGAGGGCATCGCTTCGTAAGCCCGATGCACTTGAACCACCACCACAGGCTCCGCTTCTGGGGCCCGGACCTGAGACAGCTGGTCCCGGTGTGGCCCCGGGACGCACGCTCTGTGGCCAAAACGCCCACTGGCCAGTTGGCCGTAGGACTCGCCTCCGGTGGCAGGTGGATAACGTTAGCCCCGGCGTCTTCCGCGGCGCGGCGGCGAACCCTGGGGCGTAGGGAGGTGCGAGCAGGCCGCGTGGAGGGGCGTCATTCTCACGACTTGGAGATGGGTCTTCACGGAGGTGACGAAGGTAAAGGTCACTGGGGGGCGGGGGGCTGATGCAAGTCGACTGGCGTCCTTACAAGAGGAGCCCAGGACACGAACACGCGGGGGTTCGAGCGCGTGAGGACCCGGGAGCAGACGCTGTCTACAGGGCCAGCGCTGACAGCAGGGCGGTCAGAGCTGTGAGGAAGGACGTTGTGTTGTTGAAGTGGCTGGTCTGCGGTGCTTGTCACGCAGCTGCAGCCGACTCGCGCGACAGCAGCCGAGGGTGGCCCCAGCGCGGTGTTCTGAGAGGTGGCTGGGACAAGGGGGTTGCTGACAGCAGGGCTCCCAAACTCGGGCGGCGCTAAGACAGCCCCAGAATTTCTGATCCAACGGGGGCCGAGAATTTGCGACTCAGCAGCTCCCGGAGGCCCCGGTGCCACATTGTGGTCCAGAGGCCACACTGTGAGGAACAGCAGCTTATTACACAGAATCAAAAGAAATCTTAAGATGAATGAGGTGGTGGATGTCCGCTGCCCCAGAGGAAAATACCATCACTTGACCTGCTTCCCTACCTGAGCCAGTTCTCAGACCCAGAACCCATAAACTGGAAGGTTCCTTAGGTCTCCCCGAGACACTCTGAAGTAGAGGCAGCAGGACTCCGAGGCCTTCTCGAAATCTCACACAGCCGCTGCTCTGGGCAAGCGAGCCCGAGGAAGGCAGAGCCGCCAGGTCGCCGTCTGAGCTGATAGACTCCTGGGGGCCCAGAGCAGCACGGAGCCCTGCCCGAGTCAGGAACATGGGGGTCTGCAAACGAATGGAGTCCTAGTGTGGTCCCACTCAGAGGGTCCCGCGTGTCCACAGAGCCACAGGCGGACGTTCATCGGTACGTGAACGGACAGCTGGGATGGACATACTTAACCACTGGCGGTATCCTCATCCCGGTTCTTTGGGCTACAGAACAAAAACTTCTCGTAGCAGGTAAGATCAAATGGGGGCCCTGGACGCTCCTCCTGTCACCGGCCAGTATCACAAAAACCAGGGCCCAGGACCATCCGGGTTGAAATGGCAGAGATTAGCGGGGGTGATGTTCTTTTCTAGAACGGATTAACACGGCCTCTGGTACGTGGTCTGTGGCTACCCCAATACTTGTAGGTCAGGGAGAGGGACCGTATAGACGCTTTGCCCCAGACTCTCTCAGCTTCCCGGCTCTGTCCCCGTATAGACTGACCCATGCACAGAAAAACACAGCGGTCCACGAACGGACAAGCTC
Organism: Mirounga leonina; assembly: GCF_011800145.1. Taxonomy (NCBI): domain Eukaryota; kingdom Metazoa; phylum Chordata; class Mammalia; order Carnivora; family Phocidae; genus Mirounga; species Mirounga leonina. The sequence goes on from NW_023270415.1 coordinate 81,887,522, forward strand.
GCCAGGCCTCACCAGCAGGAAGTGGCGAGTATTCTGAGTGAGCCGGTGGGACCCGTGTGTGCCAGAGCGTGAGCTACACGCCGGACATTCAGGGACTGGTCACTCCGAGAAAGCTTTCCGGAGTCCAGAGGTCTGGGGCGTGCTAGGATGTTCTCTCCAAGGTAAAGGACAAATTCGGAGCCTTGTCTTTCCTGCCTCTGAGGAAAAGCACTACGCCTGGTAAGCGTCTGTCACCTCGCACACCGGGGAGTGGGACCTCGGTCCGTTTGTCGGAGGACATGGAGGCTTCTGGTCACGAGTGGGCTCAGAGGAAGGAAGGCGACACGGCTGGAAAGGTCCCGCCACTGAGGCCACGTGCCAGACGCACCTGCGGCAAGTGGTAAGAATGTGTCGCGGGGTCTCCAGCAAGACGGCATAGGACAACCGTCACAAAGACCCTACGTCCCGGGGCGAGGCCGGAGGGTCTGCGACAGAGGATGACTCGGTAGAGACGCAGCATCTGGCCAGGGGCAGCCGTGACCGTGCACCTGGCTTCCAGCAGGAGCTGCCGGGAGGTGGGCGGGCTCAGCGCGGGTCCAGGGCCAGGTGGAGCGGACCCCCGGGCTGAGGCTCACACAGGGCCGGAGGACTACCCGGCGGGCGGCCCGGACTCTGTCACCCACCACAGCCACACTCGGCCTTGGGGAGGCTCCCAGTGGTGAGGTGATAGAGGCCAACCCGTGCCTGGTTCACGAGGGCGGGTACGGGACGCTGGGCCCACCAGACCACAGCCCCGCTCGGAAGCCGTGAGGGAAACGCCTGGCCTGAGTGGCTGCCACACTGGGAAGGAGAGCAGCTCACGGTCGGGGCCCACGGGGACTCGCGGCCGGGCGGGGTGGGGGAATGGTGTGGAGGGCTCCCCAGGGCCCGAGGGGCTGGGACAGGGGCCTGGGGAAGGAGGTGCTGATGGGCACAGGGAGCCTGGTCTTGTGCTGAGCGCCCGCATCCGCCAAGCCACCGGTGGGCAGGATGGCTTGGCAGGCGGACACTGGCCACCAGGGCTCCCGCGCAGGCTCACGACCCAAGCGGCCCAGGTGCAGACAGGCTCCTCTCCCAGGCCAGCCCAGCCGCTCAGGTGCCTCGTGTGTGACGCTGCCCCTCAGGCCCCCGCCGCAGAGACCCCAGACCAGCGCCAGCCAGCAGCTCAGTGGGGATTCTTCACCTCGGACTTGTGTTCCCGGCGCTTCGGTCTCGGCAGGCAGGGTGCGCTTCTGCGGGACGCGGCCTCGGCGCTCACACCCCCTTCCAGCAAGGGTGTGCAGCAGGGCCCAGGACCACCCGGGATACCACCCCTCAGATGCAGCTGGCCTGGCAGAAGGTTGGACGCCACCCGGGACTACAGCCCGGGACGTGGCTATTTCCTTGAGTCCCAGTTGACGGGCCGTCTGGGTCTGGGAACCAAGGAGTGGAAGAAGTGGCCCACCCACCACGCTCCCAGGGACCCACCGGGGCCTGTGCACTTCTCGGGCCTGCGACGGTAGGCTGTGAGAAACCGTCAGTCCCGGCTCCCAGGAGGGTCAGCGCCCGGGAACCGCTACCCAGGGCAGTGACAAGTGTCCCACTCACTCGGCTCACTGTGGCTGCCTCCTGGCCACGGCAGCTCCTTGCAGGAGCCTAGCAGTCAACGGGGGCCACCGTGGCAGGGACGGCCCTGTCATGGCATCTGGTATTTCCACAGCCCTGTTGTAACTGGAAGAGCAGAGCCTGACAAGGACCCGGTCACCAGGATTCAGACCCCCAGGGACAGGGGTCTCGGTCAGCTGCCCCCACTCTGGGCAAAGCAGGCAGATGAGCATCGGTCACAGCCTCAGGGCCAGTGGCTCAGTGGGGCTGTAGTTGGCCCCACTCAACCTTGCTCTCGTAGGTTTTCCCAGAAAGAACCCAGGAAGCTGGGCTCCGGCAGGCGTGAGGGCCGCTGTGTGGGCCTGGAGGGACAGGGGTGGACGGACTGCAGCGGAGGCCCAGCTGCTGAGACTCACGACTGCGTCCGCCTCTGGAGCATTACCCTTCGCCAACAGGAACCAACTTAGCTGGGCGGTCACGCTGCTCCCTCCAAACGATGGGCCCCGGGGGGGCGCAGCCGAAGTGAGCTGATACGGGAGCATGGAGCCCCGACCTCAGAGGTAAGTTGCAGCCGTGAACGGAGCCTTAGGGGCCTGGCAGAGTGTCAGGAGGCCGCCGGACCAGCGGCAGGGGCTGAGGGCCCTCCTGGAGCAGGCCTCAGCGGGCTGGCCTCCACCAGGCTGCTGCTCAGTCTGGCTCTCTCTTCCCTGAGACATGCAGCCTCAGGCCAGCATCTTCCCCGAGGCCCTGCTCCTCTGCCCCTGGCCAAGCTCCGAGCCTCAGGCAGCAGCCTCCACCCAACCCCCACACCGGACCCCAGAACAAAAAAGCAAAGCAGGACGCACAGGAAGGTTGGAATTGCTTTTATTGGGGTGAGCACTGCAGACCCACCCATGGTCAGGTTAGTGTTCTGCCCTCACGGAGGCAGCCGGAAGCCTGGTGCCTCCACCCGCCGCCTGCCTGGGTTAGTGAAACATGCAAAGCTTAGTCAGAGGGTGGAGGCGGGGGAGCGGGGGCACCAAGGTGGGACAGGAGGGGCTGGCCCTGGGCTGGGCGGCCCATCCCCGGGGCCAAACAGAGGGAGCAGTCTCCCTTGAAGAGACAGGCAGGAAGCACCCAGGGTGGGGCCACAGGGGAGCAGAGCCCTGCAGAAGCCCCAGCCACACCCGGCCTGGCCCGGGGCTGGCGTGCCCGAGAGCTGGGCCATGGGGAGTCTCACCAGAGGGTCTACCTCCCACCCCAGATCTGGGTCCTTGGGGCCTGGGGTGGGAGGGAGGACACTGAAGGCACTTACTAGGGGGCTGAGGCTGGAAGGCAGAAGCCAGAGGCCTGGGGTCTTGGCAGAGTGTCAGGGGCTGGGGGCTGGGGGCAGAGTCTGCAACGTGGCAGGGACCAGCTGGCTCTGCAGACTGGACCCTCATCTTCCCGTGGGGAAGGCGCTTCTCCAGGCAGGCTGGAAGAGACGGCTGACCCAGGACCCCCCACCCTCCCCAGCAAGGCCCGCCGAACGCGGAAGTCAGTCCTGGAAACAGGAAAGAAAGCTGGTCCTGAGGGCTCTGCTCGTGATGGGGGCCCACCCCTGCTTCCCCGAGCAGCTAGGACTGGTGGTTGGGTGTCAGGGAGCCCAGCGAGCAGGGCTGGGGGAACCCGGCCCAGAGAAGACCCTCCCTGAAGACAGAGGAGGGCTGGCCTGGGGGCCTGGCTCGGGACCCTCCAAGGCACCTGGCTGTGGTGAGTGGCAGGTAGACAGGAGCAGGGAGGCCTGCAGGATGAGGTGGTCTGAGAGGCCGGCCCGGCCCCATCCCCCAAGACACAGGCTGTCTGGACAGCAAACAGATATTAATACGTTAGTCTGGGTTTTTTTTGGTTAAACTTTAGGCACCGCTTGGGAGGAAGACACCTTTAGACGTGAAAGACCCCAACGCCTCAACGCCTGGGCGGGGAACCTGGCCACATGCAGAGCGGGAGGCAGGGCGCGGGCAGCGGATCAGGCCACTGCAGACTCGGGGCCCCCCAGGGAGGACGCAGGCCCTGAGGCATAGCGGCGGCCATAGCCTGAGGAAGAGTAGGAAGACGAAGAGAAGGTCACGGAGAAGCCGGAGCTGGTGGCGTCAAAGCTCCCTCGGCGGGAGCCGGCCCGCGACCCGGTGCGCGAGCCAGAGCGCGACCCGGCCGTGGAGCCCGAGCCGCTGACGCTGTAGGGGCTGTAGTAGCCCTTGCTGGACTGGGCGGCCGCCTCCAGCAGCCGCAGCCCCGTGCCCTCCTCCACCATGCTGCGGTCCAGCGCGTCCTTGTAGGAGATCTTGAGCTTGGTCTTGGGGCAGGTGAGGTACTTGGAGTAGGCGCCCACGTCTCGCAGCTTCTGGGCGGTTCGGGCGTCCACCATGCCGCGCTGCAGGGCCTCATCCAGGGGCACACGGCCTGCGGCATCGGGCTCGATCAGGCCGCCGGTCAGGTACTGCACCTCCAGGAACCGCTGGCCCGCCTCGTAGTAGAGCCAGCCCTTCTTCAGGGCCTGAGCGGCCGACATCTTGGTCTTGGTGCGCGGGTCCTCGAAGCCGCAGAAGGCTTTCTGAGCCAGGTTGATGCGGTCCACCATGATCTTGTCCACCAGGCCCTTGTTGACAGCGTCCGTGACGGGGAAGCGCTCGCCGGTGCTGGGGTCGATGATGCCCCCCGTGCAGGCCTGGGCCTCCAGCAGCCGCTGCCCCGTGATGTTGTCCACCAGGTTGCGGTGCATGGCCTCTGTGATGGACACCTTCTCCAGAGTCTCCGTGTCCAGGATGCCGGCCACAGGGCCCGTCTCCTCCGTGGGGTCCGACCAGGAGGTCCCCTGGGTCCTGGAGGCTGCAGGGCTGATGGGGTAGGACGACGAGGACCCCACGGAGGACGAGCGGGAGCGGAAGCCGCCGGCGCTGCCCGAGAGCATGTCTGCGAACTCCGTGATGGAGAGAGTGCCGGCACGGTACTGATCCAGAGCCGAGCGGTCGATCAGGCTCCTGGCAATGGCCTCGTCGATGTCGTACTGGCGGCCCGAGCGGCGGTCGATGATCATGGACTTGACCACGCCGTCCGAGGAGGAGGTGGTGATCTCCTCCCACTCGCACTCCTGCTCGGACAGCTCCAGGTACGTCTGGTGGTCGATGAGGCCCTTGCGGTAGGCCTCGTACACAGACATCTCCTTGCCCGTCTCCGGGTCCACGATCACCACGCGGCGCTTGCGCACCGAGGACTTGGAGGACGTCTTCCGCTCCCGCTTCCTCTCCTTCAAGGGCAGCAGGCACAGGCCCGTCTGGGGGTCCGTGATGCAGCGCTCCATCAGCTGCAGGTACGTGAGATTCTCCTCCGTGTTGGGGTCGAAGAAGCCCTTGGTGTCGTCGCTCGGGTCCGTCAGGATCTCGTTCATCTCCTCGTCGAAGAGGCCACGCTTGTAGGCCACCTCCACGGGCAGCCGGTGGCTCTCCTCGGGGTCGATGATGCCGCCCGTGGCGATCTGGGCCTCCAGCAGGCGGATGCCGTGGTCCTTCAAGATCAGGCCCTTCTTCATGGCCTGGAAGAGGGAGATGAGCTTCCCAGAGTAGGGGTCCTTGTAGCCGGTGACGGCGCGCTCGGCCGACAGCAGTTTGTCCTTGAACTCGGGGCCCACGATGCCCATGCGCACGGCCTCCTCCACGGTCAGCTTGAGCCCCTTGATGGGGTCGATGACGTAGCCGGTGGCCGCCTGTGCTTCCAGGAGCTCGAAGGCCGTGCCAGGGCGGATGATGCCTTTCTTCATGGCCTGGTACACGGACAGCCGCTCCTTGGTGGCATCCACGAAGACACCAGCAATGCAGCTAGTGCCCTCAAGGAACTTCTGCAGGTTCTGGGTGACCTCCTCCACGGAGGCCAGGCCCTCCTGCAGCCGCAGCGCCGTAGCCTCGTCCATGACCTGCGAGCGCACCAGCTCTTCCACCGTGACCTGCTTGCGCAGGCCGCGGAAGGTCAGCCTGCGGGCGTCCGAAAGGGGCAGGAGGCGCTGGCCGCTGGCCTCGTGGGGGCGGCACCTCCGGAGCAGCTGCGTGTAGCTGAGACGCTCGTCCGCGCAGGGGTCCAGGTAGCTGCGCACCTCGCTGGGCTCCGACAGCCGGTCGTACGTGTCCTTGTGGAGGTAGCCACGCTGGTAGGCCACCTCCAGGGGGAGACGGAAGCCCAGGCGCGGGTCGACGATGCCACCCGTGGCCAGCTGGGCGTCCAGCAGCCGCAGGGCCTCCTCCTCGGGGATCAGGTCCTTCTTCATGGCCTGGAAGAGCGAGATCGTCTGCTCCGTATAGGGGTCACGATAACCGGTCACAGCCCGCTCCGCCGAGAGCAGCCGGTCGTGCAGCTCGGGGCCCACCAGGCCCTTCCGCACGGCTTCGTCCACGGTCAGCCGCTCGCCCTTCACGGGCTCCAGGAGGAAGCCCGTGGCCGCCTGTGCCTCCAGCAGCAAGCGGGCCACCTCGGCGCTCAGCAGGCCCTTCTTGAGGGCCTGGTAGATGGTGAGCGTCTGCCTAGAGCCCGGCACGTAGACGCCAGCCACACAGCCCGTGCCGTAGAGGTAGCGTGCGGCCGACTCCTCCTCCAGCACCTCTCGGAGGCTCTTGGCGCCCTCCCGGAGGAGGCTGTACGTCTCGCGGGAGATGATCCGGGCCTCATAGAGGTCCTCGGCGGTGAGGCGGCGGCGCATGTAGTCGTAGGAAGCCAGGTTCTGCTGGCGCACGATCTCTGTCTTCTCGATGATCTCGATGATGATGATGATCATGCGCTCCTTGGTCACCCGGCCGGCCTGGAAGTCAGCCATGAGCCGGGTGCGCTGCTCCTCTGGGATCAGGTCTGACTGCATCACCTCCCACAAGGACATAGTGGAGCCGCCGCGGCCGCCGCCGCCGGGGATGTCTATCTGAGTCTCCTCGAACGCTCTGCGGGTCTCCTCCTCGGTGTACAGCTGTGTGGTCTCCACCATCTCTGCCTTCTCGGAGCCTTTCAGGGGCAGCAGGCGCAGCCCCGTCTCGGGGTCCTCCACACAGCGCTCCAGCAGCTGCAGGTACGTGAGGTTCTCGTGCGTGTTGGGGTCGAAGAAGCCCTTGGTGTCGTCGCTCGGGTCCGCCAGGACGCGGCTCATCTCCTCGTCGAAGTAGCCACGCCGGTAGGCCACGTCCACGGGCAGCCGGTGGCTGTGCACGGGGTCGATGATGCCGCCCGTGGCGATCTGGGCCTCCAGCAGGCGGACGCCGTGGTCGCGGACGACGAGGTCCTTCTTCATGGCCTGGAAGAGGGAGATCTGCTCCCCGGTGTAGGGGTCCTTGTAGCCGGTGACGGCGCGCTCGGCCGACAGCAGCTTGTGGTGCAGCTCGGGGCCCACCACGCCTTCCTTCACGGCCTCGTTGACAGTCAGCCGCCGATTCTGCACGGGGTCCAGGAGGAAGCCGGAGGCAGCCTGAGCCTCGAGCAGGATGAGCGCCGTGCCCGGGCTCAGCAGCTGCCGCTGGAGGGCCGCATAGACGCTCAGCTTCTCGTTGGTGGGCTTCAGCAGCAGCCCGGCGATGCCACTGCGGCCCCGCAGGTACCGGCGCACGTCCTCCCGCTGGGCAAGCTCAGCCACTGTTGTGTGGCCCTCGGCCAGCCGCTGCAGCTCCTCCGAGCTCAGGACGCCAACCTCCTGCAGCCGCTGGGCCGGCACCTTCCGCCGCAGCCCGTCAAACGCGTGCTCGTGCTCCACCTCCGCGGCTGGGCCGTCAGGCGCGTCCCGGCCGTTGGGCAGGGCTTTGGCGGCCACGGCCTGCGAGGCAGCGATCTCCTCGGAATGCGCCACCGCGGCCCGGTGCTCCTCCTCCAGGCGCTGCAGCCGCTCGCGCAGCCGCCGGTTCTCCTCGGCCAGCAGCTTCTCCTGCTGCTGACGCTGCTGCTCCAGCTGCTGCAGCTCCTCCTGCTTGCGCCGCACGCCCTCCTCCGCGTCGCGCTGGCGCTGCAGGGCCTCCTCCATGCTGGCCACCAGCCACTGCCTCTCCTGCGCCATCTGCTGCTGCTGCCGCTGCTGCTCCTCGCGCAGCTGCTGCGCCTTGGCCACCTCGTCCTGGAACAGCTGCTCCAGCTTGGCCTTCTCCTGCTCGATGGAGTGCTCCCGCTGCAGCAGGCGGTCCTTCTCCGACAGGAAGCTCTGCTGCAGCGCCCGCGTCTCCTGCAGCAGCTGCTCCTGCTGCACCACCTGCATCTGGAGAGAGAGGGGGGGACAGTCAGGGACACCGGGGGCCCCCACCCGGGCCCACCCACTTGCTTGTGGAGGGCAGGCCGGTACCTCCTCGGACTTCTGCTGCAGCAACATGGCCTCCTCCTGGAGCTTCTCCTTCTCACGCTCCAGCTCAGCAATGGCCGCTCGGAGGCGCTCGGCGTCATGGTCACTCTGCTGCCGCTGGACCTCGAGCGTGTGAACCAGCGTCACCTTCTCCTGCGTGGCGAGCTCAGTGCGGTGCAGCTTCTCGCCGATCTCCTCGGCCTGTCTGCGGAAGCGCTGGGCATCCTCCTCGGCACGGGCCTGCGCCTGGCTCATCTCGGCCACGCGAAGCTTGAGGCGCTCGGCCTCCGCGCTCATCTCCAGCTGCCGCTGCCGCTCCAGCTCCAAAGTCCGCTGGAAGCCCTGTGTCTCCTGCACCAGCTGCTGCGCCATCTGCTCCTTGTCCTCCTGCAGCTGCCGGGCCTGCTCCTGCGCGAGCTCCTTCTGCTGCTGCAGCAGCTCCGCCTCGGCCTTGAGGCGCGTGGCCTCCTGCACCGCCTGCATCTTCTCCTTGAGCATCTTTTCAGCCAGGGCCCGCTGTTGCGCCAGGTCCTCCTCGGCCAGCTGCCGCAGCCGGGCCGCCTCCTGGGCTGCCACGCTCAGCCGGGCCGCCTCCTCCGCAACCTGCTTCATCTTCTCGGCCTCCTCCTGCAGGAAGCGCTGGGTGTTGTCCTTGTCACGCAAGATGAGCGCCCGGTTCTCCGCCTCGATGCGCGCCTTGAGCTTGCTCAGCTCCTCCATCTGCACGCGCACGGAGAAGAGCTCCTCCTCCACCTGGCTGCGCTGCCGGGCTGCCTCCATCACCTCCGCCTTGAGCCGCTGCAGCTCCTCGTCCAAGATGCCCTTCTGGTGGTCAGTCTCCTCCAGCTGCAGCCGCAGGGCGGTCAGTTCCTGCTCCACCTGTGCCTTCTGCCGCAGAGTCTGCTCCGCAAATTTCTTGTGCTTTTCCATCTCGGCGTCAGCCGCCTGCTTCTGCTTCAAAGCCGCCTGCTCGGCCTGCGCCCGCCGGGCCGCCTCCTGCTCCGCCTCCTTGCGCAGCTTCTCCGCGGCAGCCTGCGCCTGCGCCCGGGCCCGCGCCTGCTCTTCCGCCAACTGCTTCAGCCGCTCGGCCTCTTCCACCTGCTGCCGGGACTGAGCCGCCTCCACCTCGGCGCGCTCCCGGGCCTCCTCCGCCTCCTCGGCCGCCCGCCGCGCGGCCTCTGCCTCGCCGCGCAGCCGCTCCAGCATGCTCTGCTCCTGCTGGAGCGTCTGCTGCAGCTCCTGTTCCTTCTGCTGCACCGCAAAGGCGTGCGCCTTCTCCTCCGCCTGCAGCCGCTTCTGGGCGGCCTCCTGGGCCAGCTGCAGCTGCCGCGCCGACTCCTGCTCTGCCCGCTCGCGCAGGCGCCGCGCCTCCTCCACCTTGGCCTTGAGCCGCTCCACCTCCTCCAGCGCCAACTTGCGCTGCCGCGCGGCCTCCTCCTCCGCCACCAGGCTCTTCTGCACACGCTCCTCAGCCTCGCGGCGCCGCTGCTCCTCCTCGGCCGCCAGCTGCCGCTGCCGCGCAGCCTCCCGCTCAGCCTGCTCCTTGCTGCGCAGCGTGTCCTCGGCACTGCCGCGGATGCGCCCCAGCTCCAGCTCCAGCTCCGCCTTGCCGGCGGCCGCCTTCTCAAAGCTCGCCTTGAGGGCCAGGATCTCCTCCTCCACCTGCCGCCGCTGCCGCAGCGTGTCCTCCACCAGCCCCTTCTGCCGCTCCAGCTCGCTGTCGGACGCCTTCCGCAGCTGCATCAGCCGCTCCTCGATGTCCGCCTTGTGCTGGGCCGCCTGCTCCTCCAGCCGCCGCCGCTGGAAGGCCTCGTCCTCCGCCAGCCGCCGCAGACGCTCGTTCTCCGCCTCCTTCTCCTTGAGCGCGATCTCTGCCTCGGTCTTGAGCCGCGTGGCCTCGCTGATGGCGGCCAGCTTCTCGGCCAGCACCCGCTCCGCCTCCGCCCGCTGCCGCGCCGCGTCCTCCTCAGCCAGCTGCCGCTGCCGCTTGGTCTCCTCGGCCAGGGCGCGCAGGCGAGCGGCCTCCTCGGCCAACTCGCGGAAGCGGCTGGCCTCGGCCTCCAGCCGCTGCTTGGACTTCTCGCTGGTGGAGCGCGACTCCTCCTCGGCGCGCGCCTTGCTGGCCAGCAGCACCTCCATCTCCGCGCGCACCGTCGCCAGCTCCGCCTCCAGCTCCTGGCGCTTCTGCGCAGCCGCGGTCGCCTCGCGCTGCAGCCGCGCCAGCGCCTCCTCCAGGAGCTGCCGCTGCTGCTCCCCCTGCTCGGTGCCGGCCCGCAGCCGGATCAGCTCCTGCTCCGCCGCCAGGCGCTGCTGGGCGGTGCCCTCCGCCAGCTGCCGCTGCTTCTCCAGCTCCTGCTCGGCCAGCTCCCGCTGCCGCACGGCCTGCTCCTCCGCCTTGCCGCGGCGCCGGGCCTCGCGCTCCGCCTCCTCCTTCTGCTGCTCCGCCTCCGCCTGCGCCAGGCTTTTCTGCTGCGCCACCTCCTCCGCCTGCAGCCGCAGGCGCAGCGCCTCGTTGGCCTTCAGCCGCCAGCGCTCCAGCTCCCGCTCGGCCTCCTCCCGGGCGCGCTCCGCCTCCGCCTGCCGCTGCGCCTGCCGCGCGGCCTCCTCCCGCAGCTGCGCCACCGCCACGTGCTCCTCCTGCAGGGTGCGCTCCAGCTGCGCTGTCTTCTCCGCGAACGAGGCGCGCTTGCTCTGCAGCTCCACCTCGGCGCTGCGCTGCGCCGTCTCCAGGGCCACCTGCACCTGGCGTGCCCGCTCGGCCTCCGCCTGCCGGAGGCGCCGCTCCGCTTCCTCCGCCTGGAGCTGCAGCTCCTCCAGCGCCTGCAGGGCCCGCTGCTTTTCCCGGGCCGCCTCGGCCTCCGCCTTGACGCGCAGGGCCAGCTCGGCCTCCGCCTGTCGCTTGCGCTGGCTCTCGTCCTGCACCTGCCGCCGCAGGCGCTCCGCCTCCTCCTGCGCCTGCCGCTTCTGTGCCTCGGCCTCCTCAGCCCGCGCGCGGAGGGCCTGCAGCTCGCCCTCCGCCCCGCCGCGCTGGCGCTCGGTAGCCTCCAGCTGCAGGCGCACCACGCGGATCTCCTCCTCGATGCGCAGCCGGCTGCGTTCGGCCGCCTCCACCTGTCGGGCCTTCGCCTGGATCTCGGCCTCCGAGCTCTGCCGCAAGTGCTGCAGCTCCTCCTGAATGCTCCGCTTCTGCTGCTGCGCGTCCACCGCTGCCTCCTCCCGCCGCGCCACCTCCTCCTGCATGCGCTGCTGCAGCTCCTGGGCCTCGCGCTCGGCCTGCGCCTTCGCCTGGGCGTGCGCCTCGGCCAGCTGCCGCTGCTTCTCCAGCGCGGCCTCCACCTGGGCCAGCCGCTCCCGCTCCTCTGCCCGCTGCTGCTCAGCCAGCCTCTGTGGCCACGGCCGGGTTGGGGGGAGAGAACCGGAGAGAGCAGTGAGCGCGGAGCGGGCCGCGGGGCACGCAAAGGACACGGCACCACCACAGTTCACTCCGACAGCACGGGGCAGGGGACGGGGGCGGGGGACGACAGAGGTCACAGCCCGGCCGAAGGAGACAGCGTGCACCCGCCCAGGGCACTCAGGGCAGCGAGCGCAGCCTGGCCCCACCGTGCTCACCAGCCTGGGGAAGGAGGCCCAGGCGTCCTCCCCTCTTCCCGCAGACAGGCCATGGAGACAGACGGACAGGGAGAGAGAGAGAGAGCAAAGCAGGCAGTTTGCAGGGCTTGCGAGCCGCGCCCACCACCCAGCCCTGCCTGAGCCCCGCTGGGCACCTGCTGGCCTGGCTCTGGCCACAGGGTCCCTCTCCCTGGCCTAGGCCCATTCCTGCAGCCCGGCGGGGCAGGGCGGGGCATCCAACGTGAGGCAGCAGTGCAGCCCCAAGGGACTGCAAGCCCTGCAGAGAGGAGGCCGCAGGTAGGCCAGACGGCGAGCCCACCAGGAAGCAGGAGGAACAGCACAGGGAGCCACCTGGGACCCTCCCTCCCCAGCTCCCATGATCTCCTACTCCTCAGCTCTTCCAGAGCAAGTGGCCGAGCAGAGAGGCTGCACGGAATCCCAAGGAGGAACACACATGAGAGAGCCAGGAGGACACCTGGTTGCGGTACGTGCCAACAGAGGAGAAAGAGGAGGTGCCAGCCACCATGGGGAGAGCAGTGCAGCGCCAGGCCAAGGTGGGGCAGGCCGTGCTGCAGGGGAGGGGGCAGAGCTGGACTCCGTGGTCTCAGACAGGTTCCCAGGGGCGGCATCTCGGGGGCGGGGGTGGGCAGGAGGACGACACTTCCACCCCCAGCAGGCCATACCTCCTCCTCCTCCATGCGCCGCAGAGTCTCGCTGATGAACTTGATGTACTGACTTGTGAGTGTGGTCAGCTCGCTGTACCTCGTGCGCAGGTCTACGTACTGGGGGGTGGGAGGGAGGGGGCAGCCAGGGTCAGGCCTGCCTTGAGCCCTAGGGCCCACGCAGCCCACGCAGCCCAGCAGCCCCACCCCCGGCCCTACCTCCTGGATGATGCTCTCAGACCCAGACTGGACCTTGGGCTTCTTGGCTGGGGAGGCCACCGGTTCCAGCTGTGCCTTGTACGTGACCAGCTGGAGCTCGTAGTCCTGTGAAGACACGACAGCCAGTCACCAGCTTTGCGCCCCCCTCACCCTGCGCCTGAACGTGCCCCAGGCTTTCAACAGGGTGGCCCGGGCTCGGGGGCACCTCCTCTCGAGGAGAGAGGCCAGCCTCCATGAGGGTAGCAGGAAGCCCGGAAGCCTCACCTTGATGGCATTGATGTACTGCTTCGCAAGGCGCTGGCACTCCTCCACCTTCTCCCTTTGCCGCTCGATTTCCTCCAGCAGGGCCTGGGGGGGAGGGCGGTCAGCGGCCACAGGGCGCGCCCCCGCCGCCGCCCCTCCCACCCACCCGGGGCCCAGCCCGCACCCACCTTCTCCTGCCGCAGCTGCTCCCGCACAGCCTGGCTGTTGGCCAGAGGCACGGCCTGGATCTGCTCCTGCCGCTGCTTGGCATCCTGCAGCCAGGAGTCCAGCAGGTCCGCGCTCTCACGGTAGTAACGAAGCTGGCGGCCCAGCTGTTGGAGCTCGCGCTGTCTCACATCCGTCTGGGCCAGCACGGCCTGCCAGCGCTCCAGCAGTGGGGCAACCCGCTCGCGCCAGCGTTCCACATCCACGTCCCGCTCGCCATGCTGCCGCTGCAGCCGCTCGCCCACCTCCTGAGCCCCCCGCAGCTCGTCCCGCAGGGCGTCAAACACGGGCTGCTGTGCTTCCGCCTGGACCCGGAGTTTCTGCAGAGGCAGGTGCGGTCTCAGCCCCAGGGCCCCGCCTCTGACCCCCGAGCCCCCGCCCTCACGGCGAGGCCCCGGCCCCGCAGTACCTTCAGTGCAGCCTTGGTAGCCTCAAGCTCTGGGAGGGTGGCGGGCACGGCCTGGGCCTCCTTGAGCTGCTCCTCGTGTGCCTTGAGCACTTCCTCCGCCCCCTGTGTGCTGCGGATCACCAGACTGATGGTCTTGAGCCTGCGGGGAGAACGGGACTCAGCACGGGGGTGAGCGACACCAAGTCCCATGCAAGGAACCAGAACCCTGGTAGCCAGCTGATCCCTGCGGTCACAGGCGTCAGGGAGAACAGAAGCCTCGGGGAGGGGGTGGTTGGGGACCTCTGGGACCCAGGGACACTTCAGCTCTGGACTGAGTCCTGGAGACAGCTGTGCTGTCCAGAGGAACAGCAGAAGAGATCCCCAGTCTGCCACCCCTGGAGCCTGGGAGAAGCTCTCAGCCTTTCAGGCCTAAGACTGGGTAAGGGGTGACACCGTGAACCAGATGATGACATTCCTGACATATCTGCCTTTGTAAAGCATGGCTAACACTTGGATGTGCTGTTTACACCCCAGACATTATAGAAGAACCGTGGGCCCTCAGAGCCCAGTCGGTGATGAGACTGAGGGAAGGAGTAGAGAATGGCACACAATCCTTCCAAAAGAGAGTCTGAACCATGTGAACGTACATGCTGGAACGTACATGCTGTAGGTGGTTGGCAACGGGCCCATAGAGGAAGGGGCCTGGGAAGGGTTGCATTTCCCCAGGGACACATGGAAACAAGCACGGACTGGTGGGGGGGAATTGCTGGCCCCCTGAAAAGACCTCAGCCTCAGGTCTGCTCATCCCCTGCCCTACCGCCTGCCTGCCCCCTGCAGCTCCTCATGCCCACTCTCCACCAAGAAGTGCCCCCCCAACCCCGGCCAAGCCCCTTGTCTGAACCTCACTGGCCATGGGCCACCCCCCCTTCTGGTGTTCCTCACCCAGCTCCTCCTCGGTCTCCTTCCCCTGCCTGCACACCCCAGGCCATCCTCCCACCTTCAGGACACATCAGGGCTGACCCCTCTGGCCACATCCACAACCACCACCCTGGTCCACACCCACCTCTTGGCCAGACCGCTCAGCAGACCCCTCCTCCTGGCCCCCATCAGCCTGTCCTCCACCAGCACACAGCGGTCAGGCCCCCCTCCGCTCAGAACCTTCCCACCGTCGCGGCTCCCCGGCCACCCGCAGGTGCACTCACTTCTCCAGGTAGATCGCAGACAGGCTGCGGACCTGCTCCAGCTTGCCCAGGGTCAGCTCCAGCTCTGAGCGCAGAGTCGGGGCGGCGGGTGACGGCTCAGGCAGGGCCAGGACCTTCTCGGCCTCAGCAGAGAGCCGGGCGACACCCTTGCCCAGGCCCTCCACCTCAGCTTGTGCTTTCTGAGGAGAAACCGAGTAGGGGACAAGCTTACTTCGGGAGCCCCGCACCCAGCACCCCAGGAAGGCTGGGGAGGGCGGGCCGGGGAGGGCAGTGGGGCCGGGCGGGTGCCTGCCTGCTGCTCAGCAATGCGCTGCGCACACTCCCGCGCAGGCTCTTTCTCCAGCGGCAGTCGCAGGCGATGCACGGTGCGGGTCTCGCAGGCCTCCAGCTGCAGCCGGATGTCCTTGAGCTCGGAGATGCATTGCTGACAGCGGGACTCCTCCTGCGCGCCTGCAGACACATCCTGCTCACGAGGCCGCCCGCCACCGCCCCCCCCCCCCCCGGCCTGCCCAGGGCCCCTCCCCACCCTGGGCCTGCCTGCCGCCGCCCCCCACCCGGGGCCTGCCCGCCACCTACCTTGCTCCATGCTCTGCAGCAGCTGCTGGTAATGGCGGCTGCAGCTGCCGTACTCGCGCTCAGCCTGCAGCCGGTCCTCAGGCCCGAAGCCGCCGGCGTCCTGACTGTCCCGCAGGAAGGCCTGGTAGTGAAGCTCCAGGCTGCGCATGGCTTGACGCTGCTCCTCTGGCTTCAATGTCCGGAACTGCGGGCGGCACTCAGGGCTGAGCATGGGCAAGGGGCGCCCGGCCCACGAGAAGCCCCCCCATCCCCAGCGCAGCCCCCTGCGGTAAGTCCTACCGTGACCAGGGACCAGGAGCGGATGAGCTGCACGTCACGGCTGAGGCTCTGCCAGGCCAGGAGACTCTTCATGTCCACGTGCAGCTGATGCCACAGGACGACCAGGGCCTGGTGCTGGGCCTCCAGCCTGGAAGGTCAGCGGCACGGTCAGAGGTGTTGGGGCGCCAGCCCACAGCACCCACTCCAGCTGCCAGCCCCGGACTACCCACCTGGTGACGGCCTCCTGGGCCTCCTGGTTGGGCGGGGGCACAAGGAAGCACACGGAGGGCACGGCGGCCTCACTGCTGGAGCTGCTGAGCACCTTCCAGTGGGATGGCTGTGCGGGGCCCAGCAGCTGACACTCGTCCCCCTTGTGCACGGTCACCTACGGCAGCCGGAGTGGTCACAGAGCGGCCGGGCCCCGTCCCCACCCAGGGTGCCGGCCCACTCCGCCTGGCCCTCACCTCCACCTGCTTGTAGTCACACACAGCCAGCAGCAGTACGCGACCCCGCACGGGGTGGGCTTGGTTTCGGGGCTTCAGCTGCACGATGGCCTTGGCCCGCTTGGCCAGGCCTGAGAGGTGTGCCCTGTACTCGTTTAGGCGGTCCTTCTCATCCTGCCAGGGAGAGGAGGCTCAGAAACCACGGTCCAACGCCCAGACGCCATGTGCCTAGATGAGGTCCTACGAAGACCCACACTCCTGCCCCAGGCAATGAGCAAGCCCCCTGGTACCCTGCCTCTGGCCCAAGATCAAGGGGACCCTCCTGCTGCCCCTGGGGCACAATGGGACTGGGCACTGGGAAGCAGGAGGTGTGACCGGGGCAGCAACCCAGGGCTTAGCCCCCAACTGATCCCACCGACCCTCCTTTCTTCCTGGCCCAGACTAAGCGCTCCCCGCCCCCCAGGGCCCCTGTACCCTCCAGGAGAGCAGCCCCAGCTGCGCTCTTGGCCACACGATGTCCTCTCCCCTCCACTGTCCTCCTCCCGCTGAAGGTCATCCATCTCCTCCCGTCTTGCCTCTCCAAGGGGCCAAACCCCAGTAAGGACTGTCAGAGGTTGCAGTCAGTCTACCCTGAAACTGCCTGCATCTCTCATGCCTCCCCCAGACCGGCTCTCCAGCCTTCACTGCCCCCGCTCCTGCCCCCAGGGGCCCCCAGCCAGCACTCCTGCCAAGCCCTCCCCTGCCCCAGGGCACATGGGCGCCAAACCCAGCTGCCTCTCTGCCCTATGCAGCCCTTCGGACTGTGCCCGCCCCACACATCAGGCCCGAGATGCCACCGGGCGGTGTGCGTGGGCCAGCAGCGGGGGGGCAGGCCCGGGGCTTGCTCTGGGGGTGCCAGCAGGTCCGGTGTCCGGAGCTCACGTCCGCTCTGGCAGCCACCTGCCCCCTACTCCAGGACCCCGCCACTGACCTCGCAGCTCCCCCACAGCCCTGTCCCATGGTGCTGACTGACCCCCGTCACATCTTCCCCAGCATCCCGGCCCCTCTCGTCACTGTGTCTCCACCCCCAGAGGGACCATCACGAAGCAGCTGCGCAGCCCAGACGCCGCGCCAGCTCCTCCTGGCTCCCGGCTGGCCCTGCAACCCCACCACCACCACACCCGCCCCTGCCTGGGCCAGTCCATCCCGGGATCCGATGGCCACCTGCCCTCATCCCTGCAGGCTGCAGTGCCCCTCTTGTTACTGTAGAGCCCTGGGCCGGCCGAGGCCTGCAGTCCACTCACCTGGGCGTCCTGCAGCAGGTCCTCCAGACGCGTGACGGTGATGGTGTGGTCACAGGTGTACTTCCTGCGGAGGGTCTCCTGCAGCTTCCGGAGCTGCTCCTCAGTCTCCCTCACGTCCGAGAAGAACTGGGAAGTCAGAAGGGGTCACAGGGGGCCGGTTGGCCCCAGGCTGCAGAGGGTTCTGACACAAGCTCCACGGGATGGTGCAGAAACCACTTAGCCCTGTGCAAGGGGACACAGGGAGGGGCCTTGCACCCCCAGGAGCGGTCTGGGGCTCCTTAGCGGTGCTGTGGCCGAGCCGGGGGGAGGAGCCCAGTTCTCACCTGGAAATAGGCTGTGTTCTCCTTCAGGTGCGCCTCGATGCAACAACACAGCTGAAGCATCCAGCTCCACTGGGTCTGCAGGGCTGCCTGGAAGGACTGCACACCCCATCGCCCTTCTCAGGCTCCTGGCCAGCCACTGGGGTCCCCGGGCGGTCCCCCACATTCTGCCCACCCCCCATGGCCACTGGGGTCCCCGGGCGGTCCCCCACATTCTGCCCACCCCCCATGGCCACGAGGGGCCCCGGCCCACCCCACCTCCACTGTAGGCCGAGCAGGGTGCCCCTCCCGTAGCAGCCGATCACCGGTGCTCTGAATCTCCTTGATTTTCTTCTCCTTCAGCTCCAGATCACGCATCAGGGCCTGACACGGAGGCAGCGGGGCTCAGGAATGGTGTCGGGGCCACACCAGGGTCCATCAGTCTCCCATAAGCACCCCCCAAGGCTCCCGGTGGGAGACCAGCCAGCACCCTGAGGCCCAATGGGGGCAGGACAGTCCTGGAAGACTCCAGAAGGCGGCCTCACCGAGTAGCTCTCCTTCTTGGCGGCCATGTTGGAGTTGTGCTCCCCCCAGTCGAAGCCCACCTCCTCCTCCTCCTTCTCACTGAGCCACATCAGCTCCTTGGTGGCGGCGGCCACAAAGCCGTGCAGGCTCTCCAGGGACCGGAGCCGGGCCTTGGAGGAGTTCTGCAGGAAGACAGGAACTCTCTCAGCCCATCCCGCCCCCAGGCCCCTACCCCCAGCCCAGCCGCGGCCAGCACTCACCAGGAGCTTGGCGTACTGCAGGTCCAGCCGGCCCAGGCAGTCTCTGTAGGCGCCCCGGGGGGCCGGGGCGAGCTGGCCCTGTGGGAGACGGAAGGCGTGGCACCTGCCGCAGCCAGGGTCCGCCCCCCACCCCCACCCCTGCCTCAGGGTGCCCACGCACCTCATCAGCTCGTGCCCGCTCAATCTTGGCCCGGAACTCCTCGATGGACTGGTGCAGGCCCCGGTGGCTGCCCAGCTGGGCCTCCACACTGGGCAGGTCCCCGCCCCACTCGGCACTGTCCACCCGCCGCTGGTTCTCCTCCACCCAGGCCAGCAGGTCCTGTAGGTAGCGCAGCGTGGCGTCCTCAAGCTCGGGGCGCCTCTGCGTGGTCTGCACCGACACCTGGGTCACGGGGGCAGCTACACCTGCCTTCAGCCGGAGGTTGTACTCGGTCCGGATGGCCACCAGACGTTCATGCAGGCGGTACACCCTGCGGGCGGCGGGGGGCGTTGGAGGCATGAGCTGGGATGTGGCTCCATCAAGACCCCCCAGCAAGGGGCGTGGCCCACCTGCGGTACATCTGCTCTCCCTGTGGGTGCCGCCCGTCCTTGAGCGTCTGCACGTCGTTGAACAGCATCCGGATCATGCCATCTGCCTTGTCCAGGTCCCGCTCCACCTCGGCTGTCCGCTGGGGCGCCTTGCTTGCCGCCAGCAGCCTGACATCCTGCAGGGGGGTACCCACAACTTAGGGCCTGCAGGCGGGCTGCCTCGAGAGCCCCGGCCCATCCTCTGCCCCAGCCCCACCCTGCCCAAGGTCCTGATACGCGCTTCTGGCCAGATCACCAGCCCCTGGCTCTCTAGGGGAACTCTGCCAGGTCTAAGGGCCAGAACCCCCAGGGCTTCCTCCACAGGTTCCTGTGCCCCATCCTCCTCCACCAAGCTCCTGCCCAGGCTCACAGCCCCGCCCCTGCTGGGCCCTATGGGTGTGGGGCCCTCCCCACCCACCCTCTCTGGCCAGCAAGCCTCTGAGGCCTGGAGCTGGGGACAGTGGCCTCCTGTATGTCCTGCCTGGCGCCCGGAAACCAGTTCTGCCCAAAGGGATGGATCAGAGCTGGCAGCACACCAGGAGAGGGGCTGGGGCCTGCTCTCCACCCACCGGCCACAGGGCGCGGCGGGCTCCCGGCTCTTCCCGCCTCCCTGCCGCCTCCCTGCCCAGTGGCCCTGCTCGCCCCTCCCCTCACCGACTGCAGCAGGGCGTCGGCGTGGTTCAGCTGCTCCTCGCACAGCCCAGCCTCCATCTGGAGTTTGCTCACGATGCGCTGAAGACACTCCAGCCTGCAGCTCACAGCACCCGCAGGAGCCGCCGTGAGTGGGGTCCGCCCGCCAGGCGTGGGGCTCCAGAATATATACCCCTCCTGCCGCGGCCTCTGGGGCCGCCTGCGGCCCACAGTGGAACTGGCCCCAGTGGGGGGTGGTTTCCTCCCCAGGCAGTGACTCACCCTTGGGTGGCTTCCCGCTGCCACGGGGCCCCACCCCACAACTGCCTCCCCCAGCCCTGCACCCACCCACCTCTCAAACTCGCTGCGGAGCTGCTTCTCCCGCTCCAGAATGGCCACGTGCAGCTTGCCCCACTCCTTCTCCACGTCCAGCGGGTGGTAACCGGGCGGCATCTTGAGCTGGCCTGCTTGCACCGCACCCTGTGGGCAGGGGCCGAGCTCAGAGCGGGAGGCAAGCCACCCAGGCCCCCCAGCCGCCCAACCTGGAACAGCCCCGGTTCCAGACGCTCAGTCACGAGGCCATGCCAGCTTGCTAAAGAGGGCCGCCAGGCTCCAGGCCCGTGGACAGCCTCACTCACCTCTGCAATGGCCCCCGTCCCCTCTGTCTAGGACCCCCCTCACCTCCAGGGACTGGTGGATGCCCTTGGACCGGTTCTTGTCCGCCTCCTTGGCCGGAAGCTCCGTCTCCTTAAACTTCAGGAACTGGCACCACAAAATCTGCAGAGAACCAGGTGTGAGCCGCCAGGCCTGGGCCGCACGGGGCGCAGGAGCTGGGGCGAGAGGCCGGGCCCACCTCAATCTCCTCAAAGCTGGCAGGGAACCTGCGCTCCTCGAAGGCCGCCGTGTGGTGCCGGATCCACTGCAGCAGCAGGACCACCAGCTCCCGGTACTCCTGCCAGCGCAGCTGCAGCTCCTGCAGGCGGCCAGGCGGGCGTGAGGGGCCGTCCAGCCATCCGGCCCCCTGGCCCCCCGGCCGCCAGCCACCACTCACGTTGGCCTTCACGCCGTCCTGCACATCAGGCACTCGGGGCATAGCGTCGTACAGGGAGGAGACGTAGGTGATGATGGACTTCTCGTCGGGCTGAGGGACGTCCACGTCTGTGGGGAGGGGCCGGCGTCAGAGGCGCCCAGCGAGGGGCAGCGGAGGGGCACGGGGAGGGGGGACGGGGCACGCACCCTCAGGGTCCAGGAGCCGTGTCACCCCCAGGTCCCGTTCCGCCACAGAGAAGGCCTGGTCCAGGTTCTCCAGGTTGGTCTGACGATACACCTTGTTCATATCAATGAGCATGGGCCTGTGGGCAGAGGGGCAGAGGGACAGCGAGACCCAGGGGGCAGCTCAGCATGGGGACAGGGACATAGCTTCCTCCACCTGCAAACACCCTGAAAACCACACCACCCAGTGCTAGCGCCCAATACTGCCCACCAATGTGAGCCCGCGTTCGGACGCTGTATACTTTGGACCTCACCCCCTGGCGCTCAAGGGGCCTACACAGGGCACAGACGCAGGCTGGAATACCCCCAGTAGAGGCTACCAGTCCGCGCAGGATTCCTGCAGCTGCCCTGGCCACCAGGCCCCAGCTGGGTGGGGGCAAAGCTCCACTGGGAGCCGTTCCCACCGTGGCCTGGCCACCCCAGCCCCTTCTGGGGCATCCACGTGGGGGCTGAGGCTCCTGGCTCTGAGAGCCAACAGCCCCTGGCCACCCGGCCTCCAGGAAGCCAGCGAAGCTCCTGGAAAGGCCCTGGGCGGAGGAGGGCGGGCTGAGGGGGGGCTGGGCCTGCCTGCACCCTTCCAGAGGGGGGGCCAGCACAGGCACTCGTCCGGGCACACGCCCCTCCCGCCGCCGTCCCTGCCCCAGCTTGTTGGAAGCCGCCTGGCTGAGGTGCTCCAGGGCGCCCCGGGCCACGTACTTGTGCCGGTGAATGATGGCGTTGAAGAGACGGCCGTCCCGCCAGCTGGACGTGAAGTTGTCGCAGCGCAGGCCGTGGTATCCCTCCACCATGCGCTGGGACCACAGCAGGAGCTTCTCCTTGGCCGTCATGTCCTCCGACTGCCCGCTCACCTGGATGTCAGAGATCTGCCCCATGCAGCGGGCAGGCGCTCAGCCACAGCCACGCGCCCGGCCCAGTGCCCACCACCTGTCATGAGTCCACGCCAGGGTGCGGGGTGCACAGGAGCCCCCGGGGCCAGCTGAGGCAGGGTCAGGCCTCCAGGGGTCCCTCCCCCGTCAGCACCACAGCCCGGGCCACTCTCGCCGGCAGGTGCCATGGAATAAATGAGCGCGCCAGTCCTCGCTACCATTCTATGGTGGGCACCATGGACGCCTCCCTGAGTTGCCGGAGGTGGGCCGGAGGAGGGCAGCTATGGGCACCAGCGCCTGCCCAGAAGCCGCAGGCCTAGGAAAGGCTGTCCCAGCAGGGGTGGGGGCCAGGTCGGCCCCTCTCTGGCTGCGGGATGGGGGTGGGCATGGTCTGGCTGGCGGCCTGCCTGTCCCCGACTGTCTGTCTGTCTGCCAGCCTGCCAGCCTATGTGACTCAGCTGCCGTGCCAGCCAGGCTCTGCCTGCTCAGCTCTTAGATTTGTGGCTTCCTGTGCGGCCGGGGCGGGCAGTGGATGAGTCAACCAGTGCAGCGGGTGCTTCTCTACAGCCCTCCCGGGGCAGGAGGCTGCACGGCACACAGAGAATGCATTCCTGTGCGGGGAGGCTCTTGGGGCCCTGCCCAGCCAGGCCTGAGAGAGAGACCTGAGCCCTCAGGCCAGGCAGCTAGCACAGGGCGCAGGCACCATCCAGGCGGGGGCCGGCAGTATGGTCCCACGGGGCCAGGACGACAAGGGCCCCGGCTCCCGGGCCACAGCCCCAGTCAGATGGCCGGCCGGCCCCGGACTCTACCTGGAAGTGCAGGATGATCGTCCAGATCAGGCCGAGGGTCAGCTTGGGGTTGCCATCGGCGATGTCATCGTTCCGGATGTTCACCAACTTCACCTGTAAGCAAACTCCCCTGAGCCTCACCTGCGGCCAGCCGGGGAAGGGGGCCCTCGGCCAGAGGCCAGCCCGGCAGTCTCACCTGGCGGTGTCGGAGGTAGTCCAGGGCAATCTGAACGTTCTGTAGCTTGTGGAAGCGCATCCTCCCCTTCTCCCGGGGCTGTGGAGAGGCCCGGCCAGTCAGTACCCCCGGGGCAGAGGCACAGTCCCACCTCCAGCTGCGGCCCCTGCCTGCCCTCAGAATCCCCAGGGCATCTGGGCTAACTGAACCAACCGAGGCTCTTCCCATGTCCCCGCTTCACCCTCCCCAGCTAGAAAGGGGGGGCCACTGGCCCAAGGGCCAGGCCCAGCAGGGCCTTTGGAAGTCCAGCAGCCAGGCCCAGGCTGTGGGAAGGAAGGAAGGGGTGGGAGGGGACAATAGCCAGGAAGCCGCGGGTGGAGGACACTGGGGGAGGGGTCCTCCTGGACGGCGGCGGCAGCCCTGGTGGGTCCCAGGCCCAGCCCTGGGCATTGCAACAGGCAGGACCTCAGGCAGCTGGATGCACAGCCATCTGCCTGCCCAAGCGCCAGGCACAGGTGGGTCCAGACTGACCACCAGCCCCAGGTGAGCCGGGCTCCCAGTCTCGGGGAGCCCACGCGCTGCCGTAGCCAGCACGCACAACCACTCACCAGGCGCGAGCTCCTGATTACGTCCCGCTCTCTTGGCTGCCCGGCCAGAGCAGGGCATAGGGTAAAGGGCAGAGGCCAAGGTTCACAGTCCAAGCAGCAGAGAAACCAAAGCAGAGCAGAGCGTGAGGTTACCGTGTCAGGGCTCTGACACAGGGAGCAGCAGGGCCGCGAGCCCGCGGCACGGGGGACGGGCCACTCCCAGGCTGGGCCCAACACTCCAGGCCGGGAGACACAGGAGGGGCCAAGGCCAGGCTGGACGTGGGTGGAGTGGGCGTGTGGGAAAGCCCCAAGAAAGGAAGGCAGACAGGGGTATCTGGGTGAAAGGCAGGCGGGGCCCCAGGGGGGCAGGTGGGCGGGTACACGCACCAGGCTGTCCCCGGAGAGCACCTCCAGCAGGGAGATGAGATTGTGGCCATCGCGGAGGTCTTCATACAGGTCACTGATGTGTCTCTGGGCCTGTGGGGACAGAGGTACTGGGCTGTTGCACGTCCCCCACAGCCCCAACGGGCCCTGGCAGGGGGACAGGCCCTGACCCAGAACATGCCCCACCCCCACGGAGACACCTACCTCTGCCCTCCAGTGCTAGAGGAGAGCAGGAGAGGCCGGAGAAGGAGGAGGAGGAGGAGGAGGAGGAGGAGGAGGAGGAGGAAGGCAGGAGCAGCGTGGGGGAGGCAGGGAGAAGAGAGAGAATAACAGGTTTCAGAGATGAAAAGTGAGCCCCTAGGCCAACAGTAGAAGCAGACTTTGTTTGGCTGGAGGGCCAGGGGCACCCTCCTCCACCCCATGACCCTGCACACGCATGCACACGCATGCACACACGCCACCAACCTTGATGAGGTGTTTGTTGACCCACTTGGTGAAGGTTTTCTTCTGCACACGATCCCGTTCATCTGGGACAGACAAAGCCAGGTGACCTGAGGCCAGGGAGCAGCCACAGGGGCCTCCAGGAGGTGACCACCATGTGGACATGGTGGGTAGCACCTGAAGAGCACCTCAGAATCATTCAGGGAGACCCAGCGCCCGCCCCTGCGGGGGGCTCAGGGGTGCCAGGCAGACAGGTGTCACGGCTCACTCCCCTACTGTCTCCCTCTGCAGATGGGAGGGTCCAGAGCCTGCGGCCCCACCCAAAATCCACAGAGTTCGGTCGCGGCTGGCCCCACCCCCACACACACTGCCTGGGGAGACCTGGGCAGAAAGGTTCCCAGCCAGGACCCGGGTCAAGGGTGGGGCGAGGGGAAAGCTGTACCGTCCCAACAGGGCAGCGGGCTTCCAGGGGCGCAGAGCGCCCCCACCCACCACAGCCCTATACTCAAGATCCAGCGGCTAGTGCCAACCTTGCCAACATGGGCCAGCCCTCTCCATGCTGGGCACCAGTGGCTGCCCACCCCCACCCCCACCCCAGCTCCGCACCCGGGCCCGGCGCGGTGCTCACGGGGCCCATGGCCCTACCCGTCTCAGACTCTGTCCCTACCTTCAGACCCTCGAAGCGGGGCCCCACCCCCACCCGGATCCAGGCTTCCTGGGGCAGGAAGTGAGCCCTGCCTGGCGGGGAGTGCCCACTACCTTTCTTGCCCTCCGAGGCCCTGAGCACTGCCAGGTAGAGGTTGTCCTCCGAGCTGGTTCTCTTGTGGCCCAGGCTCTCGGGCTCAGGCACACGGAGCCGGTGCTGAGACATGGTGCCGCCCCGCCCCTCCAGCGCTCGGTCCTGATGCCCCCAGGTGCTGAGCTCCAGCCCTCGTGGCACACGGGCAGCTTTAGGCTGGTGCCGCACGGGACTCACTCGCTTGCTCGGCTCCAAGCAGAGTTGGCGTGACCACTCCCTGCCCGCTGGACTCTCTCGCTTGGCTGTCCCCGCCCCCGGGAGCCCCACCCCGCCCTGCCCACCCCCCCCTCCCCCCACAGAGGGAAGGAGGAAGGTGGCCCCTCCCCCACAGCCACACCCAGGGCCCCACAGAAACAGGAAACCCAGGGGTTTCCTCACCCACCCGGCCCGCCACAGTCGCAGAGGGACACCCGGGGGCTCAACGGGACCTGGCATGCGGCTGCGCATCCACGCTGCCAGGACCACACACCATCCCTTCGGCCACCCCATCACAGGAAGGGGTGCCTGAGTGTGGCTGGGCCCAGGGCGCCCCCCAGGCCATACCTCCCTTCAGGGCTTCAGCCCAGGTCCAGCCCTCAGCCTGCCCACCCTGCCAGCTGGGACCCCAAGCTGAGTGACAGCTGGGGGGATGAGCTGACCATCTCTTTCTTGCAGCCTTGTAAATCACACCTCCTGATAGACCTGTGTGCCCTATGCCTGTGGCCCCCGCCCCCTGCTCAAGGGCCACTATGATCCTGTGCTGGCCTGGCCCTTCTGAGCTGCCCACCAGGCACGTCCTGGAGCAGTGCTCCCCCATCCAGAAGCACAGCACACGGCAGGGCAGGAGTGGGCACATAGCTGAGCGTTGACTCATCAGGCAGGACCGCCCAGCCCCAATCTGCAGGAACTCGGCCCGAGTTAGGGGGAGGAGGGGTGCAGGGGGCAGTGGGGAGCACGGGGTGGGGGGGCACGCCAGTGAGTCAGGGTTGGGGAGGGGGCCCTAGCGCAGTGACTCACAGAAAAGGAAACCACACCTGGGGGCTGTTTGCAGTTGGGCGGGGCTCACAGATAGCAGCTATTCAGGGTTGTAAATGTGGGAGGCGGAGCAAAGGGGCCCGGGTACAGCCTGGCTTCCTCCGGTGCGGACAGACCCGCCCATGGCCAGCACTGGGCCTGCCCCAGCCACCCAAGCAGCCGCAAGAATTTTCCAGTCAGAGCATCTGGCTTGATGTGATCCAGCTGTGAGCCGCTGCCCACCCCCACCCTGAGCCTCCAGGCCAAGGTTCCCGGAAAAGCTCACCCACCCCTGTCCATGCTGCCCCTCTGTGGCCACGGGAGGGCGCCCAAACACCATGGGGCAAAGGGTGCACCAGCCAAGAAGAGCTGGTAAAACCCACCCCCCTCCGGCTCCCCGCATCTAAGTGACTCAGCCAGACACCCAGGCTTGGGGCCCCAGATCGGAACCTGGCTCGAGATGCAGGAAGGCCGTCCAGCTCTACAGTCCCCACACCCTCATCCAGGGCCTGGGGACCTGGGGAGGCTTGGCTGGGCCCGGCTCAGCAGTCCCCACAACCCCAGCAGACATCAGCTCTTCGCCCTCCCAAAGCCCTCCCAAAGCCCAAATCCGACCCCACAATACACCCACCTGCCCCCTCCCCCTCTGGAGCCTGCAGAAATGCCCCTTCAGAGGACCTTGTCCTAGCAGCCGCCCAGAGTTCCGGAAGCCTATAGTGAACACCTGCAATGTGCAGCCCCTGGGCTAGTCCAGCACTAGTGGGGAGGCGGGGTCCCCACTGTCGTTCTGGTGAGGAGCAGAGGACCTCTCAGTTCCCTGGGAACCGGTCGGGAGGTGGGAACAGGGAATTCTAGGGCAAGCAGGAGACGGGAGCCAGGCCCGCCACGCCAGTCCCCAGTCCAAGCCCCTTCTCCAGCTTTCTCACACTCGGGGTCTCCAAGGATGCTGGGGTGGGTGGGCAGCCCCAGCACCTGTTTCCCCGGAGACGCTCTCCTGCCTCAGAGCTCCTCCTCTCCCTCCACCTCCAAAGCCTTTTCCTCCCAGCCCCGCCTGCCTGCCCCTTGCCCCGTACAGGCTCCGTCCCCTGTCCGTCAGATTCAGACCCCAAAACCAACAGACAACCGTTCCCAGGCTGGTTCAGCCTGTGTGCCCTCAGCCAGGCATACTGGCCTCCACGAGTGCTGCCGACCTCAGCGGGCCCTCCCTCTCCGGCACTGGGGCTCCTGCACCTCTGCTTGACTCTGTACTGTCCAGAGCAACACATTTTCTGCCACCAGCCAGCGTCCCCTAGAGCCGCCCACGACCCTCTGAGGGTCCTCCTTTTACAGATGTGGAAACTAAGGCTGGGGGTCCCACAGCTAGCGAAGACGCTCCTGGGATGGGAAACCTACCGACGGCGGGTACCCGCTGGCCAAGGAGAGCTCCAAGGCGGCAGAAGGCCTGGAGCGCCGCCCTCTTTGCCTCCCTCCCTCCCTCCCTCCCCCGGCGTCCCGACTGCCAACTGCCTGGTGCCCAGGGCAGAAAGAAACCTTGGCCAAAGCCCGAGCCGGCCCCGCCCACCTTCCCATCCCCCTTCTCCAGATAAGGAACAAACGGGGCCAAGGGTACCTCGCCTCCTTCCTCCCCAGGTGTTTCCGGAGCAGAGCGGCGGGGGGGCGAAGGGGGCGGGGCTGCACCTGGGCCGGGCTCCTCCCCGGTCCCGGCCGTTCCCTCGGAGACGGTGCCCCCCGCCACCCCCTGCAGCCGCACCCACCTACGCAGCACAGCTGCCCGTGGAGGTAGCCCCTGCGGACCCGCTCACAGCCCCCGTCCAGCCAGCGCGGCCGTTCCAGCACGACCTCCTGCAGGGCGAAGGCGCCTCCCGCCCGCCCCGTGCCGGCCGCAGCCATGAGCCTGGGCGCCCTGGGGTCGCCCACAGAGGAGAAGGAAGGACGGCGCGCAGCCTCTGCTCCCCAGCCCACGCCGTGAGGCTGCCGGCAGCGGGCGCACCGCCCAGACCCGAAGAACCTGCCCCTGGCGGGGCGCCCCGCCCAGCGCGCGCCGGAAAGCCGCGCCCCTACTTGGAAGGAGAGGACCCCGCTGGGCCCGGGGGACTGGCGGCAGAGGGAGGCTGCCCGACAGAACAAAGGGGCATGGGAACTCGCGGGATGCCCAGGTTCCCGCGGAGGGGAGCCCTGGGGGACGCCTAGGCGCCGGGAAACTCCCCTAGACTGACGCCCACGGACTGACGTTCTCAGAGGCTGGCGGTTGGGAACGGCGCCGGGAGCAGAGGGCTGAGAACAGCCAAGAACAGAACCGAGGCATCAAAGCCCCAAGGGGCACTGCAGGGCAGGGAGAGGGACACCCCAAGATAGCAACGGAACAGGAGCCCCTTCCCCACGTGGGGACAGGGGACAAAGTGCGCCGAGGGAGGGAGGAAAGGTCAAATCTATGGGGGGGAGAAGGCCTGGTCCCATGCATTTTATTGAACGCCCCTGCAGCTGAGTCACCCGCTGCTCCCCAGTCCCCAAAGCCATGCCTAGAAGCCCCATCCTGACTCAGACCTCAGGTCCAGCGAGCCTGGCACCCAAACTGAGATTGGGCAGACCCTCCAGGGGCAGCTCTGGCCACCCTCATCGCAGGCGAGTCCCTGCACCCCAGGTGCACCCAGGCACAGACCGGAGCACAACTCCAAATCCCTTAGGGTAGCCCCCTCAGGCCAGAAACCCAATCCCCAGGACCCCACCCTGCTCCATTCACCGGTCGAAGCAGGCCCCACCCCATCCTTGCTGGGCGGTCCACAGCGGCACCGGGCTAGCGCCCAGAGCGGGTGACTTTGAGCAGGAGGTGGGCAGAGTGCTGCCTGGCTGCCTGCCCTTTGGCAGTCCTGTGCCCCAGCTGAGGGCACTAAGGCCCAGCCCCACCTCAGTCCTGGGCAGGAGCCTCTCCAAGACCCGCCCCAGGGCACCAGCCCTGCACCAGCAGCGGTGGTTTCTGTGTTGACAGTCTCTGTCCTTGGCAGCAGGGGAGAGGCCTTCCTCCTGTACTGCTCGTGGCCCTGGTCTGGAGCCCCCGCCCCCAAACTCCTCTTCACCCACCTGCCCAAGCCAGGGCTCCAGGATGCAAGAGCCACTGAACCCTGGCCCCACCCCCAGGGAAACGGGCAGGGTTTTCAATGCAGAAGACACGGGGGGGGGGGGGGGGAGAGAACTCTGCTCTCCCACTGTGGGCCGGTGCTTCGCTCCGGGACAGGAAGGGGAGGGGACAGGGAAATTCAGAAGTAGGAGGGGGCGGCCCCTCACCCCACCCCGCCTCCAGCCACCAGGCAGGGGCGGTGGCTGCTGGCCGCAGCCCGGGCTTGGCCCAGGTGGTAGCTGCCAGAGGCGCTTACCTTGCACATCCTGCACCCGCCAGCGCCCCCTGCGCCAGTGCCACACGGCGGCCAGGGTAACGACGTGGCCCACGACCACCAGTGAGGGAAACAGGCTGCCCGAGGGCTCCATGGCTCTGGGGCTGCACGGCTGTGGGCAGAGCGGGTGGAGCTGCCCTTCGGAACCGGCTGCGAGAGACCGGGGAGACCCCTCCCTTCCCTGCTTGGAAGACGGCGGTGGGGCGGGGGCTGCTCCTCGGGACCTGGGACCGCCCAGCCTGCAGGACCGCCCTGCCGCACCGTCTGCCCGGCGCCCCGGGGATGAGTCCCGGCCACGGCACCAACTGTGCTCCCGCCCACCTCCTGTCCCTCCTCCCTCCCGGCCACTCGGAGCTCCCCTCCCACCTCCCGTGGCGCCCAGCTCAGCTGTCCCTACAGAGCTAGCACGCTCAAGGTTAGCGGGAGCCTTAACCCCTGCTTACCCACGGCCACACCCGCCGGGAGGAGGGGCCTGTGGTGACGCGCGGCCCGGGCAGCCTCGGCAAAGCCCCCCCCATGCCTCCCCAGGAGGGGGACTGCAGTGTCCCAGCACCCCACTCTGCCTCCAAGAAGCCCTCTGGCGACGGCTGCCAGGTGCCCAGTGCGGGGGAGGGACTGCCAGCGCCCCAGCCCCCACTGGCCCCCCAGGCTTGCAGCTGACCCAACCACCCCCAACGACAAGCACCCCACAGAGCCCCAACACCCCCATGTGGGACAGCGAACGGGGTCGAAGGGAGGGCTGGGGCGATGGCCTGGGAGGGCAGGGTGTGTGCAGGGAAGTAAGGACAGAGCCTCCGGCCCACCGCCCCCCGGACCCCCTGTGGGCTCTCACAGAGCTTCCGAAGACTGCGCCACCTACCCGGCAGGATCTTCATTAGGGACAGCAGCGGAGCCCGGGGGCAGACAGGGAGTGGGAGCAGGCTCGGAGAGGGTCACAGAGCCTGCGGAGGTGGCCGCGAGCCCCGTGGAGGCGGCGGTGGCGGGAGGGCACGGCTGGCCGAGCCGCTGTGGGCAGCAGAGCCTGTGTCCATGGGGGAGGGGAGGGCTGGGCAGGGGGCGGGGGGGATATAAATATCTGAGGAGGGCAAGTGAGGCCCGTCACTTGTCCAGACTTAGAACATGACGTGCAGAGCGAGGGCACTGGGGCCCAGTCTGGCTGGGCGGCGCCACCGGACACTCACCCCCAGGCCCCTGCCCGTGATTCTAATAATAAGAAGCCACCTGGCGTCAGAGTCCACCTCGGAACCAGGCCCAGCACTGACACTGAAGCTGGGGGGCTCGTGCCCATGGGAGGAGAGGCAGCCCCGGCCCCGCCCAGCCCTGCCACTCAGGGTGCAGGAAGTAGTGGGGGCACACTCGGGGAAGGCCACAGGGCAGGGTGCTCAGCTCCCCTTCTCCCAGAGGACCCCACACAAGTCACTCAACACAACACCCGGCCCAGGAGAGACAGAGCAGCCTCCCCAAGGTCACACCACCAGCCAGACACCCGGGGTGCCCCAAACCGGGCTGAGCCGCAGGGACGCTTGCCAGCCCTCCAGCACAGGGCCATGCGTCCCTGCCCCAGGCTGCTCCTGATGCCTGCCCTGACCCCACCCCAGAGCCCCCACAGCCTCTGGTCTGCAGAAGGCCTGGGCCTGAGGTCCCTGTCAGCCCGCATGCCCAAGCCATCCTGGAGACCCAGAGCCCAGCGTGGCCGGTAAACAGGACATGGGGGGTCACCATGCTACCCTCTCCTCCCAGGGGCCCTCGGGCCCTGGCCAACAAAGAGTTAAGGCCCAGATGGAAGGATTTATATCCCACTTTGTAGCGTTTCCTGTGTGTGAAGCACCGTTCTATTTCAATCTCAGAGAACCCCACGAAGGAAGTCCTATCCTATTATTGTGTGGTACAGATGAGGAGCCTGAGGAAAGTGAGGGGCTTGCCCTTGGAACCCACGCAGCGTCCAGCACGTGCGGTCACCCTGCAGCAAAGCACAGCAGACCACGCTCGGCCTCTGACCGCTGGGCTACAGGCACCACGGTCCATTTGGGGAGCCCAGGAGCTATGAGGAGAAGGTCGGGGCCGGCCTGCAAGCCTCCCGCATCTCAGAAACTCATTTCTGAAGGAAAATGGCCTGCAGCCGCTGGCTCTCACGGGAGCCTCAGAGCAGCCTCAAGACTCCACAGCCAGCTAGAGAACTGGCTCCTGAAGGCCAGAGGGCCCCTCCAGGGCAGTGGGTAGCCCCCCACCACCCACCTAGACAGGGCCTTTCACCTCCAGATGCCTCCATCCACCCCCACACCAGACACACTCCCCGGCAACTCTGAGAGGGAGACCAGCTCATTCCTGCATCTCTGCATTCTGATGTCCCAGGCAAGGCAGGCACCCCCAGCGGCCCCAGGGCCCCAGCCACAGGCTGCCCGGGAGATCCCAGTCCAGCCCAACTGGAGCCCACATGCCCACAGCGCCCCCCACACACACACACACTGGGGCTCTGCCCTACCTTGGCCCAGCTGAATCAGCTCCTCCATGCTGTACCTGTCCATGGCGGCTGAGCACGGGCCAAGCCATGGAGCAAGCAGGGAGGAAAGGCAGGGACGGCAGGAAGGAGGGAAGGGTGGGAGGCAGAGGGAGGGCTCACTCAGGCCCTGGCCTCCCCACCCAGCTCTGGGAGCTGTGACTCCTCCTCATGGCCACCCCTTAGTCAGTGAGCTGAGCAGGGCTGAAGCCAGCAGAGCCGAAGCCCGGTGGACCAACGGGTCCAACAGCCTAGGTGGTACAGTGGACAGGCCTGCCCGAAATCCCTGAGGCTCAGTGCAGCCCACGGGGCCCGCCAGTCTTTAATGCCTGCCCTGACCAGCCCCCACCACAACAACCCCCCCGCCCTGCCCTTCCCCCAACCCCCCTCAACACCCTCATTCCCCTAGCCCCCAGGGCCAGCCCCTCCCTCCACCACAGACCCCACAACCGGCTCAGTCCCAGCCCCCGTGGTCTCTAGCCTGGGCAAATGCCATATCTGTGTCCCTGCCTCTGCCCTCCTCCATGCTTCTGCCCATGCAGCCGAACAGGACCCAGGAAAGGCAAATCTAATCCTGCCATACCTGCTCTAAAAGCCCGCCAGAGCTCTGCGGCTATCCCAGGGAACATGCACAGACCAGACACAAAGCTCGTGTTGTTGCTAAAACCTGGCCCACCACGTGGCGCTACACAGCCATGAAAAAGAGCAAGGCGGTTCTGTGTGCTGACCCCGGGTTCCCTCGGGACACGAGCGCCACACGGGAAAGTCAAGGTACACTGCGGGGTGGGCCACCCGCTGCGTGGAACGGCTCTGTGCACAGTGCTGGGAGCACTCAGGCGGTACCTTTCCTTTATGAGCATCTCGGGTCATCTGGAGTTCTGAGCTGGGCAAAGCATCACTATTGGAAACGTAGATGAGCTTCATATATAAAAGCCCATGGCCTCGGCTTCCCAGCCCCCATCCTCCCCTCGTCCCTCCCTCTACTGGGCTGTTCTTCGTGGAGCAGGTGCTCCTCAGCAGTCAGGCTCAGCTCAGAGCACCTCCTCAGAGGGGTCCTCCCTGATTGCCCCATTGCTCATCCCTCATCTCAGGCCATCCCCAGATGGCGGGGGCCTCCCTGGCCAGGGGCTTGTCTGGGTCTGGCCGGCATTCAGCTGACCAAGCCTCGGATGCCTTCCCACACAGATGAGCAGACCACCACGGCTCACAGGTGGGGACGGAGGTACAGCACGCACATCTGACTGCCTCCCAGCGTCCGTGGCTCCCTGACCAAGGCTGGATGGGCAGAGGTGACCCGCTGACCGAGTCCATTCTGGTCATCAGTGCACTTGGCCCCACATGCTCCTGCCCTCACCCTTCTAGCAGCAGACTGGAGAGGACAGAGCCGGGGAGGAAGGGGTCTCTCTGAGAAGTCGGTGATTCTAGGTGCAGCCCCAGAGATGAGGATGTGCCCGCGCCACAGCCAGCACCCAGCATGCCCTAGGTGCCCCCCGGTAAGGGTGGCCCTCGGGTCCTGCGCTCAGCCCTTGGGAAGCCCACACCCGCAGGCCTGACTCAGCCCGGAGCTGGAGTTCATTTCCTGTTGGAAACTCTGAGCTGCCGCCTGTGGCTGCCGCTGGGAGGGAACACTGAGTCACCTCCATCAGGGCTGGGGGTGCCCTCCGCTCTGCCCACTGCAGCCACACCCAGTCCCCCATCCTGGCCCCACTACTATGTGCCCGCCCAGCCGCCCAGCCTGGCCACAGACAAGGAAGGAAGGAGAGAAAAGGAAAGAGGAGCTCACGCTCACCACACCCGTGACTCAAGAGAGGGAGCGGGCTGGAGCCCCGGTGGCAAGGGTCGAAGGCCTCGGGGCTGGAACTTGGCCATCGGATGCTAGTCAGTGCTGACCAACACCCGGCCGAGCACTCACCGTCCCCTTGTGGGAGACACTGTCACCCCATCGACAGGAGTTTGAAGAGGCCATGCAACTTGTCCACGGCCACGGGGAGAGCCCAGAGACTATTCCTCTGGCCCACCACCTCACTGATCCTCCCAGATCCCATGGCACAGCCCTAGTGGGTCCAACCCAGACCACACAGGAACTTGAACAGGGTCCCCTATTCACCTGGCAGACTCTTTCCCACCCTGCCGGCCTCACGGCAGGCCCCCTTCCCAGACCCTTAGAGACCAGGTTCCTCCCCAGGTGACAAGACACAAAGATGGGAACAGCAGCCAAGCTCGACCTCTGCTGGGGCACCAGGGCCACCCCAAGTCAGCACCAAGACCAGTGAGCTCTGAAAGCACACGTGTGAGCCTCAAGCTATATGGGACACGAGTCACCTGCCCACCTGAGTCCTGCCAGCGCAGCTGCTTAGGGACAGAGGGATGCCACAGAGGAAGGACACTGCGAAGGGTCACCTGGCAATCCCTGGGACCACAGGACCTGTTCCACAACTCTGGGACCCACCTTCCACCATCTGCGCAGACCCAGGCCTGGGCCCAGCGCCCACCACACCCTGGCCTCTGGTCTGCTGGCAACGCTCCTGCCTGGGGTCTGCTCTTCTCCCCCCAACCCAGGGCTGCCCCCGGGGCCATCACCAACCCCACGCCGGCCACGCTCCCAGTCACAATACCACATCAGAACACCATATGAGCCCCAAAACCATGGGGGTAGATGTCACCGCACTGGACAGACCCGAGGCTCGGCAAGGTCAGGCAGTCTGCCTGGGCCACACTCCTAGAGAGCGGTACACCCGCCCCCACCCCGTCCCATTCTGGCTCCTCCCCTGCACACTGCCGCCTCACGCAGAGAGGGCCTAGGGGCAGCCAGGCCACAGGGACACACCGAGAAGGCCCAGGCCAAAGGCAGTGCCGGGAGAGCGACTAGCTGGTGTGGGGCAGGGCTGTTCTCACAGCTGGTCCTGCCAGTCCAGGCGCCGCAAGCCCCACCCCTAGCCCCAGGGGGAGCCTGGGGATGGCCTGGCAGCGGCCCATGGGCTCCTCCTCGGCCTACCCAGCCCAAGGTCCTCAAGCCAGGAGGAGGAGCCACGTGGGTCCACCAGCAGGGCAGCCGACACCCTCAGGCAGACAGAGCACCACCTGCCGGTGTGAGCGACGTTCCCACGACCCCAGCCCACCAGGCCTGGGCCCAGGCACCCCATTCCCATCCCCCATGGCTGGGGCCAGGATGCAGCTGACCTGTGGCTGGGGCCGGCTCCGGGCCAGGCCTCACCAGGTTCCCTGGGGCGGTGGCGGGCACCACAGGGGGCTCGGCTGCCCCCTCCTCAGGCTCCTTCCGACGGTAGACCCGCCGCTCCTCACGGGCAGGGTCCTCGGCTGGCAGCGACCCCCACTTTGGCGGGCAGCCCAGGGGGCCCTGCACAGACTGCACATGGGGGGTGCGCCGCGCGGGCATCACCATGGCGACAGGGCGGCGCACGCGCTGCAGAGAGGCGGGCACGATCTCCGGCGGCAGGTGCAGGTACTGGCGCAGGTGGGCAATGCCCTCATTGGTGAGGTACCAGTAAAAGTGGCGCCAGGCGAAGGTCTCTCGCACCAGGCCCCGGGCCCGCAGGGAGGCCATGGCGCGCATGACCTGCAGGTTGCTGACGCCAGCGACGTGAGGGTGCAGGCTGCGGGGCCGCCGGTCCTTCTTTGCCACCATCACGCCTTCACGGAAGAGCACCTCATAAATGGCCCGCAGCTGGTCCAGCGGCATGAGCATACCCGCCACCATGGCTGCCAGAGCCCGAGAGGCGCGGGGACGGGCGGGGCACGGGGCGAGACACGGGCGGGCAGGCCACCACACTGAGCTCCAGGGCACGGGGGCCGGGGCTTGGGGCTCTTGCGCCTGGCTCCCTGGCTCAGTGAGTCTCCGGCCAGCACTGCCGCCTGCCCGCCGGCTGCGCGAGCCTCCCGCCGGCCCGCCCTCCCTCCGGGACGCCCAGGCCGGCCCCCTCTGACTCAGCAGCACGGGCGGCCCCTCCCACCCACAGCCGCCGGGGGCCCTCGCAGAGTGGGGGGCACCTTGCCGCGGCAGCCACCCCAACAGCCCCCGTCCCTTCCCAGGCCCCACAGCTCTGACGTCAGAAATTACATCAGTTTCTAAACACTTCCTTCACGGTTCCTAAGTGGAGGCGGAGGGAGTCCGGTGGCAGCCATGGAGCAAGAATCTGAAGAGGTGGCAGCGTGGATCGTGGATCGAAGGGAAGCAGGGAGCAGAGAGGACAGGAGGGGTCCTCAGGCTGGGGACTCAACCCAGGGTTGTGGTCTCAGGGTTTTGTGTAATTATAAGGATCTGAAAGCGGGGGCTGGGCTGTCTGGGCCTGGGGGGGGCACTTGAGGTCTGAGGGGAGAGCTGCGGTGTGGGGAGGGGGGCAGAATCTGGGCGGGAAGTGGGGTCTTGGGGAGCAGAGGCCTGAGGGGGATGGTAGTAGAGCTGCGGCAAAACATGGACAGGCAGGCGTGGGACGCCACTGGCTGCTGTCCCCAAACAGGCAAAGGGACAGAGCCCCCACCTCCACATGCCAGGCCCAGGACCGCAGCCGCCCCATTTAACACTTCCCTTGCCCACCCAGATCAAGGGGGACGCAGGAACACAGAGTCTGCTGGGACCCCAAAACACTCTGAGCAGGGAACAGAGTAGGGGGCTCTGGGCAGGCCTTCGTCCCCCCCAACCCCCAGGCCAGCTGTTGGAAGCCAGAAACTCTCAGCTGCCGCAGAAAATCGGTCACCAAGTCCCGGCCACCCCAGGCAGGCCTGGTGTCCCGACTGCCGCAGACACCCTGCCCTGGGTGGCCGGAGTGTCCGCCTGTGGACAAGCCAGGCAGATGCAGGGGAGAGGAGCAGCACATCAGAAGAGGGTCAGGGGCCCAAGTGAAAGGGGGACCAGCAGCGGGGTCCACAAGCTGCTGCGGGTTCCACGTGAGGGCCCTGGGGCCTGGCAGGGCCACACCCATCAGTCACTTCCAGGCTCCCACCGCCGAGGCTCTAAGCATGGACATCCTGTGCCTCCCCCTATCGCACCCCATACTCCACCGACCCGCACCCAGATCCGCGCTCCCCCCCTTCGCCCATGCCGACACACCCATTCCCACCAAGCGCAGCTAGCCCGGGAACTGAGTATAAATAGGGCAAATAGGGCGGGGGTGGGGGATCCCGAGGTGGGAGGCGCCCGCGGGCAGGCGGCCAACTGGCAGCGGGTGGGGGCGGGTTTATGGGGCCGTTGCCATGGCACCGCAGAGCCGGCTCCAAACAGCGCCCCCAACACACACACACTCACGCCGTCGTACACGCGCGCGCGCGCACACAAACTCATTAGACACACACACGCGTGCGCCAGGGCGGGCGGACACTGGCGGACACTGGCGGACGCGGCGGTGGAAACTGAAGGTACAGCCAACTGTCCCCACGGCCCCGCCCGCCAGCTCCCTGCCGCGCCCTCCCTCCGCCCCCCGCCAGTCCCCGGCAGCCTGGCGGGCAGGAAGCGGGCCAGCCCGCTAGGAGACCGGCTCCGGGAGGACGCGCCGCTAGCGCGGGAGTGGACAGCGTCCACGCCCCTTGAGCCCAGTAGCGCCTGCGGACCCTCCCCGCCACCCGGGCTGTGGCTTCGGGAACCAGCACCAGCTGTGGTTCAGGACAGCACTCAGACAGTGGCCGGGCCCAGCCCTGTGTCCAGAGAACGCCCACTCTCCTGCTCTGTTCCTCAGCCCTCCCCCACAGGCCTCCTGCGCTCCCCCTGCCCACCCTACAGCCCCTCACTCACCTCCTGCTCTCCCTCCATGCCTACCCCATTCATCCAGGCCATCTTTCTGGCATGATTTCCCGACCTACTGCCCCCAAATCCCCAAGCCGCCCCCCAAACCAACCGATGCCCCCCTCCCAAAATGATTCCAAGCCACCCCCAAGCTCTCCCAAACACTTGGACCTAAGGTCTCTTCTCCTGCACAGACCTGCACTAGCGATGGCAGCAACGCGGGGAACCGCAGAAAGGGGGCGGGGCATGGTAGGGAATCCCCCCACCCCCACCAGCCCAGGCGCCCTCAGTGGATGAGGGGAGGGGCAGGTAGGAGCCCGGAGCAAGCTGTTCCTGGCAGCTTCGTCTGCTCCTGCACACCTCCCCCTGTCCCTCTCTGCGCCAGGGTGGGGGCGCCCCCGCCCCAAAGTCCCAGGGCTGGAAGGATGCCCTTTTCTGCCCCGCCCCCACCCTGCAGAACCGCAGCCGAAGTCGCTGATTCGGCACCGGGAGGGCCAGGGTGGGCGGGCCGGTTGGGGGGGGGGGCGCAGGGCGGCCTCCTCCCCTCACACTCCAGGGCCCTCCCGGGCCCTCCAGGTTTCCAGGGCAACCAGTCGGAGCCCTCGGGCAGCCCCCAGCCCCCCCACCCCAGAACAAAGAGCCGCAGTGTGGACTTGCCCGGGGCCAGCCCGCCAGGCGCCTCCCCACAGTGATACCCACTGCCCTGGCCGGTCCCTTCGGGCGCCGAGCTGCGGGGCTGCAAAGCGGCAGGGAGGCTGGCAGGGCCGCAGGCGGGGCGGGGGCTCCGCAGAGGCCGGGAGGAAAAGGGGCGGACCCGCCGCAAAAGCCAGCTCTCACCTCCGACCCGCCTCCGCCGCTGCAGCAGCCCGCCCCGCCCCCCGACACTCACTGCAGGGCTGCAAGGCTGCAAGGCTGCAGGGCTGCGGCAAGAGTAGCCCCCGGCCAGCCCAGGGCAGCCCCCGGCCAGGTGGAGACCTGGCGGTGCATGGGCCTGGGGTCTCCCGCGGCTCCAGCTCCCCATCCCCAAGGCTACTCCCGGGACGGCAGACCTTGACCGCAGCCCTCCGCAGGGCTGCACCCAGATAGAGGTCACTGCCAGGTCCTCGCACCCTGGCTTGGGCCCCGTCCCCGGCCCGCACCTTTGAGGGAGCTGATCTCCTGCTGGATAGCTCGCGAAGGGTCCATGTCTCCACCGGGACTGAGGGCGGCGGCGCCGCCACGCAGAGTCCAGGCCCGCAACTCACTGCGCGGGCCAGAGCCGCAGCCTGGGGGAGGAGTCGGGAGGCCTGGGGCGGGGCTTGCCGGCTCGGGGCGGGGCTTGGGCTGACCAATGCGCAAGGCAAGGCCGCCGAGGCGCGAGCTCCCACCGCGCCCCGCCCCCACCCTCCAGCCTCCACCTCGTGACGCTGGACCCCGCGAACTCCAGCTAGACTGCCGGATCCAGGTGCGCTCCGACGGCCCACAGTCCCTGGGCCTTGGCCTCTGCCACCCTCAGAGTGACCTCGGGTCGTTCGTGCACGTGGCTTCCCGGACCTCGAAGCCACGGCCACTCGCTCCTTGCAGTAGGTACCCACTGGTCTGCGCCACCTGGCGACCTCCTCAGCCAGCACCCTGGTTGTGGAGGGTAGGCGGATCCCACCAGGGCAAGGGCGGGAGGCCTGCTCGCAGTGGTACCCCGGTGCCCTGGACCTGCCCCTTGATCACCACTACTCAGGTCCCCACCTCCCCTGCCCCAGCGGTTCTGCCCCTGCCCACACTCCACCCTCTTCCCTGGGTGGCCGGCCGCTCCTCTGGGCCACCTCACCCACTCCTATGACTCAAGACGCTCTCCGTACTCTGACTCCTAGGATGTCATGTCCCGCAGGACTCCAAACTGCACCCCAGCCTCAGCCGCTCCCACTCAGCAAATTCCAGTCATGCTTGTCTTGGGATGCTTTTATCTTCCCAGCTCAGTGGGTACATCTCTACCCACGACGCAGTGGTGCAGGCCACCCCTCTTCGTGGCCAACCCCACGGGCCCTGGCAGCTCCACCTTCCAGTTTGCCCACTCATCAGCATCTCCACCAACTGCTACCTCCGGTGCAGGCCCCAGCACATCGCCTTGCAGGGTCCCCACCAGCAGCTCGAATGCTGAGCGCTCAGTCTCCTGACCGTCACCACCTGCCCCTGGGGCGAATGTTGGCACTGGCGGGGTGGGCACAGGGTGCGGCCCATCTCACTCACTGCACCACGGGAAGCCATCAGTTACTGCAGGAGCCTTGCTCACACCTAGAGTGTCCACCCCAGGACTGCGCCCTGCCTTTCCACCCTGGCCCTCTGTGCTGGGCTGTGGGGGGGAGAGACAGCCTCCACAAGATGTGGCCAGCCTGCCTCAGTCTCCTTCCAGGCCAGGCCACCCACCCTTACAGCCTGCACACCCACTTTAGGGGTCAACCATTCAGAGGAGTGTCCCTTACCTGGTCCCCGCCAGCTGGGCTGCCCACCTGTAAGTGGTCATTGCAGCCACGGCAACCGGGGCCGCTCTCAGCAAAGTGGCAGCAGCTGGAAGGCCCGGTGAGGCGGTGTTCTTAGCCTGCCCTGCCGAATCTGCCCCCAAAAGCAGCCACGTGGTGTGGCCTCAGAAGTGGGCAGCAGCCACGCGGACCCTGACAAGGCTCCACGGGACACGCTGAGCCCTTTCCTTGGTCCCTTATCAGAGCAGGCTTCCCAGAGGAAGGGGCAGTGACATGGGGACCAAAGGACAGGCTGCAGCTAGCAAGCAAAGGAAGATGACCACCCGTGCAAAGGCCCAGAGGTAAGAGAGGAGAGTCCGGCCAGCCCCAGAGAATGTGAAGACCACTGAAGCAGGCGAGGAGGGACTTCACTGGGGGTTCACCAAGCTAGGGAGGTCCCTCAAAATACCTTGGACAAAAGCCTGGAAGCAGGAGATATGGACAGTGAGGAGGAAAGGA
This sequence comes from Mirounga leonina, assembly GCF_011800145.1. NCBI lineage: Eukaryota > Metazoa > Chordata > Mammalia > Carnivora > Phocidae > Mirounga > Mirounga leonina. Next base: position 81,927,702 of record NW_023270415.1, read on the forward strand.
AGCGGGTTCTCCAGATCCAGTGCGTGAGACTGAAGGCTCCGGCCCACCCTACATCCTCAGCTTTTACCGGCCTCACTGCCCACGAGGCCTCATATGCAGGTCCTTAGGAGGGCAGATGGTCTGACCCGGCAGCATGGCTCTCTCATGCCTGCTAGAGCCTTATCAGGTCACCCAGGCCTGGGACTCAGACCTTGGATGATGCCAAACCATCTTGAAGCTTTCTGCAAATTCCAGGAGCCAGCTCATGCCCTCAGGGTCCCTGGAACCTGAGCTTAGCCTTAGCACCACAACCAGGCCCTCCCTCCTTCCCAGACCCTCTGAGACAAAGCCCTCCTCACAAGTCCCGTGAGACCCTGGTAGGCTTGGCTATGGGCCACCCCCAAGGAGAGGTCCCTGCCCCTGTCCCCACACACCCTCATCTGTCATTCAGAAAGTCCCACTGCCCCCAAGACCCTACCTGCCCTCAGCATGGCACTCCTCCCGATGGTCCCCCCCCCCCGAGCTTCAAAGCCGTCCCCCACCCCCATGGCAGCCTGCGCTGCTGGGGCTCCCAGCAGGTGACCCAGGTGGTCTCATGCAGGGGGCATGTGTAACAGCTGTAGCTGTGTGAGCAGACACCTTCCACCTAGGTGGGCAATCACCCAGGGAAGACCTGACCCGGTGCGACCCAAAGACTGAGCCCGCAGTGGGAGCACGGGGGCCATCTCGCCCCACAGCCACAGCCCAGGGTGCCCCTCCACCTTGGGAAGCTGCTGGGCTGGGGCAGGAGGAGAACCTTCTGCCTGGGAGGCCACCCCTTGCTGGATGATGACGGCAGGAACTCGGCCCGACCAGCCACTCTGGGCGGCTCCTGGGAGGTCTAGGCTCACTACGCCGGCAGGTCGGGCACCTGCCAGGGCTCCTGCGGATCCTGGGCAAGGCCTGGGCGGCACCGAGGTCACCTCTTCAGGCCCCATCCAGCTGTCTCCATGCAGCCCCCTTCAAGAATAGCCCTGTTACCAAGCACCTGCCAGAGGCTTTGGTGGGGGATCCTGGGTCTGGGCCCCACATCCCGTGCTCCGTCATTCTGCCCCCAAATATCTTTCAAACCCATCCTCATCTGCACGCCCACCGCTGCGCCACTTCCCTTCTCAGCAGGCTGGTCCTGGCAGCCCCCAGAACATGGCCATGCACACACCAGGTCCCACCACAGCCCTGCTGGCACCTCCCGCCCTGGGCTGCCCTGCCCCCTGCAGCATAGTGGACCCTGTCTCCGGGCCAGTGGAGTGTCCCACCACACACACCCCTCTGCCAGTCCCTCCCAGCAGGGACACTCAGCTGGATGGCCCCGGCGGCTGCCTCAGCATCGCCAAACCCCAGACCTGGACACGCGGGCCTGGCCGTGGGGCAAAAAGGGAATGATCTCTCATGGTGCCAGGAGGAGGTACTCCCAGGACCTCTGTTAATATAGTTTTGCCTCATTAATAGATTAAAGAAGAAAACCTGTATATGGATCTCAAAAATGCTGACAACTCATTTGATAAAACCCAGAAGCAGTTCTGATTTTTTTTTAAAAAGTGGCCCAGTAAACCAGGAAAGGTGCACACTGTTTACAAAAGACCAGGCAGGCTCGTCGGGGCTGTCCTCCCAGGCCCCCTCCTGGTCCCACAGGACATTATACAGTGGGACAGGGAGTGTTGCAAGGAGCAAGCCAACGCGCCACGCTGCAGGGCCCTCGGGGCAGTGGTTAGGGACACCTCCTAAACCCACTGTCTCCCCCTCGGCTTCCGTGAGGTTGGTCCAGGGCAACCTGGACCCTGTGAGGGCAAAGGAGGCCCTGCAGGAGAAGCCCAGGACAGAGAGCGCTCACACGTGCTGCCATTTCCTCCTCTCAGCACCAAGACAGACTCCGCGGACCACCTATCAGAACCCATGAAAGAGCTCGCTAAAGCGGCTGGCTTGAGCCAAACCTCTAAAAGACAAGGGGTTTCTTATAGGCCAGCAATAAGGACTAGAAAAACATAAGGGGAGGGACGCCTGGGTGGCTCAGTCAGTGAAGCGTCTGCCTTCGGCTCAGGTCACGGTCCCAGGGTTCTGGGATCGAGTCCCACATCGGGCTCCCTGCTCGGCGGGAAGCCTGCTTCTCCCTCTGCCTCTGCCTGCTGCTCACCCTGCTTGTGCTTTCTCTCTCTCTCCTTAATAAATAAAATCTTTAAAAAAAAAAAAAAAAGGAAAGAAAGAAAAACATAAGGGGAAAAAAACCCTTCATTTGCAATGGTAGATATAGATAAATAAAAATCCGTCAGAACTCGAGGGCAGAAAGCCCCCCATGCATAAAGAAAGACCGGGGGACTCATGCTCCCCAGTGCAGAGGTCCAACGCCCCCCAAGCTAAGCCCTGCAATTCTGATTGGCCCTCCCACTGACCCCATTGGGCTCCTCTGTTAACACGGCCTCACGTACTCACGTATATGATGTTCTAGACCAGCAAGGTTCTATCGGCCATTTGAACGGTAACATGGGCGCTGGGCAGGTGTTGGGAGTGAGGCGCAACTGCGATACCTAGCAAACACCTCAGAGACTCTAAATATCGTGTTTGAATGGGACACGTCCCCCCGACTCAAACACGGAACACTGGCTGGAAAGGCTCCTTCCCACCCACACGGTGTGGGAGTCGCTGGGGCTGGCTTCCTGTTGATTCCTCTGCAACTTCTTTATGGAAAATCAAGCAAATACAAACACGATTCTTGCTTTTCCTCCTTTTGACGCAAAAAGTGACACCTCACACGCACCATCCGACCCTTGCTTTGCCATCAGCCCCCAGCACAGAGACGTCCCCCGGCTGCAGGCGGAGCCCTCGGCTCTCCCCCAGGAGCCCTGTCGCCACAAGGACCCCCAGGAGCGTGGTCCCCTTGGGCGCCCATCTGATAGGCACCGTCACTGGCCTGGTTCCCACAGCTTCCCCAACACAATCCAGAAATCCAAGTGTTGGGATTTTTGCCAATCTGATACATAAAAAATGGTATCTTGGTGTAGATAAGGCTTATGTTTTACACACGATTTGATCCAGAAATTCTATTTCGAACAGTAGTCATAGATACACCCAACCATCCAGCTACAAAACTGCTCCTTGCAGCTGCTCTAATATCAAATAAATAAGTAAATAACCTTAATGTTGTATGAGAGCAGATTAGTTTAAACACAATATGGTTGGTGCCTGATTGTCTCAGTCAGTAGAGAGAGCAACTCTTGATCTCAGGGATGTGAGTTCGAGCCCCACATTGGGGGTAGACTTCACTTAATAAAAAAAATTTTTTTTACATATGATATAGTTACGCTACAAAGGAATATGATATTATGTTACATTGTAAGTAAATGTTATAGAAAGATGTCCATGTTGTAATATTAAGTAAAAAGAAGTTACATGTGTCTAAAATACTCTATAATGTCAAATTATAAAATTATAAATAAATTGTACTACCAAATACTATGCACATTTTTTAAAACCAATGAGACAGAAAAGAACAGAGCCACAGAGGAGAAGCCATGTGAAGACAGGGGATGCAGCCACAAACCAGGGAACGCCAATAGCCACCAGAAGCTAGAAGAGATGGGGGAGGTTCTCTTCTAGAGCCTTCCCAGAAAGCATGGCCCTGCCAGCACCTCGATTTTGGACTTCTGGCCTCCAGAGCGGAGAGAGTGCATCTCTGTGTGTTAGACCACCTGTGTGTGGCAAGTGTTACGGCAGACGCAGGACACTAGTCAACCTTTTGTTCCTGGGGTGGGTGATCAATGCCTGAGCATGTGCTGTGGCCCCGGAACTGGGCCGTGGACAGAGGCTGGGGGACTCCAAGGAGCATGGCAGAAAAAGCTTGGACTGCCATGGACAGACTGTTGGCAGAAACATGGATGCTAAGCGTGTTGCTGGTAAGGATTCAGAAGGAAGTGAGGAACACATTCCTGGAAATCAGAGGAAAGGCGATCCTTATCAAATAGTGGCAAAAAACATGGCTGAACCATGTTCCGCTGTTGGGTGGAAAGCAGAACTTGTGAGCGATCTTTAGCTGTGGAGATTTCAGGTGAAGTGTGGGAGGCGTGACCTGCCTTCCTCTTGCCGCTCACAGGGAAGTTCAGGAGGACAGACGTCCGTCGAGGAAGGGATGGTTAGCACTGGGGACCCAGGAGAGTCACGACCTGTTCAGATCTCAGAATATGCTAATGTTGGGAAAGCATGCCCTGGAGAGACAGCCAAGGGTGACTGGACAGCCTTCTGCTGAGGAGATTAGCTGTCTGGCCCATAGGTCCACTCAGCCGTCTCAGCAGGAGCTAGGAATGGAGTGGGGTCATCCAGAAAAGATCTGGGAGACCCTCTTGTCTAAGGACATGGGTCCCCATGACCAACACGGGAGACCCACGAGGTGTATGCGAACGTCATACCCACAGAGACACCACCAGCTTGGAGGACGGGACAGAGACAGGACACAACGAGGAAAGGCAGTTAGGATTCTGGGATTCTTCAGGCAGGAAAAGGGCTGACAGCGCTACTCAGCTTCAATCCTGTGCTGCCCTTCAAGGAAAAGGAGACAGGACTCCACGAGCAGAGCCTTGGGCCCAGAGCGGGAGCCAGAGAGCAGAGCATCCAGCCACAGAAGAGGAAGGAATTTGCCCTGCAGGTTTCAAACTGGCTCGGACTGTGAGCCCGTGCTCACTTTCTATTTCCCCCTTTTGCAATGAGGATGTCTACTCTGCCTGCCCCACCATTGTATTCCGGAAGCCTAAGACTAGCTTACTAGATTCACAAGTCCACCGGCAGACAGGAATTCTGTCCCCGGGTGGACCGTATCCAGAGCCTCTCCTAGTCCAGACTGAGACACTTTGGACAAGACGTGGGGCTTTTGAGCTGCTGAAATTTAAGTGAGGTTTTGAACTTGAGTCGATGCTGTAATGGGCTGATGCTCTGGGGGATGGTGAGAAGGGGTGAATGTATTCTGCATGTGACACACATGAATTTTAGGGGGCCAGAGGGCACACAACAGTGGCTTGAATGGTGGTCCCCAAAATACATGTCCACCTCCAAATCCCTAGAGCCCACGAATGTTATCTTATTTGGAAAAAGGGTCTTTGCAGTTATAATTAAGAGTCTTCAGAAAAGATCATCCTGGATTACTCGGGGAGGCCCTAAATCCAGTGACAAGGATCCTTACAAGAGAAAGGAGAAGACACAGGGAGAAGGCCGTGTTGAAGACAGAGCTGCAGTCACACCCAGGGAAGGCTGACGGCCCCCGGGAGCTGGGACAGGTAGGAGCAGCCCTACAGCCTCTGAGGGAGTGTGGCCCTGCTGACACCTTGATTTTGGACTTCTGGCCTCCAAAACAGTGAGAGAGTAAAGTTCTGTTGTTTCAGGCCACCAGGCCGAGGCAACTTGTTATAGCTGCTGCAGGAACCTAGGAGAAGGGCGTTCTTGGGGGCTAGCTGTACTCCACGGCCAGGCATGAGTTGTCGTAGTAATAACCACAGTGAAGCTCCGTCATGTCCCTCAAGGCTAACTCTGGTCCTATAAGCTTTCCCGAAGCCATCCACTTAACAAGAAAGGAGAAAAAAGGATACGTTTCAAAAGTTCAAAATACACATTCATTTGAAAAACAAAAACAAAGAACAGAATAAAGACTCTAAGAGCCCCACACGACAGACACCTGCTGTGGACACTTCTCTCGGGCTTCCTACCGGCGGCCTCACACCTGCCCCCTGCGGGGCCATACTTCCAGCCCTGCACCATGTGCGCCAACGGGCGTCCTAGAGGGCCGACGCCCCCCCCCCCCCCCCGCTGTCCCAGGCACCAGCGCCCCCACCAGCCCGCACGACCCAGACTCCAGACCAGCTACACCAGACGTCCTTCTAGGGCATTCATTTCCTGCAGAATTGGTCCCTGCCAAGAGCCGACCACCCAGCTGGGACAACTCTGCAGCTAAAGCAGGCCCCAAGCTCCCCCAGAGGAGAGGGCCAGCCCTACAGGCTCCTGTCCCACGTCTTCTGAGTGGGCACCTTCTTCCCATCACCTGAGAACGAGTTCCGGACCTCCCCTCCACCCGGTCCACCAGCAACCTGGGCCCCCACCAGATAACCCAGTGCCTGCCCCTCTTGGGTCCCCAGCCTCACCACCCACAACCCCACCAAACACCCACCACACTGGCTGCCCCGCCCCCGTGTCTCCCTGTCCATGGTGGGCCTACAACTGGCCCCCACTTGCATCAATGCTCTCCAGCCTCCTTGAATCCCTTCTGAAGGCACCCAGATCCTGCCCCCTACTGCTAGCTCCCCTCAGGCTTTGTGGGGAAACCGAGGCTGGGGGCACCATCACCCACACCTTCCCACACCCTAAGGCCTGACGGCCCCAAGCCCTGCTCATTCCACAACACCCTCAGTGGCAAGGGGTGATCACATTCAGCCCCCAACATGGGCAGATGGGTAAAGGAGAGAGATCACCCAGCACTCAGCAATGCCCATACCCTCGATGGCCACGGATGCCCTCTGGGCCAAGGCCTTCCTGCCCCAGGGACCTTGGCCAGTGTTCTGCCTGCGTGCCACCGCTCTGTCCTGGAAGGTGTCCTCCCTCCCACACTTTTGGACACCTTCCAGCCTTGCACCCCTCTTCTTACCCCTACATCGCCCTTGGCACCTCCAATCTGACTACACCTTCAAACAGGTCTCACCAAGGTCCCCAGTGTCCCTTATCACCAAGTGCTGGGCACTCTTTGGGCCTCGTCCTGCTCGAGACTCCTCGCCCAGGTAGCCCTCCCCTGGTTCGTCACCCCTTCCCATTCACTGGGCTGCCAGGACCCCGTGATATGGCTCTGCCCCTGCTTCCCCAGCTGCCCCAAGGCTCAGAGCGTGGGCCTCTTCTCTTCCTCGTGAGGGCCCCAAAGCACTGCCCCAGACTGGCCTCCCTCAGCTCATCCAGCCTTTTCCAGCATCTCGGAGTCTCCGTAGGCTTGCTCATCTCCAACACCTACGCCCAAAAGCAAACTCCCATTCTTCTGCCTTCCCTGTTGCAGAAATGCTGCTCCATTCCCAAGCTGCTCTGCATCTCCTCGGCTCCCACCGTGCCTTCTGCCACCACTGGGTCTCTCCTCAGCAACTGCTCTGGGGGCACCCAGGAGTCTTCATGCCAGACCAGGATTCCCACTGGCTCGGGGTCCACTTCTCCCTCCCATCCATCCATTCATTCTTAAGCCATGCTTGTCTTATAACAGAGGTGCAGCAGGACATGGACCCTGCCCTCAGGAAGCTGAGTTTCATGGGAAAGGAGATAGTCAAAATCCTCCTTGTCACCCACTAACCCAAGGCCAGACCCTGAGCACAACACCCCAAGTCTCCCACACACTTCAGCCCCGAACAAATTCCAGATAAAGAGGAAGATGTTAGAACACAAACACACCAGAACTTGAAAACACTCTCAGCAACTGTTTTTATAAAAGAGGAGAATCCTGAACAGGACATAAAATTCAGACATCATAAAATAAAAGACTGGGAAATTTTTTAAGTTGATATGGCTAAAGACACCGCAGACAGAACTAAATGACAATCAGCCAAAACTGACGCATGGTGTGAGAAGTCAAGACAGCAACTGGGGACACAGGACCTTTTAAGAGGCTAAGAAGCTATTTTCATGATCTCAGTGCTGATCACAAGGAAACTGAAATTTAAGTAAGCCACGTGTGTATAATTTGTAGGCTTTTCTGGAGGATCATTTTATTTTGATAAAAGTTTACTTACCAAAGGTAACAAACTGGGAGAAAAATTTGAAACATATATAACAAACAAGGAAGTTAATCTTCATAATATGTAAAAAGGTCTTTTTTTTTTAAAGGCTTTTTGAAAAAATTGATTGATTGATTGATTGATTTTAGAGAAAGAGAGGGATCAAGCAGGGAGGGGGCAGAGGAAGAGGGAGGAGCAGAGAAGCAGACACCCCACTGAGCACAGAGCTGGATACGGGGCTCAATCCCAGGACCCTGAGATCATGACCCGAGCCGAAACCAAGAGTCCAAGAGTCGGAGGCTTAACCAACTGCACGGTCCAGGCACCCCTGGAAAGAGCTCTTATAATTCAAAGAGAAACACATCTTCCAGAAAAATGAACGTTTTTTTTTTTTCCAACCCTGATCCTTACCTGCCTCCCTCCTAGATCTGAACAACGGTTTTGAGAAGGCAATTCATAAAAGAAGAAAAGTGAAAATAGCTGAGAACTACAAAATGATGTTCACTTTATTTACCGATCAAAGAATGCAAATTAAAACAGTTCGGATTTTCTCATCAATCAGTTGGCAAAGAATTGGAGAACTAGTGGGTCTTGTATCTGAGGCGCTCACCTACACCAGAGGGCAATCTAGAAATAGAATCATTTTTTTTAACGATTATTTTTTATTTTTTATTCATCTGATGAGAGAGACACGCTCCAGGGGAGCAGGAGAGGGAGAAGCAGACTCCCCGCTGAGCAGGGAGCCCGTGTGGGGCTCGATCACGGGACCCTGGGATCACGACCTGAGCCAAAGGCAGACGCTCAACGACTGAGCCACCCAGGTGCCCCGAAATAGAATAATTTTTAACGATAAGCCCAAATGTCCATGTAAAGGGACCAGGGAAATAAACTGTGGTGCTTTTAGGTAATGGAATATTTACTGCCCATGAAAAAGCCTGAGGGGACCAAGAGCATTCCTTGGGGAAAAAATAATCATTCCAACAAATGGTGCTGGGACAGCTGGATATCCACAAGTAAAAGCATGAAGTTGGACCCTTACCTCATGCCACACTTAAAAATTAACTCAAAATAGATCAAAGACCTAAATGTGAGAGCTAAAACTATAAAACTCCTGGAAGAAGACCTAGGCATAAATCGTCATGACTTTGGAATAAGCAGTAATTGCTTAGATACGATGCCAAAACCACAAGGAAAAAAAACCCAGACCAATTGGACTTATGATAATTCAAAATTTTATGCTTCAAAGGACACCATCAAGAAAGTAAAAAGACAACCCGTAGAACCAGAAAATTTTTGCAAATCCTGTATCTGGTAAGGGACATATATCTAGAATACATAAAGAACACCTACAACTCAACAACAAAAAGATAAAAACCCAATTTAAAAATGGACAAAGGATCTGGACAGATATTTCTCAAAAGAAGGTACACAAATGACCAACAGGCACATGAAAAGGCACTCAATGTCATTAGCCACCAGGAAACGTAAGTCAAAATCACAATGAGATCCTCCCTCTACCCACCAGGACTGAATGTCTACACTCAAAAAGGCAGGTAAGCCTAAGTGTTGGTGAGGACGTGGAGAAATTGGAGCCCTCACATGCCATTGTGAGGAGCGCAGGATGGCGCAGCTGCTGTGGGAAACAGCCTGGCAGTTCTTCTGACGGTTAAACATAGAGTTACCACGTGACCCAGCAAATGCACTCCCTCGTGTCTACCCAGGAGACATGGGAACATGGGTCCACACAGAAACTTGCTCACAAATGTCCGCAACAGTATTACTCGTAATGGGCAGAAGGTGGAAATGGCCCAGATGTCCATCAACTGACGCACAGAGAAACAGAACAGGTACATCTATACCGTGGAGTATGATTCTGCCATGGAAGGAATGACGTCCTTCACACGCTACACCATAGGCGAACCTTGAAAACATCATGCTAAATAGAAGAAGCCAGATACAAATGGTTTTATTCCACTTATAAGAAATGTCCAATACAGGCAAATCCTTAAGAGACGGAACGTAGATCGAGGTTTGCCAGGTGCCGGGTGGGGGGATGTCAGTGTTCTGGAATTGACTGTGGTGATGGTTTCACAAGTCTCTTAATATGCTAAAAACCACTGCCCTCCCTCCCTCCCTCCCTCCCTCTTACACACACACACACACACACACACACACACACACGCTGCAGTCGCCCCAGCCAGTGAGACTGGGGGCCAGAGGTGTGACTGTAACTGGGGTTTTTTTGTACTTCCATAGTGTGGTCATTGTTTTGTTTTGTCTTGTTTCCTTTGAGCACATTGTACTTTTGACAGTAAACACAGACCGAAAGTCCTCTCCAAAGAGCCCAGACAACCGCTAGCCTGGCTCCTGCTGGCTGAGCCCTGGTCACCAAAGACGACACCCCGTGCTGATCACCCACTCACCCACGCGAGCCCCCTGCAAATGCTGGCTGAGGGCCTGGGGTGGCACCGGGGACACATGACCCAGCTCAGAGTCCAGGCCCGGAAAAGGTAGGACATGTGAGGAGGGTGCCGGGCATGATGCCAGTCCTGCAGGGAGGGGGGGAAGCCCCTCCAGCTGAGTCTCGAAGAAAACATAACACACATGCTGGGCCCATGCCCTGCAGACATGCTGATACCCCTCCCAGGGCCTCTCCGGACCCACCTTCTCCCCAGGCCTTCTCCCCAGGCCTTCTCCTCAGGCCATGCAGGATCCCTACCCAAACCTCCTGCCTGGAGGCCCTGCCCCCCACCCCAACCCCACCCCCATGCCACTCCCCAACCGGGACCACCACAGCGGCTTTGTCAGAACACCCAGGTGCTGCTCTCTGATCCACATTGACTCTGTGGCCACCCTGCTCCCAGCCCCACGGGACAACCTTGAAGTCTCCACCCCAGCTTCCCCAGGCCCTCCTGGCTGGCTCCAGCCCCTGCCCTGACCCATGGACAGGCCCCTGGCCCTATGCACACAGCACCATGGGGGACTTGGGCTGCTCCTTTACCAGCAGCCTTACCCCATTCACCTGACCCACCTGGATTCTCCCTCACCCCAAACCCTCCCTGCCCTCCCACACCCAGCCTCTGAGCTGCTCTAGGCCAGGCTCTGGGGAACTGGGAGTCAGGACAGCCCTTGCAGTCTCTCTCCCACAGGGCACCCAGAGCTGTCCCACCACAGACCCAGTGGCTCCAGCCCCACATGGAATCTTCCCTGGAGAGAAGGCGGGGGGGGGGGGGGGGGGGAGGAGCTCAGGCAGACAGGAAACTGAGAATGTTCTGGGCAGAGCAGTGACCATGAAGGGAAGACTGGGGATTTCCAGGGGGAGAGCCAGGGAATGAATGACGTGTCCAGGGTGGGGCCTGGGGTGTTGTGGGGGAGGGGACCACTTGGGGGGGCTGAGTGGCTGGACTTTGGAAGGGCAGCTGGGGAAGGAACTTCTCATGGGGGGGGCCAGGGGAGGGGGCAGTGAAAGCGAGCTTGGGCTAGAAATCAGGAGGCAGAAGCCAAAGCCCTTCATGGGCCCAGTGAGGGACCAGGAGTGCTTGGACAGGTCTGGGGGGCAGTCCCCGAGGCAGAGCCAGCGAGTGCTGTGCTGGGCCCCAAGAGAGGGGGGCTCGGCCTCCTCCCCACCTGCACACGGGCTGACATCAGGGGCCATGCCTTCCCTCCGTCCCTCACGGTGGCCCTCCACCTCCAGGGACAGGATGGGCCAGGACCTTGGTCCTCTGGTAAGTCCAAGGGGTGCACACTGGTCAGACCTGTGGCCCACAGCCCAGCCACCTATGGCCTCCTCTAGACTACTCCTGGCCTTGGCAGCAGCCCTGGGCTGACCATAGGCACCAACCTAGCCCCTTACTCAAAGGAACTGAGGAGTCATGGGGGTGCCGGGTATGACCCAGAAGCCCTCCGACGCCTGGGCCTGCATGGGAAGCCCCCAGCACTGGCACGTCCACGCTCTGCACCCTCGGGCAAGAAGCAGGCACGGGTCACCCACTGCCCTCTTGTCAGCCTCTAGCCACCATGCCCAGGAGGTGGACATGGGCCAAGACCGCCCAGTGGGTCCAACATCAAGCCTGGCGTCCAGGGAGGCTGGGTTGGGGAGGGCAGGCACCGAGACAGGAAAACCCCCAGGGACCTGTCAGATCTCCCTCCTGGGAGGCAGATCTCCACCCCAGGGGGTAGAAGGAACACGGCTACTCAGGTCAGGATGTTTCAGATGGATGCCCCGGACAGGCTCTGGACCACACGCAGCCCTGTGCCCTGATCACACCAAGGAAGATTCTGGAACAAACCACTATGTACTCTGTGTATATTCTGTGTAGGTGTCCCTACTTTAAACAGAGTGGCCACTTCATAAACAGTTCTTTCCTGGGGTATGCCAGGAAAACTGTGGTTCACATGGGCAGCTGCTTCCTTGCCCAGGACCTGTCCGGATGGGCCCTCCAAGGCTGGGCCAGCTCTGGGAGGTAAGAGCAGCAGGCCGGCCCTCTCTACACTTAGGCTCCCTCCCTCAGGAGCCCACTGTCCCAGGAGCACCTCTGGTAGGACCAGGCCAACGGGGTGACCACAACGCTGGCAGATCCACCCAACACAGCCACCTTGCCAGAGATCAAGCAGAAGCTGTTAGGGGAGGGTGGCCTGGCAGGGACGAGCCCTAGGCCCTATGAAACCTCTCCGTGCCTGGGGGAGGTCAGTGGGTAGAGAGCAAGGCGAGGCCCGAGCAGGACCTCTCTCCCTGAGCTGCCCTTGGGGGCAGAGCCAGCAAAACCAGCCATGTGGAGCTGGAAACAGCTCTGGTCAGCTCTGCCCAAGGCCCCCGCCTCGACCCTCTCCAGCAACTCACTCTCAGGGCCCTAAGCCTGTGTGGGCCAGGAGCCAGGGCTGGGATGGCGCCTGCTCAGAGCCCAGGGACCCGGGCAGCTGGGCTGGGGTGCGGGCTGCTGACAACAGCGAGGGCCTGGGCAGGTCCAGAGACCCCAGGGGGCCGCTGGAGCAGGGCAAGGGGGTCTGTCAGAGACACAGAGCCAGTTCTTCTGAAAAGGAAGAGAGGGTTGGCCTGTCTTTCCCAGCCCACAGCTGCCTGCCCAGGGGACAGAGAAGGGGTGTAAGGAGGTCCCTGCCAAAGGAGGGTGGCAGCCTAGGGGCTGGCCCGTTTGGGGATGTGAGGAGAGGCCACAAGTATGTGACCCTCTGCCAAGAGCAGCAGCGGCCCCCACCCCACGGGGGAGGCACCCCGCTGAGGGGCAGGGGAGGGCTCGGCCTTGACCCACGTGTCTGCTGGGCACCGACTGGGGACACTGGACACTGGCCCCGCGAGCCCCCGCCCGCGGCGCGGCCCACCCCACCACCCTCGGCGCGATGCCCTATTAAGGGCATGACCGCGGGGGCTCCGCCGGGCGCTGCTGCCTGTGCCCTGGGCGCCGCAGCCGCGGGTGTCGAGCGGGACCGGCGAGGCGGCGGGCTGGGCTGTGCCTGGGCCGCGATCGGACCGGCCACGGCGGACAAGGGGTCAGAGGCCGGGCTGTCAGGCTGCAGGACGTGCCAGGGCCCAGCCGAACGGCAGGTCGTCGGCAGGATGCGCGGGGCCGACGGCGCCATACCTTTGTACTTCTCCCGCACCTCCTCGTAGGCCTGGATGAAGTCCAGCTCGTCGGGCGGCGGGCCCGGCGGCCGCAGGGCGGCCATGCCTGGGCGCGGGACGCGGCGGGCACTGCGGCGCAGAGCGGCCTCCAGACCGGGCGGCCACTGTCCCCGCGGCCGCGCGCCGCTTAAAGGGGCGGCCCCGCCCCGCCCCCGCACCCAGGATGCCCCACGGGCGGGGCGGGGCCGGGCGAGGGGCCAGGGGGCCAGGGCTGCGCCGGGCGGGCTGGGCCCGCTCCCAGCCGCGGCCCCACGCGCGTCCCGGGGGCGCACCCCCCTCCCCGCGCCCGGCCGGGTCCCAGTCCCTAGCGGCCCCTCCCTCGCCGGCCCCGACCTCTCCGGCGACCTCACCTGGCCGCCCTCAGGCGCGCCCCTTCCCTCCTCCCTCCGCCGCGACTGAGAATCCTCCCACTGCGAGGCTGGAGGTGAGAGTTGCTACCTTCGATATAAAAAGAGCCCTCAAATCACAAAAAATTTAAGTAAGTATAAAAGGACTAAAATAGGCAATGCGCAGCAAAAAGAAAAAAAAAGGTTTGGTAAAACTAAAAGACAAATTCTTTCCCACCCATGAAATGGGCGAAGACCCTGTGTCCCAGGCGGGCAGATGCCCTCCTTTCTGGAGCGCGGGGACAGTGTCCGTCTCTAACCTTAACTGCTGCAGACGCTGTGACCACAAACCCCACTGCTAGGGATCAGTCCTGAGGTCATCAGGCTGGGGCCCTGGCTGCAGCAGAGCTCCCGGCAGGGAGAGCTGAAGGCCACCACCCCCGGGCAGGGGCTGACGCTGAAGAAGGTCCGGGGGGGCGGAAAGACACTCATGATTCGCTTTCACGTGGGTAAAAATCCTCCTTTAAAATCCACATGTGATACACCCACACACCCCTCAAGCTGTCCTGAGCCTCTGCGTTTCCTGGAGCTGTTGCTGGTCCTCCCACCCACAGAGCCCCTCGCTGCCCACAGTCCTGTCCTCCGTCAGCAGCTGGCCTTTCAGGCCTCTGCCCACCTGCCTCAGTGTGCGCTCCCAGCCACCTGCCAGGGCGGCCCTGCCCTCCACACGCTGCACCCTCATTCTGTCCTGGGGGGGTGGGGTCAGCACTCTGCAGCCTGGGCCAAGGACCCTCAGCTGGCTCCTCCCTTTCCCAGCACAGCCGGCCTGATGGCCTCCAGCCTGGGTCACCCACTTCCCAGCGGGGGGGGGGGGGCACTCTCCAGCTGCCCCACCCTACACTCTCAGGGGCCTCTGGCTGGGCCTCTCCCATCCTCCTCCACAGATGGGCAGCTGCTGGAGGCCAAGGCAGGACCTGGCTCACGGAGGTGCTGCAGCCCTAGCCAACCAGGTGGCCCCTCCTCTCCCGCTCCTTTGTGCTTCCCCACACTGCTGGTGGCAGCCAAGAGCAAGGGGCCTGGAAGGCGGCTCTGCCCCAGAAGCCCAAGAAAGTATCATGGCACCTGGGCACGGGCTCCTTGCCATGAGCCAGTGATGGTGCCACGGCCGGGGCCGCAACCGCAGGCCTCAACCTTAGGCCTCCTGCAACTGACAAGAGGGGGCCAGCAGGTGGCGCTGTGGGGCCTGCAATCACCTGCCACAGACGAGTCCGCCGGGGACCAGCCCGTCAGCCTCCAATCCCGGTCCTAACACCCGCAGGTAACCGACAGCAAGTGCTCAGCCAACAAGCGAGTGCTGATGTCCAAACTGGGCAGACCAGGCCCTTCAGCGTTACCTGCAATGCGGATGACTGCCCGCTCGGCAGGGTCCAAGACACTCCCGTTGCCCCCGGAGCCCCCTCCACTTCGCCGGCTCCTCTGTGTTTTCCCCAGGTTCCAGGGCAGTGTGTCCCCAGGGCTGGGCGAGCCGCTGGCATCTTCAGCCACTGGCCGCCCCTCGTGGTCCTCGCCTGACATGGCCTCCTGGAGAGGGAGCAGGAGGGGGTCACACCTCTGTGTTTAGGGGGATACTGCACACCAACCAGACACTTCCTTGATCTAGACATTCACCGCACCCTTTCCACCCTAATCACCTAGACACTGACACCCACTCCCCTCCTGTGTCCCACTTCATCCACATACTGATCCCCCCAACCCAGACATTGACAACTCTGCTCCCGCCCACAACTGGCCTCACTCCCTCCAGCTCACCCCCGGACACCCGCACAAAGACACCCCTCCCCCCAGCACTGACCTCACTCCCTTGTCTATCACCAGGACGCTGGCCCCTCCACACTGTCAGCCTGGGGGCTCACCCCATCACTCAGACACCAACCGCTCCCCCCCCCCCCCCCCCCCCCCCCCCCCCCCCCCCCCCCCCCCCGGCCCCCCCCCCCCACCCCCCCCCCCCCCCCCCCCCCCCCCCCCCCCCCCCCCCCCCCGCTCCGTCCCAAACCTGGACGTCCCCTGTAAACCTCAGACCGGCAGGCAAGCCCGACCATCAGGAAGCACTGACCGCACTCCCTTCCCTCACCCCGGCATCAGGGAAGGGTCCCGGCCCCATCCCCTGGACACTGGCGCTCTACCTCCAAGCTGTCTCAGCCTCTAGGACTCTCCACCGTCCTTCCCCACCCCCGGCCCCGCGCAGTCCCACCTTGAGCTCTGCAGTGAAGGCCTATAAATATCTGGAGCCGCAGCGGCGTGGGCCGCGGGAGCTCGGGCCTCCCCGCCAGCCCCCGCCCAGAGCCTCCCGCACCCCGCACCGCCGGCGCTGCCGGAGCACACGCACACCCACGCACGACCGCTCTTCAGCTCCGGGTCCCCAAGGGCGCTGGCGTCCGAGAGGTGAATAGGGCTCTGTCCTGGCAGGGCCGGGTAGAGTGGGGGCACAATGTGGACTCTGTGCCTCCGCCCTGGGGTCAAGGGCTGGGGGGGAGACAGCGGGCACCGAGCTGGGGGCCACCCCGCCCCGCCTCCCCAGGCTCCTCCACCCGCACCTCTGCTCCAGTGCCCCCCGGCCGGCGCCCCGCTGTCAGCCGCGCCTCCCCAGCAGCCTTTCCTGCCCACACTCCGGGCACCGCCCGCCCAGTTCCGCAGTCCTGGGCGCGCAGAGGTGGTGTCCTCCGGAGGGAGGATGGGCCGCGACGCAGCCCCTAGTTCCGGGACGCCTGTGGCCGTAGGGCCCCCAACCCCACCTCGCAGCTCCCGCCCGCTGCGCGCCTCTCCATCCCGGCCCCGGTCCTACGTGCCTGGTGGCTCAGCTCGGCTAGGCTCGGCCGCCGCAGCCAGACTGCTGGGCCGGGAGAGCCGCGGAGGCAGCGCAGGCGGGGCGAGCCCGGAGCCCCGCCCCGGCCCCCGCCGAGCGCCGCCCGTGCGCTCGCAGCGCCCGGGTGCGCGCCGGGCCGGGGCCTCACCGAGGCGCCGGGCTGGAGCGCGCGTTCCGCTCGGCCCGCAGCGCCCGACTAGCGCGCGCCGCCGTCGCCAGGCGCAGCCCTCCCCGCGCGTCCAGGGCGGGCGGGTCGGCAAGGAGACGTTGTTGGGTAGCGTGCGTGTCACTAAGGCGACGTGGGTCGCAGGGGTGCGCGCTGGGTCCCGCCTCGGCCCGCGGCTCAAGGCTGCCCCAAAGGAGCCACGGACTCTGCCCGCCGGCCCTCGCCCCTAGCCACGCCGAGGCCCCCGCCTCCCAAGCAGAGGTCGGACCCGGAGGTCCCGCAGGCCCCGCCGCCTGGTTTCACGTAGACGTTTAGGCGAACAACAGAGTCGCGCTCGGTCTGGGTCCGGCCGCGGCGGGCGGGGTCGAGCTGGCCCACCCTCCTCCCGGGCTCTGCTGACCCCTGGTGGCCGGGCCGGCTCCGGCGGGTACCGGCCCCGAGCGCGGACACAGCCCCGGTCCTCCAGGTCCGCACCCGCCT
The DNA here is from genome assembly GCF_011800145.1 of Mirounga leonina. NCBI lineage: Eukaryota > Metazoa > Chordata > Mammalia > Carnivora > Phocidae > Mirounga > Mirounga leonina. The sequence continues at coordinate 81,944,911 of NW_023270415.1, forward strand.
GTCCACGCCCCGCAGCCAGCGGCAGGGGCGCCCCCAGGGGCAACTCAGGCAGCCGAGGGCGGGTAGGGCTGCGCGCAGCGGGAGCCCAGGGAGCCGGCAGCCAGGGACTGGGCCGAGGTGGGGGGGTTAGGAGGCTGGGAAGTGGCCCAAGTGCCCAGAGGAGTCCCCTGGGGAAGCCCAGGGCACGTGCTTGCAAGTAGTGAGGTGGGTGGTCAGCGCCTGTTTCATGAACGATGACAAAGATGCTGGCCTGGCGGAGGCAGTGCACTGCGCTGTTGGCGCGGGAACACGTGGCCAGGGGCCCGCAGTGGGGGGCGGGGGGGGCTCCCACAGGCCTCCAGGACCCTGCCCCTAGTCACCGGTCAGCTCCCGTGCTCCGAACGCCACCTTGTGGCCATCGGCGTTGGGGGGGCAAGTAGCGGCCCTGCAGGGGCAGGGAGGCGGCTCCTGCCCATAGAGTGTGCCTGCAGGGGGACAGACCAGGGCCAAGGTCGTCCAGGGTGGGCAGAGCCCTTGACTACCATCTGGCCTCGCTGTTAAGGCCTCCTTAGCTATGGTCGAAGCCCTGCGCACAGATGTCGGGGACTGCCCAGGCCGATGGGCCGTGGTATGGGACCTCTCCCCTGGGCTTCTCTCAGGGGGCTGTTCCGGGTGCTCCCCGTGGGGTTCGGACCTGCTCTGCAGCAGACACTCACATGCTCCACCCTCGGAAGGCCATTCAGAGCCAGGCTCTCAGGAGACCCTCCTACCCCCTGGGCACCCCGCCACAGACCTGAGCCTGGAAACCAAGAGCCTTCTCTTGGTGGAGTTCAGGGTCTGGGGAGATGGCAGAGCTCCAGTCATGCTCTGTCCAGCTGCAGATGTTGGGCAGACATTAGCCACCTGGATGGGGCCCCAAGTGGCACTGGACAGCTTCAGGGAAGCCTTGCTCCCTCCAGGGAAGTCTGGTCCTTCCAGGGAGGGCTGCAGGTGGACAAACCCAAGCACTCCCCAGAACTCAGCACCCACAGCCAGGCCTCTGCAGGGCAAAGCTGAGCTAGGTGCCCATACTGCCCACAGGACCTCTCAGTACCGGGAAGACCAACAGCCAGCCTCACGGGAGCCACTTCAGCGGCTCAAACAGTTTCTGAAGAAATTCTAACTCATCTCTTCAGGGGGATGCAAAAGAAATTACATCCATGCAGCAGGACTTGCTGTGTGAGAAGAAGCAGTCTGAAAACACTGGGAATGGAATCTCAGAGTGGAGTCCAGTGGGTAGGCTGGGTGATGAGGTCAGGAGGTGGAGTTAGGGAACTGCCCCCCAGTGCAGAGCTAAAGGAAGGAGATGGGGACTGGGAGGGCCCCATGGGGAGGGTGGAGGCACAGGGGTGTCCGGTCTGCCCGCAGGACCTCCTCGGGAAGGTGGCGCACAGGTGGCCAGCCCCAGCCAGTGAGGGAGCACAGTTTCCCTGCCCTGAGCGGGGCATCTGCTGGTGGAAAGGATCCATAAAAGGCCCAGAAAGACAATGGCAAAACATACATCCTTGGCACCTCCCTGCCGGGGAAACTCTCACTTTCAAAGTGAAAGGAAACTCCCACTTTCAAAGCGAAAGAAAACTCCGGAAGTATCCAGACACACATACACAGGCACACACCCCTAAGTCAATATGCAAATGGGAAAAAAATCCTAGAAAAACTCCACATGCTCACCGCCAATACTACTGGATGCTAAGAGACCATAGATGGATTTTTTTTTTAACTTTCCAAAAACAAAGTTTTTTAAGAGGAAAGAGAAAGGGTAATGTCTTTCAGAGATCGGAAGGAAAGCATAGTTTGATCCTGAACACTATATCCACCTAAACTATTAATGAGGACAAAATAAGGACATATTAAGATATGCAAGATCTTGGGCGCCTGGGTGGCTCAGTTGGTTAAGCGACTGCCTTCGGCTCAGGTCATGATCCTGGAGTCCCTGGATCGAGTCCCGCATCGGGCTCCCTGCTCGGCAGGGAGTCTGCTTCTCCCTCTGGCCCTCCCCCCTCTCATGTGCTCTCTCTCACTCTCTCTCTCAAATAAATAAATCAAATCTTTTTTTAAAAAAAAAAGATATGCACGATCTCACTGTGCTTATTTAACTTAAAAGAAATGTCTCAAACCACAGCAACTTTCATTTGAAAAACAAGTTTACACCAGTTACAGTTGTAGATTACCTCTAATGGTAAAAGGCAAAATAAATGTGAAAGTCCAAGATATTGACTAGCCACTCAAGGAGATTACTAAACAGACAAAGAATCTGTGCAGGAAGGGGACAAGGGAGCATAAAGAGTACCAACACAGGGGTAAAAAATGAAAGTAAAAAAAAAAATTAAGGGGCACCTGAGTGGCTCAGTCGTTAAGTGTCTGCCTTCGGCTCAGCTCATGATCCCAGGGTCCTGGGATCGAGCCCCGCATCGGGCTCCCTGCTCGGTGGGAAGCCTGCTCCTCCCTCTCCCGCTCCCCCTGCTTGTGTCCCCTCTCTCGCTGTGTCTCTCTCTGTCAAATCAATCAGTCAATCAATATTAAGAGCCACTGGTCCTGTGGCGCCTGGCTGGCTCGGTCAGTAGACCCTGTGACTCCTGATCTCAGGGTCATGAGTTCAAGGTTCAAGCCCCACACTGGGCGTGGAGCCTATGTAAAGAAAAAGAAAAAAAAGAACCATTGGTCTTTGAACCCTCGCATAATTCTCTTTCGTGAAACACAGGTTTTTGTTGTTGTTGTTGTTGTTGTTTTAAAGATTCCATTTATTTATTTGACAGAGACACAGCGAGACAGGGAACACAGGCAGGGGGAGTGGGAGAGGGAGAAGCAGGCTTCCCGCCGAGCAGGGAGCCTGATGCGGGGCTCGATCCCAGGACCCCGGGATCATGACCTGAGCCGAAGGCAGACGCTTAACGACTGAGCCACCCAGGCGCCCCATCGTGGAACACAGTTTTAATAACTAGGATTTCATTTCCTTGTTTCCTCTTTGGTTCAATGGTAAATGCTTTTCCATTATCATTATATATCCACCAAAGTACGGCCCAAGCGCGGAGCCTCAGGGTAATCACGGAATAGAAAATGACACCTGTCAACCTTGATGACATATGAAAATAATGCAACCGACCAAACTGTAAGGGAGAGGAGAAGGGGAGCCTGTTCTCCTCATCCTCCATAGAGCAAGTCGAGAGACAGTCTCCGAAGCTGTTAATGAAAAGCAAGTTCACGTGTGCCATCTGAACTCTCGCAGGCGCCGACTGGGAGAATCCAGAGCGTGTAGCTAACAAAACCCGCCAGGGGAGTGCGGGCGACGCCTCTCTTTCCGAAGAGCAGAAGTGAGAGCTGCTGAGTCCAAACCGGGAGGAAAGGGACCCCCTCTAAAGTTGGAGCGACCACCTGCAGGAAAAGAGCGGTGTGCGCAGCCTGGGGAGGGCCGGAAGTTGCGCCGCTGCCCGCCGGGGGTCACTGCCGCTGCCCGGCCCACCCCCAGTTTTGTGCATCCAGAGTCAGGAGTGCCTGGCTGGCCTGGGCTCTGCACGGCTCCTTCCTCCTGCCTGTCTACACGGCAAGCACTCAACCTGCCCTCCTTCCTCACCTGACGAGCTCATTTGCTCTGGTCCCCGTCCTCACCTGGCGGTCACTCTTCGACGGGCTCGGCGTCAGCTCCAGGCACTGCCCACACACACACTCGCCAGCAGAGCCTCCTCCTCAGCCTCTCCCTCTGCCCGTGCAACGCACCCCCCACGCCCCCATCGCCTCCTGAGGCGCTCAGCAGCCTCTCCCTCCCCCTGCCTGATAGGCGGGGGCTCACTCTGACCCCTCACCCCCCCACCCCCACCGTGGCTCCAGTGTTTGTCTGAAACATGCATAGGGGCGCCCGGGGGGCTCAGTCGTTATGCGTCTGCCTTCGGCTCGGGTCATGATCCCGGGGTCCTGGGATCGAGCCCCTCATCAGGCTCCCTGCTCGGTAGGGAGCCTGCTTCTCCCTCTCCCTCTGCCTGCCACTCTGCCTACTTGCACTCTCCCTCTCTCTGTCAAATAAATAAATAAAATCTCAAAAAAATGTTTAAAAAAATGAAACACACCCATGCTCAGAGTTGCAACATTTAGCAAATAAAAACAGTGCAGCAAGCCCTCTCCGGGCTGGGGCAGCTGCGGCGGGGGGATCCCCAGGACCGCGCCAGATACCTTACCTGCGGGATGAGTAATCCTCAAAGTGGCCACGAGATGGCGCCCCAACCCCATGCCTCAGACAAGGAGCCGGGTCTGCAGTCCCACCCTCCACCCTCACCGGGCTGTAATTAGCAAAACGGGGACCCCTGCTCGGGCCTGTCAGATCGTCGGGCCCTTCTGTTTCCCCCCTCCAGAGGAGGGACCACAGCTAGCGAGCCCCTGGGGCCTCGTCCCCCAACCCTGACATAGGCTAGAGGGACAGCCCGCAGGCTCTGTGCCATGAGCCCTGTCTGAGCAAGAGTGTGGACTCACCTGGACGATGCGGATTCCGCCGTGAGCAGCCGCCAGGTGTCAGAGCAGACCCGCAGCACCATCCGGGACTCCTGCCACTCTCAGCCAGACCCCAGCCCATCCCAGGACCCTTCAGCTTCTGCTGAGGCACCTGCAGACAAAGGGGGTCCAGGCCATGCCTAGGGCACTGGCCCACCCCACCCTCCCCAAGCCGGGGTGCAGGTTCACAGGTGGGGCCTGAAGCTGCCAAGAGAAAGGCCAAACCCTGATGCGGGGGGCCAGCCGGCGGCACTGCTAGGTGGCTGGGCCCCAGAGTCCTGGAGAACGGTGCTGTCACCCCAAGGGGCAGTACGCACACCACGGCATGGCTCAGACGGGCTCCCAGCTCTGCAGGCCACATGCTGCCCCAGGACCCCACCATCACCTCCTGGACATGCACCTCCAAGGCAGTCCCCAGTGCCCGGTCTGGCTCGGCCACATCCTGCCCGAAGGCCACGCGCACCACCAGCCAGGCCACCCGCTCCCCCGCCCACGAGCTCGTCTTCTGCCTCCTGCAGGGCTCACCGCAGCGTGGCAGCTCCTCCTGCGGCCACCTGGGCCCCCTCCCAGCCCTGGAGACCGACTCCCACTCTGGCTGCTCCTCAGAGTCCTCTGCCTGGCCCCCAGCTCTGGAGATAGCCAGCCAGCCCTCCCACCCAGGCCTTCTGGGGTGGCCTGCAGCGCTCAGACCTCCTCTGGGGGCTGGGAGAGATGCGGGGTCAGGGGCCAAGCCCAGCCAGGGTACAGGATAAGTCAGGCAAAAGATGGAGAGAAGGCGAAGGGTACAGGGCCACAAAACAGGTGCAAGTGTAGGGCAGGGTAGAAGGCGAGGTCAAGAAAGGGCCACAGGATGTGCTGGGGTCCCCAGGGAGTCTCACCTTCTCCTGGTCACTGCCTGTGCGGTCTGGGGGCTGCAGGGTGTGTGGGGGACCTGTTCCAGAGACCCTGTGGCCATCTCCCTGGGCCCACTGGGCCTGGAGACCCCATGGGCTCCGGCTCACCAGCCCCCTGTCCCAGTGACCCCATGAGCCCCAAGCTGACTGGCTCAGCCTGTCCAAGAGACCCAAGGGGACCCGTCCCCAGGGAGGCTCCTGTCTGCCCTGGTTCCTCTTCAGAGCCTCCTCAGTGTCACCAGCCCTGCACGCTTCAATGCCCTCACTGGCCCTCCAGCCTCCAGAAGAGCATGCTCGGTGGTCCCTGGCCCCAACTTGACCAGGTAGTCCCCTCCACCGGTGTTCTTGGCAAGCTGCTCAGGCTCCAGGACGTCATAGTGGGGGACCAGGCTCAGCTCTGAGCACTGCCCCTGGGACTCCTGCTGTAGGACTCACTCGGCCACTTGGAGGAAAGGAAAGGACAGAAGGCCCGTCAGGGCTCTGAGGGGTAGGGAGGGGTAGGCCACCAAGTCTATCTCAGTCCCCTCACCCTGCCGCTCCTGGAAGGATGCAACTGTGCCCAGGTGCCCAGGCAGGCTGCAAAGGCCCCCCAGGGGTCCCCTGCCACCGCGGGGCTCAGTCTCCAGGTACAGGTCCTGCAGCAGCAGGCCCTCAGGGGGGATACCCCCCACCACACGCACAGCTCGGTCCTGGGACACCTCAGTCCCCTCCAGGCCCAGGGCCCAGGCCTGTTCCTCCAGGACTCAGGCTTCTGTGGGGGACGGTGCAGTTCGGCTCCGAGCGTCCCCCCAACAGGCACGTCCGCCCCAATCCTGCATCTTACCTGCCTCAGAAAGGGGCTGGGGCAGCTGGGCAGGGACTGTCAAGGGCACAGCGGGGCTGCGCTGGGTGCCCCGTGGCTCGCAGCAGGGTCTGGCTGTGCTGCTCTAGCTGCTGGGGGGGCGGTGTTGGGGGCGGTCCTGGGAGCAGCAGGCGTGCAGGGGCACATGGTGGGGCTGGCCTAAGGCTCAGCCAGCGCCGGAGAGCATGTGCCCCTCCTAGGCCGAGACCCTCCCTGCACCTGTGGGCAGGGGTGGAGTGGGGCGTCGGGGCCCACAGCCAGCAGAGGGCCCTCAGGCCGCCCCTTCCACCAGCCCCCTCACCTGCAGACTTCTGAAAAGTGAGTGTGCCCCCTCCGCCAAGCTCTGCCAGCTCAACACTGGTCCTCCCCCAGAGCGACGGCGGTCCTCGAAGCAGGGCATGAGCAGCCCCTTCGGGATGGCAGGGGGCAGCCCACTGAGCACCACTGCTGCCCCCCCCACCCCCACCTCGGCCATGGCAACCCTGAGGCCTATATGGGTGGGGAGGGTAGTGGCACCACGATCCCCCCATCACGGTGGGGGAGGGACACATCCAGAACTTACACTCTGCAGGCCCTGAGCTGCCCCAGCCCCTACCTTCAGCCAGGACCCCTGAGCCTGCTCTGCAGCCAGAAGGCCTGGGACAGGAAAACCCAAGTGATACTGTGGGGCCTGCAGAGCTGGGGCTAGGGGACCACTTCTTCAATGCTTTCCTTCCTTCGGGCAGGCCCCTCCTGCAGAATCTTCCACCCCAGCCCCAGCCCCTGAGCCTGCAAAGAGCCCCTAGCTGACCGGGAGGTGCTGGCCAGGGCTGACCCCTCAGTGCAGCCTACCAGCCCCAGCTCACAGGCCGTGAGGGTGTGGAGAGAGGCCCCTCGTGGTCCTCTACTCCCACTGGCCTCTCCCTGGGAACCTCAAAATGGCCAATCACCCTCCCTACTAAATCCATCAGGGGTCTTGAGTCCTGGCCCCCCACTCAGGAACCTCAAAATTCTGTCACTTTCCCCGGAGCCTGCTCCTGGCTGAGGTTGGCAGTCATCTCTTGCCTGAAGTCTTCCCAAACCCTTAGCAGGTGACCACGTCTCATGCTGCCTGCGTGCCGAGGGGAGCAGCTCCTGCCCTGGACCACCCCGCCCAGCACAGCCATCCTCTGCTCTCTGGTCTGCGCTCCCGCCAGTCTTCCCGCCCGATACCGTTGTCGCTGTCATCATAACCAGCCCCGCAGGTGGAGACACTTTGCTGCAGCAGGGGAAACGGAGGCACAGACAGGGCCCAAGGCGGTGCCCGGCCTCCCCCAGGCTGCGCCTTTCGAATCCGCCTTAGAATGCGCCTGCGCTCCTGCTACCGACTGCCCCTCCCCCTGCTCATCCGCTTTCAGCCTCTCAGAGGGGCCCCCACTGCTGCTGTCCATCTCCCACCTCTCACCCACCCCTCAGCCCGCCCCTGCTCCTCCTCCGGGGGACTGAGGACCTGTCCAGCCCGCACCTCAAGCTGCACACTCAGCACCCTGCCCTGAGCCTCCATCATCTCTTTCCTGGATCACTGCAGTAACCTCTTGTCTTAATCTCCCTCGGCCACTCCCACCCCACCCCACTGTCCATCCTCAACAGAGAGGGCAGGGTGAGCCTTGTGAAGTGGCAGCCACAGCTTGGGCCATGGGAAAAGCCAGAGTCACTCACACGAAAAGCCGAAGTCCTTTGGGGGCCCTGCCAGGGTCGGCCTAGCCAGGCCCCAATCCCCTCTCTGTCCCCATCCTCCCCCTGCTCAACCACCTCCAGCCTCCCCACCTCAGCGCGCAAGCAGTGGCCCTTCCCTCTGCCAGGATGGGCCTCTCCCACAGAGCCAGCCAGCTACCACCCCCCATGACTCCCCTCACCACCCTCTTCTTGGTAGATTTAACTTCAACCTAAGTCCCTAACGACCAAGGCCCTGACCTCAACTTCATAGTTGTCATTTTTAATTATTTTTCTCAAAGTGAGCCCCTTAAGTTGCATGAGCTTCTGGTTTTACAAACCTGAATCCATCCCTGCCTGCCCTGTATCTTCTCTTCTTGTAGAACGGATCACCTTCCAGCACACCGTATAATTTACATGTTACATCAAACCCTGCTGTACAGGGCCAGCCATAGGCAAGCAGTACTCGGGAGCAGATCATACCATGACAGGTGGCTAAGTTTTCAGGAATTTTTGTGAACCAGCTGTTAAACTCGTGGTAGCTTGGAACCAGCTGTGACGGGTGTGTTTGTAACACCAACATGTGCAAGAGTGAGAGCTCAGAGCTTCCCCTACTAGTCCCCGGTCTGACACGGCGAACCAACACGCCATGGGCACAGGACAGAGCATTTTCCCAATGACTGCGGGTCTGGGCAAGGCCAACCCTCCAAGAACGGGCCCCCGGGCACTGCTACAGAACATCCCAGCCGTGGCAGTCAGCCGTCCTCAGGAGCACGGCTGGAGCCAGGGGAAGAAGCCGACTTGATCTCCAGTCCTGGCAATGAAACAGGGCTAAGAACGCCACCTTTAAAACTGTGAAGATGTGGTGAAGACAGGAAGGTTAAAAGGTCTAGTTTGGTCTCGATGACCGCTAGAGAGGATGGGGCAATTAAAGGATCAGGCCTCTTGATTTGGGATAGACTCGGATGAAAGGGCGAGAGAAAAGGGAAAGTGGTGTTTTAAGACCATGGAGGCATAGAGGGTCCTTGGCAGCTTCAGCACATCCCAGATTTAGGAACTCCCTGAACCAAATTAGCCAGGCCGGGCCTCTGCCTCTAGGATCTTCAGCCCCCACGGCCCAAGCCGACACTTCGGCGGACAGTGCGGGACGCAGGGTGCAGGCCTGGGACTCGGAAAGGAGCCAGCAAGGCGGCCACAGCGGGTAGGACCCAACCGCAAGAATCCCGGAGTTCCCGGTAGAGCCCGGCCCCACAGCCGCGCTCCTACTCCATCCGGCCCCGCCCCGGCCCCGCCCCGGCCCCGCCCCGGCCCCAGGCCCCGCCCCGACGCAAGACCCCGCGGCGTCTCCCTAGCCGCAGGCCCCGCCCCTGCCCCGCCCACCCCGCGCCCCTGCCCCGCCCCCAGGCCCCGCCCCGTCACAAGGCCCCGCAGCGTCTCCGGAGCCGCAGGCGCAGGCCCAGCCGAGCCGGCCGCCGAGCGGGTGCGGGCGTGGGTGCGGGCGCGGGTGCGGGCGCAGCGGCCATCGACCGCGTGGTCGCGCACCGGACACCGTGCGCACCGTTCCGGAGGCGCCCCGCGAGTGGTGAGTCCCTGGCCCGAGCGCAGCAGCGTATCTACCCGCTCGGCCGCTGGGCCGGCCGCCCCCGCGCGGGCCCTGCGCAGACCAGCGGCGTCGCGGTGGGCCAGTCGGTAGGTCCCGCCGGGGCGCACTGCCCGCTCGGCCCGCTCGGGCCGGGCGCGGCGGCGGGCGGCTAGCGGCCGGCCGGTGGGCCGGCGAGGGGCGGGGGCGGCAGCGACCCGTGTCCCGAGCGCCCCCCGACCGGGCAGCGGGGCCCATCCGCCCTCGGTGCGGGTCCGTGGCCGCCGCCCCCACCCGCCTCTCTGTCTCGCTTGCTTTGTTCCCCCGCACGCCCTCTGGTCGCTTCCATCCCCCACACACCCCCGCACCCCGCTGTTCCTGGCGTACCCTCCAGGCAGGCACTCCGACAGCCGATCCAGGCCTGCTGCCCCCCACCTTGGGAGCGAGGGGCAGTCGGGCCTGCTTTTGGACAAGGGTCAGGGCTCTCGCTGCTCACAGATGGCCTGGGGATTTCCTGGGATAGAAATAGCCGCCGGCTCTGGCCCCTTAAAGCTGCTTAAGGGGAGGGTGGCTAAGGGGAGGGTCCGGGCACACCCCCACACCTCCCTGACCGCGCCCCCAGCCCCGATCCGGGCTGAGCTCTGACCCGGGAGACGCCAGCGGCGGTCATGAACCTCCCCCAGTTGCACCTAAGAAACAACCGAAACCAAAAAATCCCGAAGCTGACGAAGTCATCGCTTTGCCTGTCCCCTCCTCCACTTTTGGGGTCGTCTTAGAACGGCTCCTTCCGAAGCCCCAGGCCCAGCTAACGGGTCCCCACTGGCTCTCCTGGTCCTTCTGCTCTAGGGTTGCCAATGGCCCTGGGGGCAAAAGTCATGAATGCCCCCCCCCTTTGTGTCCTGGTTCCCTGCAGCAGGTGGGGCAGGGCCGCGGTGGCTGGTTCCGGGGACTTGTCACTGCAGAGCTGACTTCTCTCTCTCTCCTCTAGGGGGAGACCACAGAATCTGAGGCCATGCCCCATGAAAAGAGTTTCTTGGTGTCTGGAGACAGCTATCCTCCCCCCAACCCTGGATATCCTGGGGGACCCCAGCCCTCCATGCCTCCCTACCCTGGAGCCCCTTACCCACAAGCCCCCTTCCAGCCTTCTCCATATGGCCAGCCAGGGTACCCCCAGGGCCCCAGCTCCTACCCCCAAGGGGGCTACCCTCAGGGCCCCTACCCCCAAGGAGGCTACCCTCAAGGTCCCTACCCTCAAGGGGGCTACCCTCAGGGGCCGTATCCGCAGAGCCCCTTTCCCCCCAACCCCTATGGACAACCACAGGCCTTCCCAGCACAGGACCCTGACTGTGAGTAGTAGAGGGGAAGCAGCCGGTGGGGGGTGGGGGGCTCAAGGGGCTCCAGACGCCTTGCCATGGTGCTGACCCAGCCCGTTCTGCTCCTCAGCACCTCAGCATGGAAACTACCATGAAGAGGGCCCCCCGTCCTACTACGACAACCAGGACTTCCCTGCCACCAACTGGGATGACAAGAGCATCCGCCAGGCCTTCATCCGGAAGGTGGGCGAAAGAGGCTGGGGGAGTGGGGCAGGGGTCCCGCTGGGCAGGGCTCTGAGCTGGCTCCCGCCCTAGGTGTTCCTGGTGCTGACCCTGCAGCTGTCCGTGACGCTGTCCACTGTGGCCGTGTTCACCTTTGTTGGCGAGGTGAAGGGCTTCGTCCGGGAGAACGTGTGGACGTACTATGTGTCCTATGCTGTCTTCTTCATCTCCCTCATTGTCCTCAGCTGCTGTGGAGACTTCCGGCGAAAGCATCCCTGGAACCTCGTTGCCCTGGTAACCCCAGCCCCTGGGCCCCGCAGCCCTCCCTCCCCCCCCCCACGCTACCACACTTTGTAGCCACAGGAGGAGGGGGTGGGGTGGGGGCAGGGGTGGGCAGCGGCTCCCACACACGAGGCTCCGTGTCCCCACAGTCGATCCTGACCGTCAGCCTGTCCTACATGGTGGGCATGATTGCCAGCTTCTACAACACTGAGGCGGTCATCATGGCCGTGGGCATCACGACGACGGTCTGCTTCACGGTGGTCATCTTCTCTATGCAGGTGAGGGCCCCTGAAGGCGGGGCTGCTGGCCCCCAGGGCCCAGACGCCTGCGGGGGCCTGGCACCCAGGGCCTCCTGTCCCCCCTGTGCCCACAGACCCGCTACGACTTCACCTCGTGCATGGGCGTGCTGCTGGTGAGCCTGGTGGTGCTGGTCATCTTCGCCATCCTCTGCATCTTCATCCGGAACCGCATCCTGGAGATCGTGTACGCCTCGCTGGGCGCCCTGCTCTTCACCTGCGTGAGTGCGGGGGTGGGCGGCCGGGCGGGGGGGCCGGGCGGGCAGGCTTGTCCCTCACCAGTGCTGCCCATCGCCTCCAGTTCCTGGCAGTGGACACCCAGCTGCTGCTGGGAAACAAGCAGCTGTCCCTGAGCCCGGAGGAGTACGTGTTTGCCGCGCTGAACCTCTACACGGACATCATCAACATCTTCCTGTACATCCTCACCATCATCGGCCGCGCCAAGGAGTAGCTTGTGCTCGGGGCCCCACTCGGGCGGCGTGGCTGGCCTGGGCCCTGCCCCTGCTAGGGCAACACTGTCACACCTCTCCTCGCGCCCCCCTGGGCCCAGCCCGGGACTGAGGGCCTCCCCCAACCCTCCTGTGTGTACTGCAGATACTTCTGTGTGGACCTGCTGCGGCCAGCATGGCCCCCTCTCGCCCTCTGGCCCCGCCAAAGGGCAGTGGGGGCCCGGTTTCCAGGCCACCTCCTGCCCACTCACTGTTGCATGAGCCCTGTCTGCCAGCCCACCCCAGGGTCTGGGGGCAACACCAGGTCCCAGGGGAGAGGGGTCGAGCCAAGAGGTGAGGGTGCACGTCTCCCCTCCTGTTCCAGCCCCCAACCCCAGCCTGGCATAGAGTCTCCCCCACCCCCACCCCCGCCCTGGAGTGCTGCCCTCTGGGGGGCCTGAGGGGTGAGGGCCTTGTCCCTGTGCTGAGCCCTTAGGGCAGAGAGGATGAGACTATTTCAGGGCGGGAGGAGGCCTTTCTCTCGTCTTGTTGTCTTTAAAATTCCAATAAATGGGACCTTGTGCTCCCTGCGTTGTGATCCTTCTCCTGGCCGCTTTTTCGGGGGGGTGGGGAGGAGGCTGTGGCACCACCAGGGCAAAGGGAGTGGGAGCAGGTTAGGCTGCCGGGAGGGGAGGTCAAGGGCAGGGAGGGCAGCCAGACCTCCTCGTGTGCACTCCATCACCCTCCCTGCCACCTTCCCTGCCCCGTCATGGGCACCGCGCGCACCGAGCGAGGACACGGACAGGGACCTGGAGGCCTCTGGAGCTTAAGCCTGGTGCCTGGTTCACATGGAGATAGATGGCCTGACTTTCCCTCTCGATCCTGAAACCGCACAGCATGGCAGAGGGTCTTATGAGACCCTTACCATCTTGCTCTGGGCCTGGGGACGCCGTAGCTCACGGACCTGCCCCAGAGCAGACTCTTCCTGGCTCTGCCCATCAGTGGGCACCTGACGTGCCACCTGGGCCGGGCTCAGACAAGGCCCCACAGGTCCCTCTGCCCTCCCCATGAGAAACCTGCAGACTGGAGCCTCTGGAGGGAAGCTGGACAAAGACCCTGAGGGCTCGGCCCGTTGGGTCCCTCAGCCTGCCTCTAACACCTTCTGCCAGCCCCCCCTTGCTGCCTCACCCACCCTGGCTCTAGGAGGTGCATTCAGAGGTCAGCCAGCTGTCCACATCCTCACCCTCCCCACAGAGGGGCTCCTGCACTGCCCAGGGCCCAGATCTGTCAGAGGACCTCCCTGCCCTTGGCTCACTGCAGCCTCCCCTCTGCAGGACCCTCCATCTAGTGTGGCTTGAGAATCCTCTCCTGGGACCCCTTGCCCCCCCACACCCCTCACCCCTGTAACTGGCCTATCACCCCAGCATCCGTGAAGGGACTCACACATTGCGAGCAAGCATCCCTGCCAAGGTCTAAGGGCACCTCCACCGTGGCCCACCTGCCCCAAGTCCATTCTCCCCGCAAACCTGCTGCTGCCGCGTCCTCTCCCATCCATGGTCTCCACCCCGGCCGCCCGGCCAGAACCAGGGTTGTCCTCTGTCTGTCCTACCCGCCTTCACCTGCACGGAAGGCCTCATGCTCACCTGTCCATTCACACCCACCCGCCCTCTGCCTGCTAGGTTTATTTCCAAACACGGATCCCACCACCCTCCTGCTTCAAACTCTCTGAGAGTTGCCAGTGGATGAAGTTCATGTCCTTGCCTGGCCCATGGGCCCTGCCATCTGCCTGCTGGCTGCTTAGCTGGCCTCTCATTGTCCCCTCGTCGCTCAACCCCCGGGCCTGACCTTGCACATCCTGAGACCCAGGCAGGCCCCACTGCCCTGGGGCAGGGATGCATGCACCCCTGGGCCCTTCCTGGAGTCCAGCTCGCCTTGCCCCGTGGCTGCCTGTGGCACTGTGCCCCTCAGCTGTGTCCACCTGCTAAGTACCAGGCAGGCAATGCAGCCCCCACCCCCCCACCCCTTGGTGGCTGGCTCCTCGAGCAGGTGCAGCTCCCCGGCCAGGACTCTCTGCCCTGCCCATGCTCTAAGCAAGCAGGAATCTGCTCCATGTCAGCTCACAGACCCATCAGGGTTTCATGCTGAGAAGAACCCCAGAGTGTTGACATGGTGAACAGGAACATCAGTTGAGGTGGAGGGAGCTCAGGAATAATACCGCTGAGTGTGACAGGCAAGGAGAGTGTTTTTCTCGAGGAGCTCTGGGAACACAGACTCTCCGCTAAGCTAACCCTGGGGGGAGGCTCCCTGGGGGCAGCGAGGGTCTGCAGGTGTGGTGCAGGGGCACAGCGACGGCCATGAGGCCAGGGGATAGAGAGAAGAGGCATCTGCTGCCAGAGGGAAGCCCAGGGCCGCACACAGCCGAGGCCCTGTAGGTAAAGGGAACTCCAGCAGGGGACTCCAGAGGAGCCCAGCAACAGAATGTCCAGGAGAAGGCATGGGGTGTGCACAGGTGAAGCAAGCAGGAAAGGAGCCGTGGAGGTGTGCCAGAGAGGAGCTCGGAGCAGGTACAGCAGGGCCTGGGGCCGCGGGCATTAGGAGGCGGCCTGCAGCGCCACAGAGGGAGCAGGCTGGGCCCGGGGCAAGGCTGACAGGCAGGGCATTTTTCTTTCTTTCTTTTTTAAAGATTTATTTATTTTATTTGAGAGAAAGAGAGAGCGCCGGGCGGGGCAGGGCAGAGAGAATCTCGAGCTGACTCCTCGCTGAGCAGGGAGCCCGATGCGGGCTCAATCCCACGACGCTGAGATCACAGCCTGAGCCAAAACCAAGAGTCGGACGCTCAGCCGACTGAGCCACCCAGGCGTGCCCGGCAGGGCATTTCTGCCAGTGGAACGTGGCCTGCTCACTGCTGCATCCCTCCCAGGTTAGAGAAGGAGGGGCAGCTATGAACCGGTGAAAGAGGATGTAGAGAAGGTGCTCACGCTGACTCAGGGAGCAATTGTGGGTGAAGCACTGTTGCTTTTCCAGCCGAGGAAGGAAACAGCCTCCAACCTCTGGGGGCTGGCCTGGTCCTATGAGCAAAGCCCCAGTGTTGCTAGGAGCAGGCACGGCACTCAGATCCAGGCGCTAGTGTTCTGCTGGTCAGATTATAAACAATTTCACACAACACCAGCATCAGACAAGTTCCCTCCGCAATCACGTGTGGACACAGACAAGACAAGGGCAACGTCCAGGCGTAAAGACCAACAGTGCGCTGTGCTGCTTATAGACAGCCAACCCCTCTGGCCTGCCCTCCTTCCAAAGAAGAGGTATTGAGACACCCAGGCACAGGACACCCCCTTTCCTGACAGTATGCGACCCAGAGTGAAGCCCTGCCTCCGTAGCTGTCCCCAGTTCACCCAAGGGAGCCCAACCCCCGGTAGGTCCTTTCTAGCCCCAGTCCTGGGACCCCCGGCTGCCCGTCGCCTGAGGTCCCCTCACTGCAGTGAGTGATAAGCCCGGCCTGCACACCTGCTGGTGTGTCCAGTGGGCTTCCACTGGAGGGCACTGAAATGGCTACTAACTATACTAAGGCCAAGGAGGGCTAATGTATTCTTCAACCAAAATGTTTATCTCCATAGGCCATCGTTAAATCCGTCCTCATTTTCAAGGTGAAAAGACACAAAGCGTGCACGCCTCCATCACACTCCTTGCCAAGCAACACTGCCCGTGGCCATGGAGAACCATACTGAGAGGCTGGCACAGGACCCCGGCTTGCTGAACACCCAGGCCAGCGCCCTGTCCAGGCCCAGGCACACCATAGGTGTCAACTGTGGAGTGAATGAACGAACTTCGTGTTCTAGGACCGGGGACAGAGAGTGCTTTAGACTTCAGGACTTTGGCTCAGCATCAACATTAGCAGGAAGTCATTTCAGGAGTGTGGACAGCAAAACTCAAAGCCCAGGAGAATGCATGGAGGCACATCTGGGGAAACCAAGTGGAAGAAAGAGAAGACGCACAGAGAGTCATGAGTGGTCAAGGCCAGGTGTGGAAAACCGAGCATGGGCAGCTCCAGGGTCTGGAGTCCTCCAGAGAAGAGCCTGGGAGTGGTTTGAGTAAAGGCAGATCAGTATGGATTGCCCTGGCGGTGCAGGCGGGGAGAGCCCTAAATAGAGAGATGTACCATGTTCATGGATCAGAAGACTTAATAATGTCAAGATGTCAATTCTCTCCAAACTGATATAGAAATTTAACACAATCCCAATCAAAATCCCAGCAGGCTTTATTGTAGAAATTGACAAACATCTTAAAATGTATATGGAAATGCAAACGATGTAGAAAAGTCAAAACAATTTTGAAAAAAAAGAACAAAGTTGGAGAACCCACACCACCTGATTTCATGACTTACTGTAAAGCGAAAATAATTCTATGGTGGAACACGTAGATCAGTGGAATGGAATAGAGAATCCAGAAATAAACATACGCATATGTTTTTTAAACAAATGGTAATGGAAAATTGGATACCACGATTAAAGAAAAAGATAGAACCTTGACCCTTACCTCACATCACACACAAAAATTAACTTGGAATGGATCCTAGACCTAAATGTAAAAGCTAAATTTATAAAAACTTTTTAAAAAGATTTTATTTATTTATTTGACAGAGAGACACAGCAAGAGAGGGAACACAAGCAGGGGGAGTGGGAGAGGGAGAAGCAGGCTTCCCGCTGAGCAGGGAGCCCGATGCGGGGCTCGATCCCAGGACCCCGGGATCATGACCTGAGCCGAAGGCAGACGCTTTAATGACTGAGCCACCTAGGCACCCCTATAAAAACTTTTAGATGAAGACTTAGGTGAATAACTTCATGACCCTAGAAGAAGCAGATTTCTTAGATAAGACACAAAAAACCTGAACCACTAAAAAAAACCTTTGATAAACTTAAAAGCTTTTGTTCTTTAAAAGATACTGTTAAGGAAATGAAAAGGTAAGCCACAACTTGGAGAAAATATTTGCAGTACATGTGTTTGACAAAGGCTTGTGCCCAGACCAGAGCAATGCTTCTGCAATTTCATAATTAGAAGATGCTCAACCTAAGTTTCAAAAATAGTCAAAAGACTTTAGGAACCCCATAAAAGAAGATACACAAATGGCCAATAAACACACGTGAATGTTTTTTGTTTTGGTTTTTTTTAGATTTTATTTATTCATTTGAGAGAGAGAGAGCACAAGCAGGGGGTGGGGCAGAGAGAGAGAAGCAGACTCACCGCTGAGCAGGGAGCCTGACGTGGGACTCGGATCCCAGGACCCTGGGATCATGACCTGAGCCGAAGGCAGACGCTCGACCTACTGAGCCACCCAGGCGTCCCGCACGTGAATATTTTCAACATCTTTTGTCATCAAGGAAATGCAAGTGAAACTACAATAAGATGCCAATCTACATTCACTAGAAGAGCTCAAACTAAGAGATTTATGATAACAAACACCGGCAAAGATGCAGAGAAGCTGGTGGAAAAGCAGAATGGTACAATCATTTGGGAAAACAACTTGGCAGCTTCTTACAACGTTAAGGATCTAGCAATTCCACTCCTAGATTTTTATCCAAAGATTTGTACATGGTTGGTCATAGCAGCTTTATTCATAGTAGCCAGACATGGAAATGACTGAAATGCCCCACAGCAGGTGAACGGATAAACCCACTGCGATCGTCATGTGATGGAATACTACTTAGTCATAAAAAGCAACACACTAACCCTACACACGGCCGCATGACGGATCTCAAAACCACCGTGCTGAGCAAAAGAAGCCAAACACAAAAGAATACACTCTATGATGAAAACTCCGGGAAAGACTGTTAGGACCATGGGTGGGAGGTCGGAATCGCTAGAGAAGGGCACAGGGAAACTTTTAGGGTAACAGAAATGTTTTATGCCTTGTTGTAGCAGTGGTCATATGGTACGTACATTTGTCAAAACTCCTAAAATTGTTAGGTTGTGATCTCGGGGTGGTGAGATCCAGCCCCACCTCAGTTCACAGTGTCATCGTCCATCGCTGCAAAAGCCTATAAACAGCCCCGATTTCTGTCCATGGGACCGTGACACACACACAGAAGACGAGGGTCCCTCGGCCTTGTTCTCAGACCACAAGGTAGTTCAGTTGAAAAATTAACAATAAGGTGATAAAAAATGCCTTGGGAGACTAAAATACTGTTTGCTGGCTACACAGTGAAGGTGTGGTGTTTCTCAGCAGGGACACTCCCTTGTCTGGGCAGGACGATTGTGGCCCCAAACCGCCCAGCATGCAGCCTCAGCAGCTGCCCTGATATCCCAAGTCCTGGTGACGACAGGAAAAGCCCACACAGATTTCCCGAATGTGCCGCCCCTGGTGAGAACCAAGCCCGCCACAGCCCTCGCCGCTCAGGATGAGATCCACATTCCGATAGGACCCCAAGGCCTCTGCTGCCCACCCTCCCCCGGCCTCCCACTCACACACGCTAGCTGCACCTACTCCCTCCGCTCCAGGTCCTGGCATGGCCCCAGTCCTGTGCACACTTGACCTTCCTTTAACCTGGATGGCTCCTCCTGACCCATGACATCGAGAGATAGTGAGAAGTCATCCCCTGGGAGGCTTCCCCGACCCCCACCAGCCAGGCCCCCTCCCGCACAGCCCTTGCCCGCCGCGGGGTGGCTTCCTGTCCGTTGGTCCGTTGGTCCGTGCATCCGACTCCATTGTAATTCTCTGTAGCGTGCGGGGTACGACCATTGCCACCTCGATGCCCAGATGGCATACGGCACATGCCTGGCGCTCAGTGCATCTAGCGCTCGTTGTGCGGCCCTGCGAGTTACAGAGCACGCGGCATTCCCGAGTCCAACGTGGAGGCACAAGCGGGAGTGGGGAAGACCCCTCGAAGCGTCTGCAACACCTAAAGAAGACAAAGCAGCCCTCCCACAGGTGACTCGCTCACGGACGCCGACCTTCCAGGATGAGTGTTACCTTCTGTGAAAGAAGATGGTGGTTTTTTTCTGCGCCCCCGTTTGGACTCAGGGCGCTACTCCCCTGGTTGAGACCCACATCACCTCCCACTGAACCCCCCGCAGGAGCCTCTCAGTCACTGGCCTCCCATGTCCAGTCTTGAACCAGACAAACACGGGATGACCTCACTCCTAGCTTAAAGCCCTCCATGAGCTGCCCGTGGTCGTGGCCGGCACCAGTCTGAGATGTGGCTGCTACAAGGTCCCAGGGGCCAGCCCTGCCTCCCCCACAGCCGCCCTCGCCCGCACCTTGCTCCCGTGCGCTCACCCGACGGCCGCACGACGGCTTTCCCAAGGCTGGCCACTCTGTCCCCTGAAGACAGTGAGCTGGGGGCATGTGTCCCTAGCCCTTGACACACGAGCTGCTCAGATCGGGGTGCTTGGCCTGAGAAGTGGCCGAGAGGAGGCCCGGGGCACTGGAGGGGACCCCAGCTGCCCTGACGCTCGCTCGCTCACTCCCACCAGCGTCTGACCAAGCGCCTGTCTGGCCTCCTCCTGGCTGTGCCATTTCTAACAGCATTTCCCTTGTCCGTCTGCCCACTCGCCCCTCCACCGTGCCCCCTGGAAGGTCCCACTCCCCCAGCCTCTGTACCCCTCCTTTCCTTCTCCTCCCAGCTTCAGTACCCCACGCCCCTTCCCACCAGGGCCTCCTCCCTCCCAGTCCCGGCCCTGGTGCAGGAACCTCCCCTCAGGATTTCATTCTCCTTCAGGTGCCCCTACCTGCAGGTTTCCAAAGCAGGCCCACGAGCCTCCCCCTTAGCCTGCGTGCTCTGGGAATGGACAAGACCGCTCGGCTGGGTCAGGCACCCCTCCTGTCTTGCCCACACTGTGTGCCTAGGGTTTTGAGCACCTCTGCCCAGAGCTGGGACAGGCCCAGGTCATGGGCTGCTGGATGGACGGGTGAACAGACGGGGGAGCCGGATCAAGGGGGCTGTGGCTCAGGGGAGGAATCGACGGCTTGTGGCCATTAAATGACCAGCCAGAGCCATGCAGCAGGGGAGTCGGGCTGAACAGCCAATAGGACCAAAGACCGGTGAGAAACACGGGGGAGGTGGCCATGCAGACCTTCCGCAGCCACAGATGGCAGGAGCCTAATACATATGCTGGTGGCGTGGCCCACGTGTGCGAAGGGGTTAAGAGGTGCAGACAGTGCAGTGGGAGTGTTTACTGGAAGACCTGCCCTCGGAGGGCGGGGGTGGGGCGGGGCTGGGCCTTGCTGCCCCGTGCCGCAGGTGGTTGGAGTTGGGGAGTTGTGACACCCTGCAGGGCGTGAGCGGGTGTGGCTCAGGATGCAGTGACTCAGCCAGTGTGTTTTGTGGTCTGTTCAGCGGGCGCAATTTTTGCCGTTTTCACATTGCCTGGGACATATTTGCACATAAACAAACCAAACCTGCCTTATGCTCAAATTGTTCCCAAATATATCCATCCCACTGAAACAATGCACACCTGTTTGTTGAGGATTCTCTCGTTCAACCAGCTGCGTGACAACATGACAAGCTAAGGGTCCCAGCTGCACCAGACAAGAGCGCCTCCACTCACCTGCGCCTGAAGCGCAATGTTCGTCCTCCCGAGGCCCAGGGTCCCAGGCTGAAGAGGGTTTCCGGGGCCCTACGGCTCCCCGCAGTGGCCCACGCGCGGTGGCAGAAGAGGCTGACGAGAAGACGCCTCAGGGCGAAGCAGGTGCCCACCACCCCCACCCAGCAAATGAGCTTAATCAAGGAAGGTCTCGTGTCGGGAAACCAGGCCTCCACGGGACGTTCGAAGGAGACCGGGTTTGAGAAGTTCTGTATTTTCGATGCAGCTGAAGGAGGGACAAGAGAAGACGGACGATCCCTCAAGCCAGGCAGAAAGGCTGGCCAACAGCGTCAGCCGGAGAAGACGCTTCCCAGGGGCAAGCCTGTCACTGAGATCTGGCAGGAGTCCAGGCAGGGTCCAGGCAGGCTGAAAAAACTGACCCCGAGTCCAGAGCCCAGGCACCCAGCTGGGGACTAGGCTGCAGGCCCCGGAGCCGGGGCGGCCCCCGGGCCCCGGGAAGGGAGGCGTGAGTGCCACGGGGAGGCTGGGCTCTCGTCCTTCGCCGAACCCGATATCTGACACTCGGCCTGCTGACCTTCCCAGGACAAGCCGGTGTGTGCCGTCGTCTTGAGACCGTCCTGCTCCTGCACATGGTTAGGGCCACCTGTCCTCCGGCAGCACCGGGCTCAGGCAGCTGGAGTCTGGAACCGTGACCAGGTGTCGGGCTCCACGTGCAAGCTCTGGCCTCAGCACTGACCCTCAGGGATCATCGGGCCCTCAAGACAAAGCGAGGGTGGGTGTGGTGACCCCCAGTCCACAGATGACATGGCCCGGCCTGCAGTGACCACCCAGCCACGAGAAGGCAAGCTCCAGAGCGGGCCCAAGACCGGGCCCTCGGCGCCTCCCCACTTCCCTCTGTGTTCTCAGAGAATCCTGATGGAAACTCCTTCTGAAGCATCTAGTTCCGTTGTGCTGAGCGAAGTAAGGGCTGGGGCAAAGGTTGGTTCGGTCATCCACTCAGGAGCCGGGTCTGCCCTGGGCCGTGGGGCCAGCGCTAGCGTCCAGGGCGGAGGCGCAGACTGTGGGCGCGGAAGGAACATGGCGCCCCAAGGAGACCGTGAGGGGTGGGGCAGCGCCTGGGGAGGGGCTGCGGTCCACAAAGGCACGGAGCCCCGGGGGGCCCTGTTGGGGGGCCGGCAGAGGTTGGACTCCTCCTGGGGGCTGAGGGAGCGGGCGGGGTGCACGCGTGGGGTCCACACGCGGGCTCCGCGAGGATGGAAAGTGCTTGCACTGGACTCAGGCGGACCTACACAGGCTGCTCACCTAGGCCTCAGACGGCAGGAGGAAGAAGGGGCCCCGTCACCCCATCGGACAGACGACGGGCTAGATGTACAGACGAGTATAAAGCCATAAGCGGGCCTGTGACCCTTCGATGCTGCCGAGGGGAGGCCCCTGACGCGTGGCTCAGAGCCAAGGTCTGAAGGAGGAGGAATCAACCGAGGGTCAGGGCTGGGGGCGCGGCGGCTCTGCGGTTGAGCCCTGGAGTCTGGGGTCTGGAACCCCGCCACACGCCTCCAGCAACCCCCTTGGGCCTCTGAGTTCCTAGCCAGCAGGCCGGCCCCGCTCTCCCCTCCTGGCCGCCTTCCAAATAATGTTTGTACCTGACAAGCTCCAGGGACCGACAGAGGCCTCCTGGTCTCCCCTCAGCCCTCCATGAGGTGACTATGGGGCCCCTGCGGTTGGTGACCAAGTCACAATCCCAGAAGACTCTGCCTCTAGCCAAGACCTGGAGACATTTTCCCTGCGGCCCCTGTTCCCGGCTCCGGCTGGCAGGGCCCTGGGCCACCAGCAGATGTGTCTGCTCTGTCCCAGGGCCATCCGCAGTCCTAAGGGCACTCCGTCAGGAGGGGACAGCGGCCCTGCACAAGCCCAGGGGCACACGCTCAGACACTCAGCAGCCCAGTCAGCACCTGGCTGTTTCTACGGCTAGGCAACATAGCTTCTCCAGCTTCCCCATGAGAATTCTTCTAGAAAAAAACATTTTTAAAAAGGTCGAATAAAAATGCGTTCATGTATTTACCCAGCACCTATGACGAGCCAGGGCCGGTGCCGGACGCTAGGCTGCAGAGCGGGGTACGCTGTGGCCCTCACCCTCTCCCGGGACACCACCCGGACTCCTCGCTGAGCAGAGCCCAGATCCCGTGGGGGGGCCGCCGTGGCAGAGGCTGCACCAGAAGGGGTGAGGCTGGAGGCAGGAAGAGCAGGCCAGACACTAGGCTGCCTGCACCAAGCCCCGAGCCTGAGAGCTGGAAAGGTAGGAAGCCTGGACTGGCCACGGAGGCCCAGGGGCCCCGGGGGGAAACCCGGCGCTGGACACGGAGGGCGGTGGGAGGTGGTGGCTCGAACCATCCCAGGGACTGTTACAACAGTGCTCGGCACACAGGGAGCGCCCACGAAGAGCGGCCACGGCCGCTTCGTTGTCTGAAGTGAAGGAGACCGGAGGGAGGGGAGGTGCCCACGGCGGCAGCCTGGGCAGATCCCTCCCGGAGCTCCTGGCCAGCCACAGGATGCGGCCCGACGTTGTAAATGGGTAGGGGGCAGTGTGGACGCGACGGCACAGCCAGGATTGCCAGGCCAGGCACTGGCCGGGGTCTGACTCCCACACCCCGAGGGGCGGCACACACAGCAGAAGGGCTGGGGGCAGCAGGTTCCCGGCTGAAGGTCCCTGTTCTTTAAAAACTTTTTGCCTTTTACGGGGAAACTTACAAAGAATCCCAAGCCAAGAAGGGAACAAAGATCCCTAGAGGGCTCGCCAAGCTGGTGTGCTGAGCTGAATCTCGGAAAGCAAATGCAAATGCGGACAAAGTGTGCAAAGCCAGTGACCTGAAACCAGAAGTGGGGACGCCTGACTCAGCATAAGCAAGTGGGGACACTGAAGATGTGTGTGCAGTGAATTCCTAATGAGCCCATGAGGGATGCAGACCGAACCCTGCGTGGGGTCAGGAAGTGAGGCCGGTGTCCCATTGCTCAGACGGAAGAGCAGGGAGAGGGCAGGGGAGACAGCCCATCACCTCTCAGTCCCCAACTCCCACTCCCCAAACACATCATCCAAGGTCGTGTGGATAAAGCTTTGGGTGAAGCTCTTGCTCTCTGCAAACTCTTGCTCTGTCCCCAAACCCAAGTCCAATAGATCTGGGCACCAAAGGACACTCGCATACTCAATAGAACGACCAAAAGTTAAGAAAATTGGAACAAAGGAGGCTGGGTGGCTCCATCGGTGAAGCGTCTGCCCTCAGCTCAGGTCATGATCCTGGGGTCCTGGGATCGAGCCCCACGTTGGGCTCCCTGCTCCTTGGGGAGCTTTGCTCCCCCTGCTTGTGCTCTCTCTCTAACAAATAAATAAAATCTTTAAAAAAAAAAATTGGAATGAAGAGGAAATGAGTGGGCCAGGGGCAGGTGAGGCCAGGGCAGGTGAGGTCGGGGCAGGTGAGGTGGGGGCAGGTGAGGCCAGGAGCAGGTGAGGCCGGGAGCAGGTGAGGTCGGGACAGGTGAGGTCGGGACAGGTGAGGTCGGGAGCAGGTGAGGCCGGGAGCAGGTGAGGTCGGGGCAGGTGAGGCCGGGAGCAGGTGAGGTCGGGGCAGGTGAGGCCGGGAGCAGGTGAGGTCGGGGCAGGTGAGGTCGGAGCAGGTGAGGTCGGGGCAGGTGAGGTCGGAGCACGTGAGGTCGGGGCAGGTGAGGTCGGGGCAGGTGAGGTCGGAGCACGTGAGGTCGGGGCAGGTGAGGTCGGAGCAGGTGAGGTCGGGGCAGGTGAGGTCGGGGCAGGTGAGGTCGGGGCAGG
>NW_023270415.1:81969390-81973983 GCF_011800145.1 Mirounga leonina
GCAGGTGAGGCCGGGGCAGGTGAGCACAGAGCCAGGAGAGAACCTAGGCTCCCCAAGTCTGCTGCTGCCGCTCTACTCGAACAAGAGGCTTAGGGCAGAGGCCCGGGGCCAGAGCCCGGGACCGGGTGGTGGGGCCCGCAGTCTGGGAAGGGGATGGGCGCCTGCTCCCCGTCTCAGCAGCACACACCCAAGCCGGACACAAGACCTTCGCCCAAAGCTCCACCTCCTCCCCACCAAGCTGGTAGTGTAACCAGCAGCTGCGGTGTGCTCACCCGAAGCCTGGAGGCCGTCCCTGCTTTTGCCCACGCCCCAAATCCCTCCGTCCAGTGGCAGCGAAACTCCCCTCAGCTCTGCCCGGTCTCCCCGCCTCCACGGCACCGCCTGCGGCTTCTTGGGTGACCACAGTGGCCCCCTTCCTGCCCGCTCCGCAGCTCTTTCCCCACCGAGCCATCCCTGCCCGCGCTGCCTCCCTTACAGCCCGTCCATGACTGTGCAAGACCCTCAGGATGAAGACGAACTCCGGTGTCACAGCCGGGACCTGCCCCCGCCTTCCCCGCACATACCGCCCCTCCGTCTCCAGCCCCACATGCAGCTCCTTCCGTGGAGCACCCTGCCCTGCAGGGCCAGAGGGCTCTTCCCACCCCGACCCCTCCTCCACCAGCGTCCACTTCCCCAGGGGAGGCCACTCTGGGCCCACTGCATCCAACTGCCCACCAGGCTTTCTCCCCGCACCGCGCGGTGATTGATGCCCAGCTGCTCCCCACTCCGGGCCAGGCCCATAAGGCATGGACAGCGCCTGAGTATGACCAGCATAAATCCCCGATTTCTTTCTTTTTTTTCCTGTTCTATATTTTAAGTTTTTTATTTTAATTCCAGTGTGGTTAACATACAGTGTGCGGCTAGTTCAGGTGTACAATATTGTGATTCCAACACAGGGCTGCCACTAGCTGGGGCTCTGAACACAGTTTTGGGAGGACGGAAGCGCTGGTACCCAATGCAGATGGCACATCAGTCAGATTTCTTGGGCATGAAGAGACTTATTTTAAGGAACTGGTTCCTACAATTGTCCACATCCACAGGCCAGTGGCCTGGACGCTCAGGCAGGGCCTCCGGGACAGCACTGAGGCCAACATCCTCTTTTCCTGGAAAACCCCAGCCTTCTGCTCTTCAGGCCTTCAGCTGATTAGATGAGGTCTGCCCACAGGATTGAAGGTGACCTCCTTGACTTAAAATCAACGACTGTAGATGTTAATCACACTACAAAATACTTTCACAGCAATATCTGAACCAGGGTTTGACCAAACACGTGGGCACCCAGCCATGCTGAACCATCAATTTCACCAGCCCAGATGCATCAACCCCAGGAGAGGCCAACAGCGAGGCCAGGCCGGATGGTACAGGAGACCCGGAAGGCCGTGAGAGGCTCGTTTTCCCACGCCGGAGGATGGGATGTCCTACAAACAGCAGAGGGTGGTGAAGAGACGTCCGGCCAGGCCTACAGGGCCAGGGCGACGCAGCCAGGATTACAGTGTAGGGTGTCCGAGGAGGGTGGGGGCAGGCCCCCATTGTGAGGTCCAGGTAGAATGTTCAACTCAGGCAGACTCCAAGCCCATCCTCACCCCCGCCTGCCTACCAGGAGCTCGCCCTCAGGCTTAGACCTGGGTTTCACTGTCCTTTCTGTCTGAGAACAGATGGCGACACCGCCCGTGGAGACCCCTGGGACACCGCCTCGCTTAACTCCCAAGGTCAGGCCCGCCAAGATCTCTGTGTAGACAGCTCTTAAAAAGAGCGTGGTGAGGACTCATAGGTCTGAATTCTCGGAACCTGACAACCTGACGAGGGGCATGTCTTGGGTTTTCGAAGGACCAGAGGCAGGAAAATTCAAGCAGTCAGAGAACGGAGGTGTGGGCACAGAGGGCTGCCATGGGGGACTTGGAATAGGGGAACCTGAGTCACCAGAGATGGAAAGTCCAAGCTATAGAGAGCCAGGTGCTTGGACAAGGGAGCCCCTAGGCCGGCAGTCAGAGAAAGGCTTTGAGCACCTGGGTTGGAAAAAAGTAGGGCCAGTGTCCAGTATGGAAGGTAGAATGTCCCCAGGAGAAGACTGACAGGCTAAATCCAGGTGTGCGCGACCTCCCAAGGAGAGGGCCCCCTGGCCAGGAAGGGGCGCGATAAGCTTCCATTCAACAGGACTTCTCTGGTCACCTACCTGCTGTGCCCCTGGGCCCTTTGCTGGCTGCTGGGGACGTGCCCAACCCCCAGCCTCACTGTAAAGTGAGCCAAACAGAGCCAGCAGCTACCAGCACAGAGCTGGGTAAGCGCCGCAGTAGAGACATGGCCGGGGAAGCCTGGAGAGCAGAGGGGAGCTTGCTGGGGCGGCAGGAAGCCGGACAGAGCGGGCACCTGCAGAGTGAATGTGGCCCAACAGAGGAAGCGTCCGTGCATTCCAGGCCAGGGCAGGACCTGGGCACAGCCTGGAGGCATGGAGAGCAGAGAGGGCAAGGAGGAGGGCACAGCCTCTGACCTCACAATACCCAGAGCCCACTGGGCCCGCCTTGCAACCTGCAAACTCCGGCGCCCTCCTCCAACCCGGGCAAGGCCCGGGGCCCTGGGCAGCCTCCAGGTGCAGCGCCCTCCCTTGGGCGGCACCCATCCTGCTGCCCCGGGGCATGTCTCTACTCACCAATTATGAGGGGCTTCGGCATCAGATCGAGAGGCTGGTGCGGGAGAATGAGGAGCTGAAGAAGCTGGTACAGCTCATTCGGGAGAATCACGAGCTCAAGTCGGCGATCAAGACACAAGCGGGTGGCCTGGGCATCAGCGGGTTCAGCTCGGGGCTTGGCGAGGCGGCGGCCAGCCCTCCTCAACGCCCGGGAAACTGTAAGACAGCGAGGAGGGAGGGTGGGTCTCGGGAAGTCCTGGAGAGAGGGCACAGACAGCAGCCACCTGCTGGGACAGGGGCCCCAGCAGGTGAGGGAGGGTGGGGGAGCACACGGGCCATAGGGATGGAAGTCCCACCCGCCCCGGTGGCCGGAGCCTGGCTTCTGCTCCCCTCAGCCAAGCAGCCCCAAAGACTGAGAACTTCCTAGCTCTGGAATCCAAATGTGCTACCCTACTGGGCCCAATACGTCACTCCCCTTCGGCCTCCCTCCCCCTCAGCACCCCCATTCCTCCGCGCCTGGAGGTGGCCAGGAGGCAAACAACAGCCCAAGTCCAGGAGCCAGGGTCAGAGGCCAGGATGGCAGCTGAGGTCCGGGAGGCATTAGTGTGTGACCGAGCCCTGGGGCCGCAGAACATCTACAGGCCAGGGTGACAGAAGAGGGAGTGAAGCCATGGGTGGTACGTGGGGACTGAGCCAGGACGCTCAGGGACGCTGCCCAGCTGGCTGCAGAGATAGGAACAGGGAGGTGCGGGAAGGACGGAAAGCAGGGGCGGAAACCGGCTGGCACTGAAGATAACGGAGGGAGACTCTGGCAGTGGCCGTGCCCGGCGCGAGGCCGTAGGAGTCAGTGGCTGACTGCGGCGGCGAAGGTCACACTGGGCGCGAGCAGGTGACAAAATCCTGTGGTTGTCACAGCACACCCTCCCCTCCCTACGGCGGAGAGAAGGCCGTGTGCCCTCCACTCCTGTCACGGGCCCTGCACCCTGCCCTCCCGCAGGCCCCTCTGGCCCCAGGCAGGCCTGGAACTATCCTCGTCCCCCGAAAGGAGGACTCCGCTCTTTCGCTGTCCCTGCCGACTGGGCCTCTGCAGCTCGACAATGGACCCCGACACTCAGTGGTAGTGGTTCTAGAAAGGTCATGGGTGGCTTCCTAAGTGCCACATCCTTCTAAACCTCTGCATGGAATTTGGGACTGATAACCCCCCTCCTTCTGAGTTCCAAGAGCACCCTCGGCCAGGGCGTCCACCCCCGGCTCACCTCTGTCCCCACTGCTCCCAGGTTGGCCCAGGCCTGCCCTCCACCACCAGCCCTGTCAGCTCTGTGCTCCTGCCCCTACAGTCCCACTGCCGGCTCAAAGCCTCCTTCCTCTTACTCTTGAAAGCTGTCTCCCTCGGATCCCTACCCACCGGTTTCCCTGCTATTCAACCTGGCTGTTCATCCAACCCATCTTCACACCCGCCTTACTGACCACGAGAACACAGGCCCCTCTCCTTTGAAAGGCTCTCCTCTAAGGACAGAGACAACAGGCTGACAAAAATAAAGACCCAGGGAGGAACAAAATATAAGAAATCTCAAAGTTTAAGAAAAAAGTAAGTCTTCTCCTCTTAGGCTTGATTCTTAAAAGAATCCTTGGACCACTTCAGATTTGCCACCTCCTGAAGGATCCAGCTTAGAGGGTTAGGAAGGCTTTCTGAAGGTGAGCCCCGTAGTGACGGGAAGACATTACAGGATGAAGAGCACCTCACGCAAAGGGTAGGACCAGGGGCCTGCAGGAACATGAAACATCAGTGTGGTTAAAGCCCAGGCTGTGTGTGTGAGTGTTTGTACTGTGTATGAATGTCTGTGTGGCTGCATCTATGAGTGTGAGTGTCCATGGGATTGTATCTGTGAGTGTGAGTGTCCGTGTGGTTGTGTCTGTGAGCGTGAGTGTCC
>NW_023270415.1:81974083-81976755 GCF_011800145.1 Mirounga leonina
GTGAGTGTCCATGTGGTTGTATCTGTGAGCGTGAGTGTCCGTGTGGTTGTATCTGTGTGAGTGTGCGGTTGTTTCTGTGAGTGTCCGTGTGGTTGTACCTGTGAGTGTGGGGATGTCAGGGCCGGTGAGAGGTGAAGAGCGTGGTAACGAGGTCAGCAGAGGTCAGATCAGCCAGGACAACAGGGGACCTGCTCTTAAGGCAGCAAGCAGTGCCGGGAGGTTCCTGGCAGAGTGACCAGCTTTATGCTTCAGAAACATCACTCCTGCTGCGGTGGGAATGGGATTCGAAGGAGACCAGGGTGAGGCAGGGAGCCCACGGAGGCTCTCACAGTCATCCAGGGGGGAGCCCATGGTGGGAACGCGGGGTGCAGAGAAATCAACTTGAGTTATTTAAGAAAATGAAGTGCCTGGATGTGAGGGATGGAAGAGGGAGTTCCGGCAGAGGTGGCCGGGTGACGGGTGCTGTGACCTCCTGAGACCGCAGAAGTCTCCGTCCCCGTACCCAGCCAAGGAGGATCCCTGCGGTGGCCTCACAGGAACTTTCTCTGGCTACTGCCTTGTGCTGCCTGCTCCCCTGCCCACTCCTTGTGACTTGCCTTCCTCGTAGAATCAGGCTTCCGTTCTTGATTTGCTCTTGTGAACTCAGCCTCCAGTTCCTCTTTCTGAGATCCCTTGTGCTCTGTGTCGTAAACCCTGCGTTCCCAGCTCTGGCCGCCCACCCCCCCAGAAGGGCTGCAGGAGGAAACACAGCCTGGACTTGTGGATGCTCATGAGCGGCGCAGGACCACCCTGGCTGGGAACCCACATGACACCTGCGTGGAGCAACCACAAATCTGACGCTCCGGGAGAGGTCAGGGCCAGAGGGAGAAGGTTCAAAAGAGTTGATCACTGAAGCCACCGGAGGGGTGAGGCCAGCCGGGAGGGGACAGCAGAGCCAGCACAGGAGAGAAGCACAGAGACCAAACCTCAACGTGTAAGGTCACGGAGGCACAGCTTCGAGGCGACAGAGCATCTCCAGAGTACAGGCTACGGAGAGGGCAGGCAAGAGAAGTGCTAAAGACGTGGGGGGCCTCTGATGACCTGGTGGCAATGAGCCTGCTTAGACTTGAGCCGCACCAGACGCAAGAGGCCCACGCCGTGAGGGCAAGAGCGACACGTGCCAGAGGGAACGGACGGGGGCTCGGTGCCTGCTTCCTGAGCGTGGCCTTGGGCGGGCACTAGCTGGACCAGGACCTGCAGTCAAGCTTCTCAAGCGAGCAGAGACCGGAGTTTGTTACCTTGAGGGGGGAAGAAGCCCGGAAAGACGCTGGAAGGTGCAGAATAGAACAGGGGCACTTCCCAGAGGGGAGGAGGGCAGGAGGCTGAGGAAGCTCCAGAACCAAGGCTTCGATCTTCCCGGTAAAAATGACGTTCTCTGAGAGCTGAAGAGGAGGATGGTCTGAAACAGAGTGAGCATGGCGGAAGGAACTGAGGGGGGACCCCGGTACCTCTGTGGGGCTGTGTAGGGAGCTCGATGCTGCGGCTAGCGTCTGTGGACCCTAAAGGCAGCGGCCACCAGCCTGCCCCAGCAGCCCTGGCTGGGGCTGGGGGGAGGGGCGGCAGGGACACTTGCTCGCTGGCTGAGGGTAATTGGAACAGCAGGCGATGACATCGTGGCTGTGGCCGCATGAACCTCACAGGGAAAAAACAGGTGCCAAGAGGTTCAGGCCTGGCCCCATGAACATGGCAGGTGGGACGAAGAGCCAGGATGGGATTAGGACTTCCAGGCCTCGTGCTCCTGGGGGTGGGAGCTCTGTTGCTCTTTCTACCTGGTACCTTCCCCCACTCCTCCTTCACCCAAGGCCATTCTGTTCCCTAGCCCCCACTGCCTGCTGCCCTCTCTGTCCTCTCTTGGGGGCTGCAGGCTGCCAGAAGCTTCCTGAGATGGGGGCAGCCTACTTCCTTTTTCCAGAAGGGCCTCTTACCACCCCTGCTCCCCACCTCCCTGCCCCTGCGCTTCCCCCAAACCAGGGGCTTCTTTCCTGCCTCAAAATCTGTCCATCCTCTCAGGGCCTTCTCCGACGTCCCCAGCCCTCGCCCCAGGACCCATCTCTCCTCCATAAGAACCCCAGCTGCCCCCCAAAACTCTGCTCACACCCCTTTCCCCCTCAGGTCCAGGGTCCCCAGGATGCAAACCCACCCCAGGAGCTCACGCTCAGCATCCTAGACCTATCCTCCCAGGCCCTGTCCCCCTCGGGACCTGTGCCCCTTCGGGCCCGTCCTCCTCCTCGGGGCGGTACCCCACCAGCGCTCCAGGACCCACCAGCCCTCGGGGCCGGTCCCCTCTCTCAGGACCTGTCATCAACCCCCCTCGCTCTTTCTCCCTTCCCGCCTCCTCAGTGTTCTTGGAACCCTCAGCTAGAGCCCTCAGCTAGAGCCCCTGCGCTCACCGATCTCCCCTCTGTGCACCCAGCCACCCACTCCACCCTCCCGGGTCAAAAGTCACAGCCCCGGGGCTCTGGCCCCGCCCCTACGTAGAGCCCCGCCTCCGCCTCGGTCTCCCGCGGGAACCTGACTCCTCGCGAGCCCGCTGTCTGCACGCCGGGGGCGGGGTCCGAGGCGGAGGCCCGCGGCGGTGGGCGGGTTGGGGGCGGGGTCCGAGGCGGAGAGCCGCGGCCGGGGGCGGGCCGGGG
>NW_023270415.1:81976765-81992596 GCF_011800145.1 Mirounga leonina
CGGGCCGGGGGCGGGGCCCGAGGCGGAGGGCCGCGGCGGTGGGCGGGAGGCCTGGGAGGGGCCTGGCGCTGGACACCCCCCACCACCACCACCACCAGCCCGGGACCGCAGTGGGGCGGCGGCGCGAAGCAGGGACTGCCGCTGGGAGGTGCAGGTTGGGGGTGGTCAGAAGTTCAGTAAAGCAGTTTAAAACATTGTAAAGTGGGGGGGGCCGGGTGGCTCAGTTGGTTAAGCGGCTGCCTTCGGCTCAGGTCACGATCCTGGAGTCCCGGGATCGAGTCCCGCATCGGGCTCCCTGCTCGGCGGGGAGCCTGCTTCTCCCTCTGACCCTGCCCCCTCTCATGTACTCTCTCTCTCTCTCTCATTCTTGCTCTCTCTAATAAATAAATAAGTCTTAAAAAAAACATTGTAAAGTGCATTTGTAAATCTAAGACATTTGCTTGTCTAACTTTAATTGTCCCATGTAACACATCTTCCTGGACCCTAAATAATTGTTACATGTAAAATAAATATAAAGGCAGTGAATCTAAAGCTCTCTTTAAGGTTCTAATACTGTATCTAAACCTGAGAAGATTTCAACTTACAAATCTAAATCAATTAAATATAAATTATAAAAAGATGCAGGGGCTGGTGGCTGGCTCAGTGGTGGAGCACATGACTGATCTGGAGGTTGTGGGCTTAAGCCCCATGTTGGATGTAGAGATTACAAATAAAGTCTTTTTTAAAAAAATCAATCAGGCCCCTGGGTGGCTCAGGCAGTTAAGCCTCAGACTCTTGGTTTCTGCTCAGGTCATGATCTCTGGAAGTGGGATCTGTGTGGGGCTCTGCTCAGGGAGGAGTCCCCGTGAGATTCTTTCCCTCTGCTCCTCCCTGCATGGGTGCATGGTGCGCACTCTCTCTCTCCAATAAATAAATAAATAAAATCTTTTAAAAAAATAAATCAATTAGGGGCACCTGGGTGGCTTAGTCATTAAGCGTCTGCTTCGGCTCGGGTCCTGGGATCAGCCCCGCATTGGGCTCCCTGCTCGGCTGGAAGCCTGCTTCTCCCTCTCCCTCTGCCTGCCGCTCCCCCTGCTTGTGTCCCCTCTCTCGCTGTGTCTCTCTCTGTCAAATAAATAAATAAGTAAAATCTTAAGAAAAAAATCAATCAGGGGCGCCTGGGTGGCTCAGTCGTTAAGCGTCTGCCTTTGGCTCAGGTCATGATCCCAGGGTCCTGGGATCTAGCCCCGCATCAGGCTCCCTGCTCCGTGGGAAGCCTGCTTCTCCTTCTCCCCTCCCCCTGCTTGTGTTCCCTCTCTGGCTGTCTTTCTCTCTGTCAAATAAATAAAACCTTGAAAAAATCAATCAATTAAATGCAAATTATAAAAAGATTAAACCATCACATGTATACTTTGCATTAGAACACAAAGTTATGGGACTGAAATGTCTAGTTGAGTTGTTATTTAGATTTCAGTTAACATACGGCGTCATATTAATCTTAGGTGTACAGCATAGTGATTCAAAACTTCCATTCAATCCCGTGTGCTCATCACAACAGGTGCACTCCTTAATCCCCATCCTCTATGTAACCCATTCCGCCCCCCACTCCACCCCACCCTCTGGTCACCATCAGGGTGTTCTCTATTCTTAACAGTCTGTTTCTTGGTTTGCCTTTCTCTTTCTCTTTTTCTTTTTTTCCCCTTTGCTCATTTGTTTCTTAAATTCCACATATGAGTGAAATCAGATGGTATTTGAGACTGAAATTTGTTAAACAGGCTGGCTGCGGACCCCTGGTAGAACATTCCTGTTCACACCTCATGTCATGGCTTAAGTATTACTGGTGCTCCCCAAACTCATTTCCCCATCTCGCAGCCAGATATTTCTACCAGGTGGCTCCTGAGATTCTCATTGGTGACCCTGATGGACTGCAAACTCTATGAAGACTGTGTCTTGGCACTGAGCAGGGGACACACACTCCTCCATGCTCTGTGGGTGCATTTAGTTGGCCCCTGAACCATGAATGTTTTTCCTGGAAACCTAAATGCATATGACCCCAATGAATCCTTTTTAAAATAACTTTATTGAGATATAATTCACACACCATACAATTCACCTATTTAAAGTGTGTGATTCAATAGTTTTTCATATACTCACAGGTTTTTACAAAAATCACCACAGTTTTAGAACACGTTCATCACCCCAGAAAGAAACTCTTTAGCTATGATGCTCCTATTCCTCTACAACTCTCAGCAACCATTTATCTACTTTCTGTTTTTATGGATTTGCCTATTCTGGATATTTCTTTTAAATGGAATCATAAGTATGTGGCTTTTGTGTCTGGTTTCTTTCACCTAGCACAGTGTTTTCAAGGTTCATCCATGCTATAGAGCGAACCAGTACTTCCAGTCGGTATTAGGTTTTTGTTGTTGTTTCATGGATGAATAATATGTCATTAATGGATACACAACATTTTATCCATTCATCAGTTGATGGACTTTTGGGTTGTTTCCTCTTTTGGGCCATTATGAATAACACAGCTATAAACAACCATATACGAGTTCTTGGGTGGATTTATGTTTCCATTTCTTGTGGGTATATATCTAAGAGTAGAATTGCTGGGTCATATGGTAAATGTATGTGTAACTGTTTGAGGAACTGTCAGATTGTTTCCCAAGGTGGCTGCACTATTTTTCATTCCCACCAGCAATGTAGGAGTGTTCCAATTTCTCCATATCCTTACCCATACTTATTATCTGATTTTTTAATTATAGCCATCCCAGTGAGGGTGAAGTGGTTCTGATTTGCATTTCCCTGATGCATAATAATGCTGAGCATCTTTTCTGTGCTAATTGTCCATTTGTATATCATCTTTGAGAATGTCTGTTCACGCCCTTTGCCCGTTTTAAAGTTGGGCAACTTATTTTTTTATTATTGAGTTGTAAGAGTTCTTTAGGAATTCTGAGTACAGGTCCCTTATCAAATGTATGAGTCGCAAATACTTTCTCCCATTCCATGGGTTGTCTTTTCTTTTGTCTTTTGAAACACAGAAGCTTTTAATTTTGATGAAATCCATCTCATCTATTGTTTCTTTTGCTGTTCACAGTTTGGGGGCCACATCTAAGAATACATGGCCAGGGTGCCTGGGTGGTTCAGTTGGTTAAGCGACTGCCTTCGGCTCAGGTCATGATCCTGGAGTCCCGGGATCGAGTCCCGCATGGGGCTCCCTGCTTAGTGGGGAGTCTGCTTCTCCCTCTGACCCTCCTCCCTCTCATGCTCTCTGTCTCTCATTCTCTCTCTCTCAAATAAATAAATAAAATCTTTAAAAAAAAAAAAAAAAGAATACATGGCCAAATCCAGGGTCCTGGAAATTTACCCCTGTGTTTTCTTCTACGAATTTTATAGTTTTAGTTCTTACATTTAGGCCTTTGATCCATTTAACTTTTGTATATGGTGTGAGGTAGGCATCCAACTTCATTCTTTTACATGTGGATTCCAGTAGACCCATCACCATTTTTTGAAAAGATTATTCTTTCCCCCAGTGAATTGTCTTGGCCCCTTGTTGAAAATCAGAGCACAGATACATGGGTTTATTTCTGGACTCCCTATTCTATTCCATCGATCTATATGTCCCTCACTATGCCAGTGCCACGTAATCCTGATTACTGTAGCTTTGTAGTAACTTTTGAAATCTGAAACTGAGTCCTCCAACTTTTTCCTTTCTCCCTTGCTTTCTTCCCTCTCTGTCTCTTTTTTGCTTAGGTAGTGTAAAAGGGAGAAGTGCAGGGTGGCTAAGTGGCACCTGTAATAATGCCTTCTCTCTTTTAAAATGTGGCTTCAGCCATTCTGGGTCCTTGCAATTCCTTGTGAATTTTAGGACCGGCTTGTCAGTCCTACAAAGAAGTCAGTTTGGATTCTGACAGATTGCATAGAATCTGCAGGTGAACTTGGGGAGTATTGCTCCCCATGGGATGCTTTTCCATTTATTTAGGTCTTCTTTAATTTCTTTCAAAAGTGTTTGTCATTTTCTTGGGGCACCTGGGTGGCTCAGTCGATTAAGCATCTGCCTTCAGCTCGGGTCATGATCTCGGGATCCTGGGATCAATCAAGCACAATGTCCAGCTCCCTGCTCAGCAGGGAGCCTGCTTCTTCCTCTGCCCCCCACCCAGCTCGTGCTCTCACTCACTCTGTCTGTCTCAAATAAATAAATAAAATCTGAAAAAGTAAAGTTTCAGGACACCTTGCCACACATTCTGTAGAGTGTTCCAGGGGCATAGATTTAAGCAACAAGCCCAGGAACTTCCAAAGGAATGTCAGAATGTTTCTGAGGGGTCTTACAGAAGGTAGATTTAGCAGTGTGCATTAAGGACCACTAGAATGTCTGTTTTCAGGGGGAAGAATCAATAATAAAGATTTTCGTAGGTATCATGGTCAACATCACTCATCTTCAGGGAAATACAAATCAGAACCATGACAAGATATCACCTCATACCAGTCAGAATGGCTAAAATCAACAACACAGGAAACAACAGATGTTGGCGAGGATGCGGAGAAAGGGGAACCCTCCTACACTGTTGGTGGGAATGCAAGCTGGTGCAGCCACTCTGGAAAACAGTGTGAAGGTTCCTCAAAAAGTTAAAAATAGAACTACCCTATGACCCAGCAACTGTACTCCTAGGTATTTACCCCAAAGAATACAAACACACTAATTCAAAGGGATACATGCCCCTCCTATGTTTATAACAACATTATCTACAATAGCGAAGATATGGAAGCAGCCCAAGTGTCCATCGATAGATGAACAGATAAAGAAGATGCAACACACACACACACACACACAGTGGAATATTACTCAGGCATAAAAAAAAAAAGAAATCTTGCCATTTACAATGATGTGGATGGAATTAGAAAGTATTATGCTAAGCGAAATAAGTCAGAGAAAGATACCATATGATTTCACTCACATGTGGAATTTAAGAAACAAGCAAATGGAAAAAGGAAGGAAGGAAGAAAAGGAAAGGAAAGGAAAGAAAAGAAGAAAAGAAAAGAAGAAAGAGAAAGAGAGGCAAACCGGGAAACAGAATCTTAACCCTAGAGAACACACTGATGGTCGCCAGTGCAGGGGGAGGGGGGAACAGGTGATGGGGATTAGGGTTAAGGAGTGCACTTGTCCTGAGGAGCACCAGGTGATATGTGCAAGTGTTGACTCACTATATTGTACCCCTGAAACTAATACTGCGGTGTATGTTAACTACACTGGAATTAAAATTAAAAACCTATTAAAAAGGCTTATGTAGTAGAATTTATTTGTCACTGGGAAAACTGGAATCAATTTGCATGCCCAAGGATTGGAAGAGGCTCAATGAACCGCAGCACGCGCCCGAGCCCGAGCCCGGCAGCCACGATGAGTGCTGTTCTCAGAGAAGGGTGGCCGGAGGCCATCCAGCAAGAAGACGGGGAGGACATAGGACAAGGAGGACAGACAAGGCTGCCACCTGTTGGTCCGTGGCCCTGGAGCTAAGAACGCATTTCACATTTTTAATGGTTGAAAGAAAATCAAAAGAATACTATTTCCAGACATGCCAAAAGTACACGAAATTCAAATACGAGCGTCTGTGAATGAAGTTTGGTTGCTATGGATCCACATTTGTTTCCGTGTTGTCTGCGGCCGCTTTGCCCGCACAGCGGCTGGGCTGAGTTGTTACAACAGAGACCAGACACGGCCTGCAAAACTGGAAATGTGTACCAGCAACCCTTAACAGAATAGGTTCGTCGACCCCTGGTTGATAAAACGTGTGGAGAAAGTCGTCAAGGCAACACGGAGCTTTGTATTGTGACGAACAGTGCGGTGAGAGGACTAGAGGTTTCTAATCTTACATTCACTTTTCTGTAGCTCCGTTCTTTCTCTGCAGTGAGCATGTATGGCTTTTAGAACAACAACAGGGGTGGCAGTTTTCAATCAAAACCTTCCCCGCACCCTCCCCCCAGCTTCTGCGGCCCTAGGGGTCTTCTCGCCCACAACAGTGGTCATTCAAGGGCACTGTCCTCAGGAACCCAAGAGAAATGGGCTCTCAGGCCCCGACACAGGGATCCAGGAGTGTGAAGCCGCATGTCTGGGCCAACCCACCCTCCTGAACCCGCATTTACTCTTCCCAGAGATGCTGTGCCTATTCTAGCCCTGGCCTCCCTGAGGGCCCCCCACCTGGGGAGGCTAGCCCCACAACAACAGTGGGCAGGAGGCCGGGACCCACTGCTCCCTACCAGGGAATGGATGGGTCAACTTGGCAACCTGGGGGACCAGCCGCCAGAAGACGCTCCTCGGTGGGGCGTCAGCCGCTCAGAGCAGCGGGCACATCTGAGGGGTGGGCAGCTGTGGAAGGTCCCTATGACTCGGGGACAGGTGTTCAGAGAAGTGAGCCTGGAGGAGCAGATGGAGAGACAAGAGGCCAGACCCTCATGGGGGATCTGTGGAGGCGCCCCCCAGAACCCCCCTAAGGTAGAGAGCCATTGTCTGGCCCACTAAGAGATGAGGCTCAGAGCTGGTCAGCTCATCAGAGGCAGACAAGCACCCTGGCCTAGGCCCCTTCCTCGATGGGCCTGCCTGGGGTCTCAGTGCTTTTTCTGTGTCCCCCCCAGGTGTCTTCCTGCCCCCGTCCCCGGCAGCCACAAATGAGCCTATCCTGGATGAAATGGGGATTATGACTCTGGCGCCCCTGGCCGACATGCTGAACAGCCCACAGCCCAGCCCCGCAGCAGGCGCCATCATGAACCCCCTGATGGGCCCCCTCAACACACTGCTCCCTGGACCAGGGTCCATGTCACAGAGCATCCCGCTCACCAGCCTCCTGACCAGCCCCCTGAGCAGCCACCTGACTGGCCCCATGGCAGTGTCCCCGGGGGGCACACTGACCAGCTCCCTGGGTCTGCCTTCAACTGGCCCCCTGAGCAGCCACCTGACTGGCCCCATGGCAGTGTCCCCGGGGGGCACACTGACCAGCTCCCTGGGTCTGCCCTCAACTGGCCCCCTGACTCCAAGCAGCCCCCTGATGGCCCCTATGACAGGCACAGTGGCCGTCTCTCTGAGCAGCCCTCTGCTCACCTCCATGGCTGCTCCTCTAGGTGTTTCTCAGAACCTTCTGGCCAACCCCATGAGCAATCTGGTGCTGTCGGAGGCCCCGAGGGTGCGGCTGTCAGAGCCGCTCCGAGGATGCCCCTCCAGACCCCATCCCTCAGCTGGAGCAGGGCCTGCCACCACCACCAAAGGTAACTGGCTCAGGGGGAGGGACAACAGCCCCCCTCCCCACCACCAGGCCAGTCCTTGGTCCTGCTCTGATCCTACTTCTCTCCTTTCTGCCCCACCATGTCACTAGTCCCAATCTCCACTGAGCATCCCCAGCCGACCCAGGACCTGGAGCCCTTCAGCATGACATTTGTGGGCTCACCCATCCAGGCCTCCACCCCTATCGGGACTAGGGGCACGCCTGGCCCCATTACC
Organism: Mirounga leonina; assembly: GCF_011800145.1. Taxonomy (NCBI): domain Eukaryota; kingdom Metazoa; phylum Chordata; class Mammalia; order Carnivora; family Phocidae; genus Mirounga; species Mirounga leonina. The sequence continues at coordinate 81,984,237 of NW_023270415.1, forward strand.
ACCTTTTCCTACAGCAGCTCAGACGCCCAGACCCAGCCCAGTGCCCCTAAGGGACAAGCAGTTCCTGTATCTGTCCCCACCACCCCACCTGTCTCTCCAACTGCCACAGTCCTCGTCCCTATCCCTACTCCCGCCCCCCAAGCTACCACCAACTACACCCCCTCGAGCACCACCCACATTGTCCAGTGCCCCCCCCAGTCTCCCACCCGGCCACACCACTCCCCCACCCAGCCCTCGCCCACCCCCCACTCCCCTCCACGAAACCCCCACTCCCCGCCCCGAACCTCATCCTCCCCGGCTACAGTCAACGACACCCGAGGTCCACGTGGCGCAGAGACATCTCGGAAAAGCATCCTAGAGTTGGAACGGAAGCTAGCCCACCGAAAGACCAGCAAGTTCCCTGAGAGCCCCCGAGGTCAGTGACACAAGGTCAACACGGGGGGTCTCCCCTGATGCCCTTGTGGACCTCCCTGGCACTAGCCTGGGCTGCTGACCATGACCACTGACCACTCCTTCCACCCCTTGCTTTCCCCAGAGTCAAAGCAGGTAGTCTGGGAGAGGCTGGTGGGGGAGATTGCCTTCCAGCTGGACCGCAGGATCCTGTCCAGCATCTTTCCTGAGCGCGTGCGTCTCTACGGCTTCACTGTCTCCAACATTCCAGAGAAGATCATCCAGGTGTGTGGCGCCCATCTCCCACTCAGAGGGTCTGCCCCTTCCACCTGTCAGGGATGGGAAGCATGCTGGCCTTGGAGGAGCTGCTGGGGGACCCTGCCCTCCAGCCTGGCCAAGCACATCAGAATCCGAGGACCCCCTAGGATGGAGGAAGCACGGTGTTCAGTCCAAGTGGCCAGGGGGTGTCCAGGGCATCTGGCATCAGGAGCCTGTGGCCTTAGCCACATGGCTTCCCCAGAGGACAGGGCAGGGGAGGGTCCTGAGCATGGTCAGGCCTGCACTCTCCTTTGCCACTGCAATGGTCTCCATATGGCCAGCCCTCACTCCCAGGGGCCCTCCCCAGACTAGCAGAGCTGATGCTTTCCCCACCCCGTTGGTACCCTCAAGGGTCACTGGGGAGGCAGGCAAAGGGGAGGCAGGTCCCAGAACCTCTGACCAGCTGGCGGCCTCATGGCCAGGGGCCTCAGGCCCAGGCTCATTCCAGTATATTCTTAGCATGCCATTCACTGAGCTTGCTTCCATTGAGGGACACAGAGGACAGTGCTTCCCAAAGGTGCTTGGGCGTGTCTACCTTGCCACCATGCGTGGGAAACTCTCCAAAGCAATGGAGGGGTGGGGTGCAGTCATGGGATATGGGCTGTGCTTGGCTGGATACCCAGAAGCAGCTGTCCAGAATGATGGCATGTGTGCCCGTCCCCCACCAATGTGCCAACTCTGGGTGGGACCCCATGCCTCGGGGTGGGGGAGGTGGGCCATCTGGGCCTTCTTTGGGAAATAGCCTTCAGTGCTCCCGGCCACTTTCTCTCAGGCCTCTTTATCTATAGATTATAGACCTGGTGTGTGATCCGCAGGAATAACTTCTATTAGAGTGGGCTCGTTTGTATCCAGGTTTGAGCTTGCCTTTTCCTTTGCTTAGGGTGTCCTTTGGTTGGGTTTTTAATTTTAATGTGGTCAGAATGATCCACTTTTCCTTTATTGCTTGTACTTCTCATGTCTCACTGAAGGCTAGAGCGGTAGAGGGCAAAGGGGTGCTGTCCAGCCCTGCCTCGGTCCTCCCTCCTGGGCCCACGTGTGTGGGCTGTTGGGACTGCCCCCTGACCCTCCCCAGCCCACGGTGTCCTCTGCACGGGATGGTGACAGAGCCTGGGCACCTCTCTTCTTCCAGACTCTTTCTGCTCCTCTGGACCGTTCACTCCTCACTCTGACTTTTAGGATCATCCGTCAAGCTCCAGGAAAAACCTAGTTCAAATGTGTAGTTTTGCATTGTCAGGGAAGTTTCCCATCTTCACAATGTTGGTTGTTCCTATGCACCTGCCGTTTCTGTTGCTCATGCTGCAGGCCCACCGTGGTCACGTTTGGTCTGACGATCCTTGACTCACATCCGGGGACCTCGGCCACCACCGCTGTGTCACAAGAGCACATTGGCCGTGGCTCTTTAAAAACCGGCAAACAACACAGTGGAAGCACAATATTAGGCCTCTAAAATGTTACGTCTGATATCCAACTGGCAGAGATTACAGTTAATTATAAGCACAAGTCTAGCTGCCCACACAGAAATTAGATATTAAGCGGTAAAAGAGGTTTCCTACTGTTTGAGAATGCCCGTTAGAAGGTGATAAAGACCCGTCAACCACTGATGCTGGCCGTCCAAGTCCGCTGATTCCGGCTCCTCTTCACTTGCCCTGAGGGTTAGCGTCTATGCTACAGAATGTAAGTCACGGCATTAAATGGCAACTCTTGGACAAAAGGCAGGAAGGTGAGAGCGGGATGCATGTAGGGCAAATTTTTCTGGCGTCTTGAGGAAGTCAAGGAGCTCGGCACCCCCTTGGCCAGTGCCTTGGCCGCCATCTTGGCAGCCTGGGGGGGTGGGGAGGGGGCTGTGGCTTTCCCCAAACACTCATCTGCTCATTCTGCCCCATGGCCACCATCACCATTTCCAGAGCCACTGGGCCCATTCAGCAATGACCACTGCTGCCAGGGGCCATACACTTGCCGCCCAGGCTCCCAAGAAGCGGCCCCACTGCAGCCCACCTGCACAGAAGTTGCCTTTGGGGCTGGGCAAACACCGCCTGGCTTGCCCTCTGGAGAGCCCACTGCAGGTTGATGATGTCTGGTTCCACCTGAGGAACATAAAGATTCATCCTGCTCTTAAGGCCATCCATCCTGCCTGCTTTGCTGGCCCATTTGCTGGTTCCTATCAGCATCCAATTCTACTTTGCCCAAATTTCTGTTTCCCTTCCTCAGAACATCTTGTTTTTCTGCATGTTGAACCCCATCCTTGGTTGTTGCTAGAATCCCTCAATTCTATCCAGACCCACTAAACCTGCTCAAACCTGGTGTCCAAATCTGGCTCATTGCCTTCGTGAATGCCATATAGGTTGATCACTGAAAAGCTTTAATAGAGCCCCATTGCAAGGAGAACTCATTGACTATTTTCAATGAATCTGGCCATCTTTTTGAAAAGTTCACAGTTACCCATGCCATCTTTTAAGCTCAACTAAAAGTTGTCCCAATGCCCCAACCTGTCACTTCTTTTACCCAGTTGCAAAGGCCTTCTGCTGGGGAGCGGGGGTGCTCTCAGCCTGCCGTTCGCTCCCAGTCATGGCAGACCAGGAGTCCAGCCACACCAGTAAGAGGGTGGTACCTGGTGGTGTGTCCAGCTGGGTCCCGGTGCCCCTGGCGCTCTCTGGGGCCTCACTCACTGGCCTGCCGACAATGGTTTTGGGTTTTGCCTAACGGTTTGTTTCCAGCTACCGTGCCAATAGCCTGTATATCATCTTGGCTTTACTATGTAGACAATCGTATTGTATACTATTTAACAGAAGCAGACAATAGGGCAACCTCATCCTGTTTCTGACTCGACTAGGAATACACACTTCAAGTCTGCGTTAAGTATGATGTGTGTTCCATGCTTTTTGCCAGATCTTCAAGCCCCAGCTTTTGGCTGCAGATAACAGAAACCACGCTAGCTGGTGTAAACAGAAAGAGATTTCTTATAAATGTTTAGGCGACGACACAAAACTGGCCACAGAAGTCGGTACGGGGTCACAGCCACTGCACTCTGCCGAAAACCCGGGGGCACCTGGCCCCCAGGCATCTGCTTCCACCTGGGCAGAAGCCACAGGGGGAGTCGAAAAGGCTTTCGGCTTCGGGAAAGAGGCACTAGAACAGAAGCCAGATGACCCGCTTCAGCATCTGCCACATCAGGTTAAGAAGTTCTTCCTCGTCCTCGTTTATGGAGAGTTGGGGGGAGCGGGGAGTCTGAACCATGAAGAAATACCGATTTTTTTTTTTAGAATGTTTTTTCTCTTTCATTGAAAAGATCACATGAGTTTTCCCTCCCTCCCTGTTCTCTTAACATCTCGAGATACAGACCGTAAACCACCCTGCATCCCTGGTGGTTTTAGTGCCCTGAGACGCTGTTTGCGGCTAATCATGACTTCTGCAGCTTCGCTACATCTTTAGAGAACAGGCCCTGCTCCTGTGACAGAACGGCCACCAGGTGTCTTTCCCCATCGGGCCGTCGGACCCTGCGGCCCAAGCCCTAGCAGCTTGCGGGTCGGAAGTCCGGGACTTGGGCCAGGGGCGGAGCTCACAGCCTCACTCTCACCTTATTGGCTGGAGCTTAGTGACGTCAGGCCTCGCGGCAGGAGGGCGGGAGTGCGGTCTCCGCCCCGAGCTGCCCGCGCGGAGGAAGGCTGAGTGCCGGGCCTATCCTCCATCTGGTCTGTCTGAGCACTTCTGTTGAGCCTTAGGATTTTTTGGGGCCTTAGGATACTGTTTCCTCCTTTCTGCTCATGTCCTTCCTTCTGCTTGCTTTAGATTGGCTTTATTTCTCTTTCTTGGGCTGAGCACTTAAGCTGTTTTACTTTACGTGTCTTTTGTTGGTAAGTACGTTTGGGGCAAGGAAGTCCCCTCAGGTCGGGGAGATACGCAAAATGTTTAACCAGCGGTGCGTCAGGAATCCCAGCCGGGGTGGATCGTGGCAGAGGGAGAGGGCTCTGCTGTTTGCGCGCCGGCGCGGAAATGCGGCAGCGCCCCCGAGCGTCCGCCCCCGCCCCCGCCCGGCTCCCCGCGGCGCTCGGGCTGCGCCCCCGAGGTGGGCGGGGAGCTGTCCAGGTCCACATATTTCACAAACTGCGTTGGAGTTCCTCTCTAACCCCCGAATCCGTTAGGTGCATCTCCAGTCTCCATCATCGGAGGGGCCTTCAGCTGTCTCTCTAGTTCGATGTCTAACGCACTTGCCCTGTGCTCTAAGAACGAGGGCTGAACCACACCGATTGTCATATTTGCTGCCCTTTCCCTATCACTGAACACGTGGCCAATGTCGTGGGTGTTCCAGGATGGAAAGACGGGGTGGTGCGCACCTGTGCTCCCTCTCTTGGAGGTGCGTGCATATTTGGTCACACCTGTTCTCTCCTCCACAGCTGATCCAACACAGGGTCCCCTGCTGATTCTCCCTCTACAGACGTTTCCCATGTACACATCTGCATCTACAGTCGCCTACCCCTGGACCAAACTGCTGCCACTTTACTGGTCCACAGCTACGCTTCCCCTCCATCTATTCACTCCTATTATGGGGCATTCAGTGCATGCCACGTTCATACCAAATAGACAGTCTCTGCCTCGGGGAGCTCACCCATTCCCCGGAGGCCTTCAATAAATATTTGTGCTAGAGGTTTAGGGGGTGATACATGCTATGAGGGGCAGGAGAGTTTGAGGGTGGGAGCTAGGCACTGAGTTGGCCTTGCTGTCTCCCCCCCCACACCCCACCCCCACACACCTATACTCTGGCCAACTCCAACATCCTGGAAAAGCCCCTCTCTCCTCTATTCCTTTGGAACACAATTCTGCTCAATGTGAGAGCCCATTGATGTGTCCTGTGGAAATGGTGGCCCCTTGTGGTGGTGCAGACCAGCACAGATGTTGTACTTAGCACCCCCTAGAGACATTTCCTTTCAACTTCCAAAACAGCTGTCAGGCGGTCTGGTTTCCTTCATATCATAGCAGGGAAACTGAGGCTCAGACCCAGTATGATGACAGAAGCAGCCATTGAAATCGGCTCTCCGTGTGGGCCCCTTGCTCTGCACTGTGCCTCCTGGCACCTTCCATGCCATGCATGCTGTTCCTTGTCCTGGAAGTTCCTTTGCTCCTGTTGTTCTCATCCTTCAGATGTCAGCCCTGCCATCCTCTCCCCTCCAGAATGCCCCCCCCAGGCCACCTGGTTGCTCCCCATGGCAGCACTCAAAGCACTCCTCCTGCTCAGTCTTGTCATCACTGTAAACCCAGAGGGCTTTGCTCACACTTGAATCCCATCACCTGCTACAGTGCCGCACGCAGGGGAGGGCTGAGGACATCTGTGGGATGGACGCACGGAACCCTCACCCTCTCTTCCCGCTTCTATCCACCCCCTTATATGGTCAGCATGATCTTTTAGAACCACAATGCCAATGGACCAGAAGTCTCTGACCCTTTAGGACAGAACCCTCCGCCATGCTCTCTGCTCAGCCCTGCCTGCTTCTCAGTGCCTGGAAGGTGTGGTAGGGACTCATGCCCATGGCTCCCTGGCTTCAGTGGGGTGCCTTCCTGCTCTTCCCCACTCAATCCCCTCGCCTGTCCCTCCACTCTCAAGGGTCACCTCTTTGGGGCGGGCCTGGCCTTGTCTCTTAGTGTAAATGCACCCACATTCCTCTCCCAGCACCCTGGCAGGGTGGGTGCAGTGTGCCCCCTGGAGGACTTCTGCTCCTGTCTGGAGCTCCATTCACCCAGTGTGGCACACAGCAGCTCAGCCCCAGCCCCAGAGTGAGCAGACGATGGGTCCTGACATCCCCACGGGGGGCCGACGCTTAAAGCTATCCACCTGCTGCGCTCTGCCATTCAGCAGCATGAAGGTTCACCTGCTTACCCACAAATGCTGGCTGAGCTCCTGCAGTCTGGCTGACAGGGGGCACGGGAACAGGCAAATGGAGGGAGAAGGCTTAGGGGCCAAGAGGAGCCTAGAATCAAGGAGACAGGCTTGTTTTAGTGTTGACTGTTCACCTGAAGTGCTGAGCATTGGCCTCTGGGTGCATCTGCCAGAGGTCAGGCTCACTTTAGCTGAGCCCAGCCGTGAGTCCAGTGTTCTGTTCACATGACCAGAAGAGAGGACAGAGGATTTTCCTGGAGAAGGTGAGACTAAGCAGCTTGTTCTAGCAGCTTAGGAAGCAGCCTGGTGGGCATCCAGGGAATGGTTGGAAGCAGGGGAGCAGGACCAGATCAGGCCCTGGCCCCAAGGGGTGGGGCAGTGGGAAGTGCAGGAGGGCTCAGGCAGGGAGAGACCCCCTCCAACTACTTCCGACCTGTCAATCCGTGGGTCTGGGCACAGCTGCACCTGTGACAGCTACATCATTTGCAGGACTCCATGCAAATGAAAATACAGGGCTCCTTGTTCGGCAAGAGCTCCTTGTACAGCAGAGCATTAGCTGGGTGTGGGTCCTTCTGAACAGGGGGCCCTGAGTGAATGTACAGGTCACATGCCCAAGAGGAAATGGCAGGAGCGGATGCTGCGGAACGCAGTCACTGCCTGGTTGGGGGGCACAGCCTGAAGAAGTGGGTGGACACTCACCCGGTTGCTGCCAGTCCCCAGGTCCAGGTACCAGGAGGGGTCACCAGAGGGGCAGCAGGACCCCCAGTGCTGAGACCAAGGGTGCTTGGCTCAGGGCCTGGGGTGGTCAGTTCAGCCTGAGGGGAGGACAGGGCCTTTCGGAAGGAGGGGTGCAAGTGGTGGGTGCTGAGGATGCAGCACAGGGTGGCAGAGAAGGGACCTGGAGAGGAGGTGGAGGTCTCAGGGCAGGGAGCCAGGAGGGCACCTGGGAAAGGCCCTGAGTGGTATGGGCCAGGCACCCCCATGGCCATCAGGGACCCCCTCCTCTTTCTTTCACTTCCAGACTCCCAGCCACACTCCCTGTCAGCATTTCAGAGCCTCAGCTCGGTCCAAATTCCCTGCCGGTGGGTGGAGCAGGTGACAGGGATGGGGTCTGGGGAACTCCCCCCTCCAGCTCAACCCACTAGGTTCCCCTACCCTAGACCCCTTGGAGCCTCTCCCCCAGGACGTCCAGGACACCTGCGCCCACCCACGGCCACGGCCCTCGGCCACATTCGCCCCTCTCCTGGCTTTGTACCAGTGCAGGGCGCAGACACCCTGACGGCCACTCTCCCCTCAGGCCTCCCTGAACCCCCGCGACCACAAGCTGGATGAGGAGCTGTGCCAGACACTCACACAGCGCTACGTGAGCATCATGAACCGGCTACAAAGCCTGGGCTACAACGGGCGGGTGCACCCGGCACTGACCGAGCAGCTGGTGAATGCCCACGGCATCCTGCGAGAGAGGCCGGAGCTGGCTGCCTCGGAAGGCGGCTCCTACACCATGGACTTCCTGCAGCGCGTGCTGGTGGAGAATGTGCACCCCAGCATGCTCTCGGACGCGCTGCTGCTACTCTCCTGTCTCAGCCAGCTGGCGCACGACGACGGCAAGCCCATGTTCATCTGGTGACCCCGCTGGGCGGCCCGGGTCCGCCCCGCCCCGCGCCCCGCCGGGTGCAAAGCCATTAAAGCTTCCCACAGACGCTGGCCTCTGGGCCCGGGCTCGGTGGTGCGCACCTCCGGGGTGGCTGGCCAGCTCCTCACTCCCCTGCACCCCTTCGATCCT